>NC_091224.1:24475009-24802509 GCF_040958095.1 Procambarus clarkii
GTAAATACCTCACTTTTGACCTAATATATTGTTAAAACCCACTTATGATGTTTTTCTTAAACAATTTAAAAAAAAACTGTTAAATTATAGATTGCAGGAAAAAATATGAGTTTGAAATTGAAAATGATATCGATTTGAATCTCATTTTTTTCCTGTATTCGCAAACAACCAGACTGTTGTTGCTCTTATTGTTATGTGTGGAGTCTGGTGATGCTTGTCCTGTATCATCTGTCCCTTCACTGTCCCTCTGTCCCTTCCCTCTGTCCTCTGTCCCTTCCTACAGTCCTTTACTGTCCTCTGTCCCTTCCTTCGTCCCTTTACTGTCCTCTGTCCCTTCCTTCGTCCCTTCACTGTCCTCTGTCCCTTCCTACAGTCCTTTACTGTCCTCTGTCCCTTCACTGTCCCTTCCCTCTGTCCTCTGTCCCTTCCTACAGTCCTTTACTGTCCTCTGTCCCTTCCTCAGTCCCTTCACTGTCCCTCTGTCCCTTCCTCTGTCCTCTGTCCCTTCCCTCGACCCCTTCACCGTCCTCTGTCCTTTCACTGTCCCTCTGTCCCTTCCTCCGTCCCTTCACCGTCCCTCTGTCCCTTCCTTCGTCCCTTCACTGTCCTCTGTCCCTTCCTCCGTCTCTTCACCGTCCTCTGTCCCTTCCCTCCGTCCCTTCACCGTCCTCTGTCTCCTCCCTCCGTCCCTTCACTGTCCTCTGTCCCTTCCTCTGTCCCTTCACTGTCCCTTCCTCCGTCCCTTCACTGTCCTCTGTCCCTTCCTCTGTCCCTTCACTGTCCCTTCCTCCGTCCCTTCACTGTCCTCTGTCCCTTCACTGTCCTCTGTCACTCCCACCAGTCCTTCACTGTCCTCTTGTCACTCCCACCAGTCCTTCACTGTCCTCTGGCCCTTCCTCCGTCCCTTCACTGTCCTCTGTCCCTCCCTCCCGTCCCTTCACCATCCTCTGTCCCTTCCTCCGTCCCTTCACTGTTCTCTGTCCCTCCCTCCGTCCCTTCACCGTCCTCTGTCCCTTCCTCCGTCCCTTCACTGTCCTCTGTCCCTTCCTCCGTCCCTTCACCGTCCTCTGTCCCTTCCTCCGTCCCTTCACTGTCCTCTGTCCCTTCGTCTGTCCCTTCACTGTCCTCTGTCCCTTCCTCCGTCCCTTCACCGTCCTCTGTCCCTCCCTCCGTCCCTTCACCGTCCTCTGTCCCTTCCTCCGTCCCTTCACCGTCCTCTGTCCCTTCCTCCGTCCCTTCACTGTCCTCTGTCCCTTCGTCTGTCCCTTCACTGTCCTCTGTCCCTTCCTCCGTCCCTTCACTGTCCTCTGTCCCTTCCTCCGTCCCTTCACTGTCCTCTGTCCCTTCCTTCACCCCTTCACCGTCCTTCCTCCGTCCCTTCACCGTCCTCTGTCCCTTCACCGTCCTCCCTCCGTCCCTTCACCGTCCTCTGTCCCTCCCTCCGTCCCTTCACCGTCCTCCCTCCGTCCCGTCCTCCGTCCCTTCACCGTCCTCCGTCCCTTCACCGTCCTCTGTCCCTTCACCGTCCTCCCTCCGTCCCTTCACCGTCCTCTGTCCCTTCATCGTCCTCCCTCCGTCCCTTCACCGTCCTCTGTCCCTTCACCGTCCCTTCACCGTGCTCTGATCAACAGCTATACATTACGGCAGCAAGAGAGCCAGTCCAAGAGGCAGCAAACACGCTGACTATAACCCGGCACATTTTCCCCCGTAGCGGACGGCGGTGTTCCCAGTTGGCGCCCTCAGCCCAACGTACAGGGCGAATGAGACTATGAAATTGCATTCCCCGAGTGTAGTGTGTTCGAGGAGCCCCGACGCTGCCCTAGTATGTGCCTTGTCTCAGGTTGCTCACCCTCACTCATCCTCCCTCGCCCTCACTCTCCCTCACTCTCCCTCCCTCACCCTGGCTCTCCCTCACTCACCCTGGGTCGTTCTCCCTCATCCTGGGGCGTCCTGCCTCATCCTGGGGCGTCCTGCCTTATCCTGGGTCACCCTCCCTCATCCTGGGTCGTCCTCTTTCACCCTGGCTCGCTCTCCCTCATCTTGGGGCGTCCTTCCTCATCCTGGGTCGTCCTCACTCATCCTGGGTCGTCCTAACTCATCCTGGGTCGTCCTCCCTCACCCTCACTCTCCCTCCCTCCCCCCTACCATTGAGTTCCTCTCCCGTCATCTAATCTCCATCACCGTCAATCTCCCTCTTTCTCACTCTTTCTCGCCCTCACTCTCCCTCCCTCACTCTCCCATTCATCCTGGGATATCTTCCCCTGTGAAACTAGACTATTGGATGTTTAGCAATGATATCTTCTCTTTTGCCTTATACTGCTACTATCTCCTCGTCACTAACCTAATACTGCCACTAATTTCCGGCTACAATCAGTCTACTTCCCCCCCCCCTCACTAATCTACTGCTGCCAGCAATTCATCTCAGCTTCTACCCCAATCATGGCATCAGACTACTTCTCCCAACAAACCATCATAGAACCATCTACAGCTGTCACTCCACTACCACCTCTTGGCTACACCTGTCAGTAAGTACCACACACACACACACCACTAAACCATTGCTACAACAATCCCACTACCACCAGTAACCTACCACAACCACAATCTTTCACCACTGCCACAAACCTCTGTTTTTCTAATCATGTTTTTCGTCTGCCACCTGACTGTCTCACCCACCACCTGTCTGTCTCACCCACCACCTGTCTGTCTCACCCACCACCTGGCTGTTCCATCCACCACCTGGCTGTCTCACCCACCACCTTACTGTCTCACCCACCACCTTACTGTCTCACCCACCACCTGGCTGTCCCACCCCCTGGACAGGAGAGACAAGCATGTGTCTCCCCAGTCACAAAACTAGGGGCCCCAGAGATAGAGAGAGAGAAAAGTCAATACTTTTAAGAAGAACCGTAAATGAGATTGTTTAAGTCACTTGGTCCTTCGAGTCGCACTTGGCCCCTCGAGTCACACTTGGCCCCTCGAGTCGCACTTGGCCCCTCGAGTCACAGTTGGATACACGTCACTTTTGGAGTCATTAGAGTGATAAGGTGAGATGTGACGCTTCACTAAGGACGAGAGTCCAAGGAATCATCTCCCAAGGAGCGACTTTGTGGTGCTTTTTTGCATTTTTTCCTTGCCAAATATTTTCTTATTTTTTTTGTATACATGTGTATTTTTGTGCTTATTAACCACCAAGTATCTATAGTATTTTTGTGCTTATTAACCACCAAGTATCTATAGTATTTTTGTGATGCCTGAAGTATTTTGTGATGTGCTTTTGAGAGAATTCTTCAATGCCAGAGACTTGATCACATATATCCATAATCCTGTGAAATCGAATATGATAGTGTGTATATTAGAGAGGAGTGTGCGGGGTGTACGATGGTGTATTGACGGAGGCTGTGTTGTGTTGCAGATGTCCGATGATGACCGGATGTCCCTGACGACGGCGGTGAGTGAAGACGAGGACGGAGAGAGTGTCCACAACTCACCTTACAAGGCACCACGGGCTGGCACCACCGCCGCCTCCTTCAACTGTACGGGTGCCGTCAGGAAGGCTGGGTAAGTAGCGCTTTGTCGTCTCTTCCACCTTCTTGGTCGGGGAGGGAACCCCTTACCGTAAAGAGCCGGCGGCTGAGAGGACGGAACACTGGACGCGTGATCCTGTGGTCCCGGGTTCGATTCCGGCGAGAAATAATGGGCAGAGATTCTTTTCACCCTTGGGAGTTAATCAGCCGTCACGGGCTGCTTCCTAGGGGTGGAGGCCTGGTCGAGGACAGGGCCGCGAGGACACTAAAGCCCTGAAATCATCTCAAGATAACCTCAAGATAACCTCAAAGTGGACGACCTCCACCTGGGGACAGGTAGAGGACTTAGTCTACAGTAAACACAATTACCCACTGACGGAACTACGACAAGGGGGTAAACAACTCGTACCGTATAATGTTATAATTTGTAGCCGGGAATAAGCCGTATGTTGACTTTACTTGGTGTTGTGCTAGACTAAAAGCTGACATTTATCTGTTTATTCGAGCAACGTAAACATCTAGAGCTCTGTAAGGAGTTTTAAGTTCACTGTCTTCATCTTGGCAGATTCGGCAACCATTTTCGTGGGGAAGGTTTGGGGCCAGATTCACGAAAGCAGTTACGCAAGCACTTACGAACGTCAACATCTTTCCCTCAGTCTTTGACGGCTTTGGTTACATTTATTAAACAGTTTACAAGCATGAAAACTTGCCAATCAACTGTTGTTATTGTTATAAACAGCCTCCTGGTGCTTCGGAGCTCATTAACTGTTTCATAATTGTAAACAAAGCCGCCAAAGATTGAGAAAAGATGTACAGGTTCGTAAGTGCTTGCGTAACTACTTCGTGAATCTTTTGGTCAACACTGCTTTCACTTAATTTCAGGAGGTTACCTTGAGGTGCTTCCGGGGCTTAGTGTCCCCGCGGCCCGGTCGTCGACCAGGCCTCCTGGTTGCCGGACTGATCAACCAGGCTGTTGGAGAAGGGAGGGAGAAGGTACTGTTTTTGTTCCTGGCTGACGCTGTACACTCAGGGGATTACACGCTGAACTACTTTAAGATCTCGTTGGCTGTCGGTTAAAACTATTGCTTGCCTGGTGGTTAAAACTGCTGTCTGGTGGTTAAACCCGTTGTTTGGCCTGTTAAACCCATTGTCTGGCCTGTTAAACCCATTGTCTGGCCTGTTAAACCCGTTGTCTGGCCTGTTAAACCCGTTGTCTGGCCTGTTAAACCCATTGTCTGGCCTGTTAAACCCATTGTCTGGCCTGTTAAACCCATTGTCTGGCCTGTTAAACCCATTGTCTGGCCTGTTAAACCCATTGTCTGGCCTGTTAAACCCGTTGTCTGGCCTGTTAAACCCGTTGTCTGGCCTGTTAAACCCGTTGTCTGGCCTGTTAAACCCATTGTCTGGCCTGTTAAACCCATTGTCTGGCCTGTTAAACCCATTGTCTGGCCTGTTAAACCCGTTGTCTGGCCTGTTAAACCCATTGTCTGGCCTGTTAAACCCATTGTCTGGCCTGTTAAACCCATTGTCTGGCCTGTTAAACCCATTGTCTGGCCTGTTAAACCCATTGTCTGGCCTGTTAAACCCGTTGTCTGGCCTGTTAAACCCGTTGTCTGGCCTGTTAAACCCATTGTCTGGCCTGTTAAACCCATTGTCTGGCCTGTTAAACCCATTGTCTGGCCGGTAAACCCATTGTCTGGCCTGTTAAACCCATTGTCTGGCCTGTTAAACCCATTGTCTGGCCTGTTAAACCCGTTGTTTGGCCTGTTAAACCCATTGTCTGGCCTGTTAAACCCATTGTCTGGCCTGTTAAACCCATTGTCTGGCCTGTTAAATCCATTGTCTGGCCTGTTAAACCCATTATCTGGCCTGTTAAATCCATTGTCTGGCCTGTTAAACCCGTTGTCTGGCCTGTTAAACCCGTTGTCTGACCGTTAAACCCGTTGGCTGGTGGCTGAAGCCCTTCCCCATTTCTATGATGGCTTTGTTAGCTTCCAAGGCCTGAAAACCACTTTGTTTGGCTCCGAGTTTTCTCTCTTGGTGAAAGGCGCGTCCATGCCTGAGTTTGGTGGAGTAGACTATTGTTTACACAACTTCTGTTCTCAAGTTCGGTTTAGGAGGGATTGGGGGAGGGTTTAAAGTTTCACGCTACCACGTCCTCTCCTGGCCACGTGATTGGTGACTAGGACGTTGGGATTCTGGTCAAGTCTTGGCCCATTGGGAAGCTAGAGAGGTGAACTTGCCCCAAAATAGCCAAAGGACTGATGCTGTTATCGAGATTTTGACTTATTAACTCTTATCTTATCTTGCTCCTCCGTGTTAATGGGTTACATTCAGGTGTGTCAACCTTTTGGCGCTGGGTTTGTTTACGAACACCACGTGTACCAACTCTCTCGTATATTGTTGTTTGTAAGATATAGAGTTATGTGAGGTATTCCTAATTGTACTTTTTATTAAGCGAGTCTCGCGTGAAAGTTGGGAGAGAAGGGGGGGGGGGGACAGTCTTATCCACACACACACACACACACACACACACAAACACACACACACACACACACACACACACATACACACACACACACATACACACACACACACACACACACACATACACACACACACACACACACACTCACTCACTAATATCTGAGAAAAATTATAGCCTATGGAAAGAGTGGGCAGAAATTAAAGACACTTTTCTTAATCTCCAAAATACCTCCAAAAGTCAGACTCAGGTGAGAAAGTGAGGTGTCTCATGTGTTTTGTTGCTCGGTGTTGCAAGGTGAGAATAATTAAGGTATCACGCCATACAACAGTGGGGGTCCAATTTGGTCTTTACCAGCGTTATGTGAATACCAACTTCCGTCACGTCGCAGGGGTACCAACTTGCATCAAGTTACAGGGATACCAACCTGAAATGTGATTTACAATTCTCGAAGGAAAAAGAGAATGGGTGGAGGAGAGAGAGAGAGAGAGAGAGAGACAGAGACAGAGAGAGGTATAATAAGGGAGAGAAGTAGGATGATTGGGAGAGAAAAGAATCAGTAAGAGACAGAGAGATTGGAGGAAGATTGGAGGAAGATTGGAGGAAGCAAGAGGGAGAGAAGCCTCCAGAATGGTGCTGAGCCCCGGAGCCCACAAGGGACACCAACACACTCTGCGCCAATGAGGTCTCCGAGCTTAATAGCTCTTGTGGAGTGGCCTTATCTTGCCTTTGAACAGTTTTAATGAAATGTTTCACCAGGTGGAAGAAAGAATACTTTATTATTATTATTATTATTTTGTGACGGTGGTGGGGGGGGGGAGATGTGGGGTGTGTGGGGGAGGGGGGGGAGGGATAGACGGGGGAGTAGGGGTATAAGGGGAAGGGGTAAAGAGATTAAGATTGGGGAAGAGTTGGGACAGAAAGATACACGAAGATACAAAGTTCTTCAGCTGAGAAGGTAGTTGAAAAATTAACTCTCCAAAGTTCCTTTTTACAGTTTCATTATGACCTGGCATTAAGAGCTGCGTAGTTTGTACCCTGGCCACATTTTTTTTTAAGGGCAAAGTATATGTGGATATAATTTAGGTGAGGCGGGTGAGTATATATATACCCGTGTGTGTGTGTGTGTGTGTGTGTGTGTGTGTGTGTGTGTGTGTGTGTGTGTGTGTGTGTGTGTGTGTGTGTGTGTGTGTGTGTGTGAGAGGTCAAGTGACCCCCCTGGGCCAGTAGGTCCACTGTAACTTACCCATAAGCGACTTAAGAATGGTCCAGGACGGACCGAAACGTCGTCGTCCCTTCACTTTCTAGTGTGTGTGCAGGCGATGAGTCACAATAACGTGGCTAAAGTATGTTAAACAGACCACACACTAGAAGGTGAAGGGACGACGACGTTTCGGTCCGTCCTGGACCATTCTCAAGCCGCTTGTGTTGACCAGACCACACACTAGAAGGTGAAGGGACGACGACGTTTCGGTCCGTCCTTGACCATTCTCAAGCCGCTTGTGTTGACCAGACCACACACTAGAAGGTGAAGGGACGACGACGTTTCGGTCCGTCCTGGACCATTCTCAAGCCGCTTGTGTTGACCAGACCACACACTAGAAGGTGAAGGGACGACGACGTTTCGGTCCGTCCTGGACCATTCTCAAGTCGATTGTCTGTGGTCTGGTCAACTTACCCGTCTCCTGTGTCTTGGAGACAGGTGGTGGGGCTGTGTGCTGGGTGTTCCGTCTTGGCCCTCCAAGATGGTGGGTGTTCGCTGGCTCCTTATTGTGCTAGAATTTGTTTGACGTGAAGTGCTTCGCCGCCGATGTCCAATCTTCTGTTGTGTTGCCGTTGTATCTGTTGCCTGTTGCCTGTCAGGACACCACTGTTGATCTGTTTGTGTGTAGAGAGCGTGTGTTCCTTGATGCTGCTTGTACACCGTTCCAGGCGCCTTGAAAGACCCGTTGTCGTCTTGAAAGACCCGTTGTCGTCTTGAAAGACCCGTTGTCGTCTTGAAAGACCCGTTGTCGTCTTGAAAGACCCGTTGTCGTCTTGAAAGACCCGTTGTCGTCTTGAAAGACCCGTTGTCGTCTTGAAAGACCCGTTGTCGTCTTGAAAGACCCGTTGTCGTCTTGAAAGACCCGTTGTCGTCTTGAAAGACCCGTTGTCGTCTTGAAAGACATGTTCTGAGCTCCTTGCGGCGTCCGACAGTCCCCAAGTTGGCATTTGAGAACATAGACGACATGTCGTTTCTTGCGTTTGGTTGTGCGTCGGGAGAGTTCTTGAAGAACAAGTTGGTGGTCGACGTGGTCGTCTGGTTGGTGTGGGGGAGCGGTCACGTTCTTCTCAATAATGTCTTTCACGGCTCTTTCCTCCGTTTTGTGAGACGCGGACAAGAAATTCCTGTGTAATATTTTAATGGGAGAGAGAGAGAGAGAGAGAATGGGGAGATAGGGAGGAGGGGAAAGAGACCCGCGCCCCGCCGGGACCCTACATCGGGTGAGGTTAAACTCACCAAAGTATTTGATCATAAATGAGCTATAAACGTGTTTAGTGTGATAAAAATAGCTATAATCTACTGAACTTTGGCGTGTGACGCTGTTATAGCCAGTCAAAGGTCGCCTTTATAAGTCACTTATGAGAGAGAGAGAGAGAGAGAGAGAGAGAGAGAGAGAGAGGGAGAGGGAGAGGGAGAGAGAGAGAGAGAGAGAGAGAGAGAGAGAGAGAGAGAGAGAGAGAGAGATAGGGAGGGAGAGGGAGGGAGGCGTGGTTTCAACGGGTTGTTTCAAGCGTAGGTGAGACATTTGAGTGAGTTTGGGTTGATATAGATAGGAAAGACCTCAGTGTGATGGAAACATCATATGCCGTGCTTCTGAGCTCATCAAATGTTGAATGAGTGTAAAGCAAGCCGCCATGATTGAAGAGAGAGAGATGCACAGGTTTCGTGAGAGGTTGCTGAATCATGGTCCTAGTAACAGCCTCGTTCTCTGCCGTCATGCTTTCCGATTGGTCGTGTGACTGCCCACACACACCCCCCCACCTCCTTCCCACAACCTCCCCACAACCCCCACCCCCTCCCCACAACCCCCACCTTGTGAATTATTCACGAGGCGTCGGGGAACCGAACGCGGAAAACAGATTTTGGGAATTAACTTCGTTATTGCCTACAGACTGACACTGTTTAGTTTTTATTTCTGCCTGACTATTTTGCATGCGCATTCTCTGTGTTGATTGGTGCAACAGTTGTGGCTAGCATTCTGTATGGTGATTGGTGCAACAGTTGTGGCTAGCATTCTGTATGGTGATTGGTGCAACAGTTGTGGCTAGCATTCTGTATGGTGATTGGTGCAACAGTTGTGGCTAGCATTCTGTATGGTGATTGGTGCAACAGTTGTGGCTAGCATTCTGTATGGTGATTGGTGCAACAGTTGTGGCTAGCATTCTATATGGTGATTGGTGCAACAGTTGTGGCTAGCATTCTGTATGGTGATTGGTGCAACAGTTGTGGCTAGCATTCTGTATGGTGATTGGTGCGACAGTTGTGGCTAGCATTCTGTATGGTGATTGGTGCAACAGTTGTGGCTAGCATTCTGTATGGTGATTGGTGCGACAGTTGTGGCTAGCATTCTGTATGGTGATTGGTGCAACAGTTGTGGCTAGCATTCTGTATGGTGATTGGTGCGACAGTTGTGGCTAGCATTCTGTATGGTGATTGGTCCAACAGTTGTGGCTAGCATTCTGTATGGTGATTGGTGCAACAGTTGTGGCTAGCATTCTGTGTGGTGATTGGTGCAACAGTTGTGGCTAGCATTCTGCATGGTGATTGGTGCGACAGTTGTGGCTAGCATTCTGTATGGTGATTGGTGCGACAGTTGTGGCTAGCATTCTGTATGGTGATTGGTGCGACAGTTGTGGCTAGCATTCTGTATGGTGATTGGTGCAACAGTTGTGGCTAGCATTCTGTATGGTGATTGGTACGACAGTTGTGGCTAGCATTCTGTATGGTGATTGGTGCAACAGTTGTGGCTAGCATTCTGTATGGTGATTGGTGCAACAGTTGTGGCTAGCATTCTGTATGGTGATTGGTGCGACAGTTGTGGCTAGCATTCTGTATGGTGATTGGTGCAACAGTTGTGGCTAGCATTCTGTATGGTGATTGGTGCAACAGTTGTGGCTAGCATTCTGTATGGTGATTGGTGCGACAGTTGTGGCTAGCATTCTGTATGGTGATTGGTGCAACAGTTGTGGCTAGCATTCTGTGTGGTGATTGGTGCAACAGTTGTGGCTAGCATTCTGCATGGTGATTGGTGCGACAGTTGTGGCTAGCATTCTGTATGGTGATTGGTGCGACAGTTGTGGCTAGCATTCTGTATGGTGATTGGTGCGACAGTTGTGGCTAGCATTCTGTATGGTGATTGGTGCAACAGTTGTGGCTAGCATTCTATATGGTGATTGGTGCAACAGTTGTGGCTAGCATTCTGTATGGTGATTGGTGCGACAGTTGTGGCTAGCATTCTGTATGGTGATTGGTGCGACAGTTGTGGCTAGCATTCTGTATGGTGATTGGTGCAACAGTTGTGGCTAGCATTCTGCATGCTAGAAGAACATCGTGAGCGTCGCGCCACTCCCCAAGTACAACTTGTGCCACTTACACCACCTTATCACTTCACAAAGTATATAACAATTGGATTTCGCGAAACTTTTGACATAATTTCGCGGACAAAAAGCGCGACTGTTTGCGAGAGATGAACAGAACTGATCACACTTCACAACCTTGACTTCACGAGGCAAGTTGGTCTCTCAACCCGTCCTCGACTCAAGTCCATTACATCCAGCGGTCGACCCCACAGACGCATTCATAAATTTTAACTTGCTGTTCATTCAAAACGGGAATTTTCTCATGTATAAATTAATATTATAATATATTGGCATATTGTGCATATATAGGCATAGATTAGGTTAGGTGTTTAGGTTCTGTTGGCGATTATTTGTATTTGTAGTACGTGAGTGAAGCATTTACAGCGTTGTGGTTCGAACAAAATTCGTCAGTGAAGCACTTGTTCCGGAAATGTTCGAACGTCAGCAGTTGTGAGTCGTGTGTAAACCGCTTTTCATTCATAAACAGGGGGTTTGGTGGGTGGGTGGAATCACTTTTGGATCTTTGTTTGGAGGACGGGCTGTGGTCTCTCCATTGTTGGTAAGTTAGCACGACAATTTCGCGGGGTTTCGACCCCTTAACGAGCCAATTGTGGTGGCAGGAATGCTGCTCTGTGATCACTGGCTGTTCAAGATGGAGAAGTTACTGATATGTAGGTCACATTACATTGTGGTAGTTATGTGTAGTGTTTTGTGTGTGGTGTGGGGGTGGAGTGGGGCTTTGGCCCCCCTTCTCTTCTTGTAGGGGCGTCCCGTCTTCCTCTTGTTGGGGGGAGGAGACGCCCCCTTCCTCTGTATATCCTTCCCAAATCCTGGCGGCTTCGTTTACCTATATTAATGTACTTATGAGCTCCGTATCATGTTGCTTAAGATTCGCTACTTGGAACACAAAGTGCCAAGTAGCACGGGCTATGGTGAGCCCGTAACTTACCTGGCACAGGAGCGGGGCAAGTAGCACGGGCTATGGTGAGCCCGTAACTTACCTGGCACAGGAGCGGGGCAAGTAGCACGGGCTATGGTGAGCCCGTAGTGGACTTACCTGGCACAGGAGCGGGGCAAGTAGCACGGGCTATGGTGAGCCCGTAGTGGACTTACCTGGCACAGGAGCAGGGCAAGTAGCACGGGCTATGGTGAGCCCGTAGTGGACTTACCTGGCACAGGAGCGGGGCAAGTAGCACGGGCTATGGGAGATCCTGGGAGGCCCTGGGAGGTCCTGGGAGGCCCTGGGAGGTCCTGGGAGACCCTGGGAGGTCCTGGGAGGGCCTTGGAGGCCCTGGGAGGTCCTGGGAGGCCCTGGGAGGTCCTGGGAGGCCCTGGGAGGTCCTGGGAGGGCCTTGGAGGCCCTGGGAGGTCCTAGGAGACCCTGGGAGGTCCTGGGAGGCACTGGGAGGTCCTGGGGGACCCTGGGAGGTCCTGGGGGACCCTGGGAGGTCCTGGGAGACCCTAGGAGGTCCTGGGAGGTCCTGGGAGACCCTAGGGGGTCCTGGGAGATCCTGGGAGGTCCTGGGAGATCCTGGGAGGTCCTGGGAGACCTTAGGAGGTCCTGGGAGACCTTAGGAGGTCCTGGGAGACCCTAGGAGGTCCTT
This sequence comes from Procambarus clarkii, assembly GCF_040958095.1. Lineage (NCBI taxonomy): Eukaryota > Metazoa > Arthropoda > Malacostraca > Decapoda > Cambaridae > Procambarus > Procambarus clarkii. The sequence goes on from NC_091224.1 coordinate 24,487,249, forward strand.
AGAGGTCCTGGGAGACCCTAGGAGGTCCTTAGAGATCCTGGGAGGTCCTGGGAGCCCCTGAGAGGTCCTGGGAGGCCCTGGGAGGTCCTGGGAAGTCCATGGAGGTCCTGGGAGGCCCTGGGTGGCACTGGGAGGCCCTGGGGGGGTCCTGGGAGGCCCTGGGAGGTCCTGGGAGGTCCTGGGAGGCCCTGGGAGGTCCTTGGAGGTCCTGGGAGGCCCTGGGTGGCACTGGGAGGTCCTTGGAGGTCCTGGGAGGCCCTGGATGGCACTGGGAGGCCCTGGGGGGTCCTGGGAGGCACTGGGAGGTCCTAGGAGCCCCTGTGAGGTCCTTGGAGGTCCTGGGAGGCCCTGGGAGGTCCTAGGAGACCCTGGGAGCCCCTGGGAGGTCCTGGGAGACCCTAGGAGGTCCTGGGAGCCCCTGGGAGGTCCTGGGAGACCCTAGGAGGTCCTGGGAGACCCTAGGAGGTCCTGGGAGATCCTGGGAGACCTTCGGAGGTCCTGGGAGACCTTAGGAGGTCCTGGGAGGCCCTGGGAGGTCCTGGGAGACCTTGGAGATCCTGGGAGATCCTGGGAGACCCTAGGAGGTCCTGTGAGATCCTGGGAGGTCCTTAGAGATCCTGGGAGGTTCTTGGAGGCCCTGGGAGGTCCTTGGAGGCCCTGGGAGGTCCTTGGAGACCCTGGGAGGTCCTGGGAGGTCCTGAGAGGTCCTTGGAGACCCCTTGGAGATCCTGGGAGGCCCTGGAAGGCCCTAGAAGACCCCTGGGAGGTCCTGTGAGATCCTGGGAGGCAATCATAGGTCCTGGGAGGTCCGGGGAGGCCCTGGGAGGTCCTGGAGGCCGTGTGCGGTGCCTTGTGCGGATACGGTGGGAGACACGGTCCGTGTATCGATCTCCACCTCCACCAGCTCTGATTTGTTGTTGTTGTGCCCCCTCCCCCCCTGGCTCAGGGGCAGGGGGGGGAGGGCTCAGGGGCAGGGGGGGCGGAGGTGAGACGTGTTGAGAAGGGTGAGAGGGACGAGGGCGCGAGATGAGGGTGAAGGGTGAGGAGGAAGATGCTAGGATTAGGGGCAGGAGTAAGGTGGTGCAGAGATGGCACATTGAGGAAGGGTGAGGGAGGGAGGGAAAGAGGGGGTCTCTCTCTCTCTGTCTCTCTCTCTCTCTCTCTCTCTCTCTCTCTCTCTCTCTCTCTCTCTCTCTCTCTCTCTCTCTCTCTCTCTCTCTCTCTCTCTCTCTCTCTCTCTCTCTCTCTCTCTCTCTCTCTCTCTCTCTCTCTCTCTCTCTCTCTCTCTCTCTCTCTCTCTCTCTCTCTCTCTCTCTCTCTCTCTCTCTCTCTCTCTCTCTCTCTCTCTCTCTCTCTCTCTCTCTCTCTCTCTCTCTCTCTCTCTCTCTCTCTCTCTCTCTCTCTCTCTCTCTCTCTAACATCATTCCTAGTATCATAGGAGCTGTTTGGATGATTGAATTGTATTCTTGGCATCCTTGAAATAGCTACGATGATTACTTAGGATTGTCAATATTGTAGGAGCTAATATCCTGATTGTATAGCAATTGTTGTGCCCGAAGAATAGCAAGAATGATGATATCACATTTCAGGGTATATTAACGAAAACTGTTGGATTTTGCAAATGTTTCGTTCACCGAGAATTCAGGTCTAATGCATCCACATAGGTTGAGTTGGGTTGATAATACAAATACCCACTGTAGTAGGGTTCTCATTCCCAACATTCACAATCATTCCTAACACACACAATCATTCCCAACATATTTACTAAACATACCCAACACGTATAAACATTATCAACACTCTGGCAGCCATTCCAGTCATATTTAGCCCACAGGAATATATATTGCCACACACACATGGCAATCCTTCCTGGATCTATAATTCGTTTTTCGACGTGCACACAAACAAGCTTTTGGAAGCCTGTTAATCGGTGTAATTTATTAGGGACGTACGACCAGTTTCCACTTTAATGGTTCCTGTGTATGTTGTCCAGATTGTATACTAATAGGTCCCCCATTGGCTCTTGTTTATATTGTAAGTAAACAAAGGTCTTGTGGTAAACAAATAGGTCATGTCGGTGCTCTTTTGTTTAGGTTCAAAGGTCCTGTTGTTATTTTTAGGTTTTTAAGACTCGAGAACTTTGAATTTCATTTCAGAAATCAGATTTCTGAAATGGATTTCAGAAATGCATTTCAGGATCCGTCTAACGGATTGGGAAATCCGCCAGATATCAACAAATATTATTGGTCTTGGATTTTGTTGAAGTGATTGGTTGGGAAGTTAATTGGAATGCCTGGTGGGAAGTGGATCTTCCTTATTTTGTGGAAGGAGTTTCAACATTCATGGGCCGGGTAGTGACGAAGATATTGGGCGTTTGAAGGGTTGTGGTGGCTCATCTGGAGTGGTAGTTGGTCTTGGGTGGAGTGGTTGTTGGTCTTGGGTCTGGTGGAGTGGTTGTTGGTCTTGGGTCTGGTGGAGTGGTTGTTGACCTTGGGTCTGGTGGAGTGGTTGTTGACCTTGGGTCTGGTGGAGTGGTTGTTGACCTTGGGTCTGGTGGAGTTGTTGTTGGTCTTGGGTCTGGTGGAGTGGTTGTTGCCCTTGGGTCTGGTGGAGTGGTTGTTGACCTTGGGTCTGGTGGAGTGGTTGTTGACCTTGGGTCTGGTGGAGTGGTTGTTGACCTTGGGTCTGGTGGAGTGGTTGTTGACCTTGGGTCTGGTGGAGTGGTTGTTGACCTTGGGTCTGGTGGAGTGGTTGTTGACCTTGGGTCTGGTGGAGTGGTTGTTGGTCTTGGGTCTGGTGGAGTGGTTGTTGCCCTTGGGTCTGGTGGAGTGGTTGTTGACCTTGGGTCTGGTAGAGTGGTTGTTGACCTAACTGGAGAAAGACAAAGTCGACCAAACTGTTATTCTCTTCAGATATTTTTTTTCAACTTGCTCTACGTATTAAGCTCATTCAAGTTTCCTAGCTTAATTCTGTAGCTTTAACTTTAAACTTATCTCCCAGCTTGAAGAGTCGTCAGAGCTACGAAGAAAGTCTTCTGGAGCTAAAACCCACGTGACTGGAAGACTGAAGAGTTAAGACAGATATTTGATATTTACCACCCAAACAATTCTCAGGGGGGGGGGAATTAACAGGTTAGATAAGGCAAACTATTTAGTATTTAGTCATGGCGGGATACGTAAAGAACATGACCAGGCTACATTAAAGCATTTACGCCTCCACTGGCGAAACCTTTACATCTTTCCTCAGCCATGGCGACCATGATTAAGGAAAGATACGAAGATTTTCTAAGTTGGGTATTTGCATAATAAATCCTGGCTATGTGATTTTTGTTTTACTATTAAAAAAAGTCTGTGGATTTTCCACAGACTTTTGTCTGTGGAAAATCTGATCAGAATTGCATATGACTAACCATCCTGTGTGATGGGGATTTTTTTAGCATCACCTAGTTAGCTTTTTTGACACACTGTACTCCACTTCATATAGTCTAGGGTAGCTGCACTAATGCAGATGTACCTAATATGTTAATAAAAAAAAAAATCAGAATTGCATTTCATCTTTGTAAACGTATATTAATGACGCTATGTAAACAGACACTTCGAACACTATGTAGGACAGACGTAAATATATGTATTTATGTATGTTAGATTAGCATTTTAAAAGCACTACAATCACCTGTGGTTGATTGTTCAATAAATCACTGAAAAATATGTTTAAGAGCTCTTTAACTCTTGTCCATGGAGGACAGAAGAAAATGTATATATAAATATATATGCTGGTTAGCATTGTAAATGTCTGGCCATGTCTGTGGTAGGAAAAAATGCGTTTATCATGTTGTTGTTATAAATTCAGCTACTGGGAACAAGTTGCAAGTAGCACGGGCTATGGTGAGCCCGTAGTGGACTTACCTGGTACAGGAGCGGTGCTGTGCGTTCATCAAAACTCATCATTCTCAACAGACGTCCTCACTCATCATAGTATTCATTACATTTCGAAGCATCACTTAAACCTAACCTTCTCCCTGATTCTCCTAACCTTCAAGTGTCAGGCATCACCACCTTCAGTTGTCTTCTTGATCTAACTACTTAACTACTAACTACTTGTAGTTGTTAAGCTACCACAAGGTTGTTGGGGAAATTCTTAATAATACCGTATATTGAGGTCGTGGACCGGGCCGCGGGGATATTGATCCTAGAAACCAACACTAGGTAAACACTAGGATATTGCGAGCCGGATTAGTCACAACCTGTCCTGTCATCTACTACGTCGCATTTGTAACGGAATCACCCAATCCGTTAAATTGAGACGTATTGATATATCATAAACCACCGTAATTTGGACGTTTCCTATGCATCGTCCGGGATAAGATTACATACGTTTCTGGTAAGGCAAAACAGTTGCATTTTGTACGGAGTGGGGAAGGTGGTGGTTAGTGAGGCTGATGGCCGCCAGGGGGTGTCAGAAAGCAGTGACGTGGACGAGACATCTGAGCATCGTATCTCCAATATGGCGACTTGGTATTCACTAAACAGTTTTCCAGGTTCCAAATGCTACGAGGTCCTAACTAACAGTATCTTACACCTGTCGCCCTCGGTCCTTACCTCTCACTCCTTCCCTACCTCTCACCTCTCACCTTCCCTACCCTCCCTCCCTCCTACAAGTCAACGCGCAGCAATAAGCAGTAATCCCCCCCCCCCCACGCTGGGAGAACAGGAGGGGCGACGCTCCCATAAACTGACTTCAGGAAAATGTTCCCAGAGCACAACTAGGCTAGGTGCCTCTTCCCTGCTCCAATCTTCCTTAAGTAATTTTCCTTCTTTGTAGGACCCAGGAGAGGATAGAGGAGAGGCCTGCTGGCATGCAGGGATAGTAGGAGACTAGCAGGGATAGTAGGAGGCTAGCAGGGATAGTAGGAGGCTAGCAGGGATAGTAGGAGGCTAGCAGGGATAGTAGGAGGCTAGCAGGGATAGTAGGAGGCTAGCAGGGATAGTAGGAGGCTAGCAGGGATAGTAGGAGGCTAGCAGGGATAGTAGGAGGCTAGCAGGGATAGTAGGAGACTAGCAGGGATAGTAGGAGGCTAGCAGGAATAGTAGGAGGCTAGCAGGGATAGTAGGAGGCTAGCAGGGATAGTAGGAGACTAGCAGGGATAGTAGGAGGCTAGCAGGGATAGTAGGAGGCTAGCAGGGATAGTAGGAGGCTAGCAGGGATAGTAGGAGGCTAGCAGGGATAGTAGGAGGCTAGCAGGGATAGTAGGAGGCTAGCAGGGATAGTAGGAGGCTAGCAGGGATAGTAGGAGGCTAGCAGGGATAGTAGGAGGCTAGCAGGGATAGTAGGAGACTAGCAGGGATAGTAGGAGGCTAGCATGGATAGTAGGAGGCTAGCAGGGATAGTAGGAGACTAGCAGGGATAGTAGGAGGCTAGCAGGGATAGTAGGAGGCTAGCAGGGATAGCAAGAGGCTAGCAGGGATAGTAGGAGACTAGCAGGGATAGTAGGAGGCTAGCAGGGATAGTAGGAGGCTAGCAGAGATAGTAAGAGACTAGCAAGGATAGTAAGAGGCTAGCAGGGATAGTAGGAGGCTAGCAGGGATAGTAGGAGACTAGCAGGGATAGTAAGAGGCTAGCAGAGATAGTGTAATACTAGCATAGATAAAAAATATCTTATTCTCCAATTCTCTCCTCTATATAAATATATAGTATCGTATACATACCCTAAAATTGCTATAAAAGGCAGATTGCGAACTGTATTTCAAAGACAAATTCAAATTCAATTCAAATTGAAACATTTTATTAACAAATGTTTATATATTTACAGTTCAATTGCAGAGAATGGGATCGAATTCTGTTTCCAGTTATCCTATTGGTTGAATGGAACAAGCGCATTTAGACGCTAATGGGGTGGTAATTCCACCCTTCGTTTATATTCCACGAGAATAAATACGCAGTTATTATACCCGTGAACCCGGAACTAGCGCCGGCGCTGCCATCTGCACCGTGACAAGCTCAATGTAAACCCGCCAATAGGGATTTTTGCGTTTTATTTTGGCGCGCGCGGGAAATTCATTTTGGCGCGCGCGGGAAGATCATTCTGGCGGGCGCGGGAAGATCATTTTGGCGCGCGCGGGAAGATCATTTTGGCGCGCGCGGGAAGATCATTCTGGCGGGCGCGGGAAGATCATTCTGGCGCGCGCGGGAAGATCATTCTGGCGGGCGCGGGAAGATCATTCTGGCGGGCGCGGGAAGATCATTCTGGCGGGCGCGGGAAGATCATTCTAGCGGGCGCGGGAAGATCATTCTGGCGCGCGCGGGAAGATCATTCTAGCGGGCGCGGGAAGATCATTCTGGCGCGCGCGGGAAGATCATTCTGGCGGGCGCGGGAAGATCATTCTAGCGGGCGCGGGAAGATCATTCTGGCGGGCGCGGGAAGATCATTCTGGCGCGCGCGGGAAGATCATTCTGGCGCGCGCGGGAAGATCATTCTGGCGGGCGCGGGAAGATCATTCTAGCGGGCGCGGGAAGATCATTCTGGCGGGCGCGGGAAGATCATTCTGGCGGGCGCGGGAAGATCATTCTAGCGGGCGCGGGAAGATCATTCTGGCGGGCGCGGGAAGATCATTCTAGCGGGCGCGGGAAGATCATTCTGGCGCGCGCGGGAAGATCATTCTGGCGGGCGCGGGAAGATCATTCTGGCGCGCGCGGGAAGATCATTCTGGCGGGCGCGGGAAGATCATTCTAGCGGGCGCGGGAAGATCATTCTAGCGGGCGCGGAAGATCATTCTGGCGCGCGCGGGAAAATCATTCTGGCGGGCGCGGGAAGATCATTCTGGCGGGCGCGGGAAGATCATTCTGGCGCGCGCGGGAAGATCATTCTGGCGGGCGCGGGAAGATCATTCTGGCGCGCGCGGGAAGATCATTCTGGCGCGCGCGGGAAGATCATTCTGGCGGGCGCGGGAAGATCACTCTGGCGGGCGCGGGAAGATCATTCTGGCGCGCGCGGGAAGATCATTCTGGCGCGCGCGGGAAGATCATTCTGGCGCGCGCGGGAAGATCATTCTGGCGCGCGCGGGAAGATCATTCTGGCGCGCGCGGGAAGATCATTCTGGCGGGCGCGGGAAGATCATTTTGGCGCACGCAGGAAATTCAGTTTGGCGCGCGCGGGAAGCCTAGTGCAAGCTGATTGGCTGACTTGTGGTGGCGCCAAAACAGAGACCCGCCAATGTGCTTCCTTCGGCGACTTTTCTAACGCGCTTAAGTCTCTTCTACCTTTCTCTAGTCCGCCATTTTTACCTGACTTGCGTCATTCTACGCCAGTCCCGTCTTTCTGCCTCATGCATGGTGATCTCTGTTGCGTCACGCACACCTGCTGCTTCTGCGTCACTGACGTTTGCCTCTTCAAGCTCACTCATGCCTTGAGGTGCTTCCGGGGCTTAGCGTCCCCGCGGCCCGGTCGTCGACCAGGCCTCCTCCTCGTTGCTGGACTGGTCAACCAGGCTGTTGGACGCGGCTGGTCGCAGCCTGACGTATGAATCACAGCCTGGTTCATCAGGTATCCTTTGGTTCCTTTGGAAGGTCACAAGGGTAGATAGGGAAATAGGAAAGGCCTCATCGTTAGGTAGATGTAGATGTACTACATCTGGTGTAGCGGTAGATGTACTCAAGGGCAAGGATGCCCTTAAGAGGAAGAGTAGGGGACAGGAGGGTGATTGACCCGAGTTCAAGGGTTAGTGTAAACATGAAGAACAAGGGTGACGGGAAGGTGGGGTCCAGGAGCTATAGTACTCGCCTTGAAAGTATATTTAGAAAACCTATGTATAGACGTATACATATAAATTGGGGTTTACAAGTATAATGGAGGGTTTTCTCCTTCTTCCCCCCATCTCCTCTCTTGAATTGCAAGGAACTGCGATTCCTTCTGAAGATGTATTAATATACGAAAGTACTTAAGGAAATTCCTGTTTCAATTCTTCCTCCGGCGTCTGCCACTGGCATATATATATATATATATATATATATATATATATATATATATATATATATATATATATATATATATATATATATATATATATATATATAATACACAGGTAGATATTAAGAATGAAGGTGTGGTGTTTTGGAAGATAATGGTGGTAAGTAAAAATGAAGCAAGGCATTTGGAAGCGTGTTGATGGGTGGAATTGTCGGTGGATGGGTCCTGAATTATCTTGAAGCTCGGGTAATGAGGGTGTGTAGTAGTGTAGGTGTTATCGTTATCTCTCTCTCTCTCTCTCTCTCTCTCTCTCTCTCTCTCTCTCTCTCTCTCTCTCTCTCTCTCTCTCTCTCTCTCTCTCTTTCTCTGCTTGGCTGCCTGCTGTATACAGAACACAATTAACAACACCACTACTTATAACACCTGTGCTTATACCTGCCCAATAACATGTGGGTGACCACATATCGGGCCGTGTCAGAAGGGAAGTGTCGTGCCACGCACTTGGATCCGTCTGGTGGCAGTAGAGGTGCCACACGACCTGACACACAGGGGCTGTTCGCCTGGTGGCAGTGTTGTGGTGTCAGTACTGAGTGTGGGGGGCCAGGCAGGGGAATGCTGATGGTATGGTAATATCTGACACACACATACTGGGTATGGTAATCAGGTAGTGGTCAGGGGTACATGCACTCAATGAAGGTGTCTGAGTGGCTGGTTGCTGAATGTCCGGTATCCAATGTGGTGAATTGATTTAATGGTAAATTGCTATCTGTCTGTCTGTATCTCTGTCTCTGTCTCTGTCTCTGTCTCTCTCTCTCTCTCTCTCTCTCTCTCTCTCTCTCTCTCTCTCTCTCTCTCTCTCTCTCTCTCTCTCTCTCTCTCTCTCTCTCTCTCTCTCTCTCTCTCTCTCTTCTATAGTCGTAATGGCTTGGAGCTTTCCCCCCTGATAATAGCCTCCTGCTTATCTTACTACTTCTCCTCCTCCTCCTTCTCCTTCTCCTAAGGTGAAGAGCTTCCAAACTTTTGACTAAACTACTGAGACAGAGAAATAAAACTTTGAGAAGGTTTGACAAAATATACAGCATTACAAGTGCCATTAATTTCTCGCACTAGACACTTTTTCTCTCGTAAAGTTCTTGCTTTTAATTACTGATTCTTATTCTTGTGAGGTCCTGGCCAGACTCCTGATGGGTTCTGGCCAGACTCCTGATGGGTTCTGGCCAGACTCCTGATGGGTTCTGGCCAGACTCCTGATGGGTTCTGGCCAAACTCCTGATGGGTTCTGGCCAGACTCCTGATGGGTTCTGGCCAGACTCCTGATGGGTTCTGGCCAGACTCCTGATGGGTTCTGGCCAGACTCCTGATGGGTTCTGGCCAGACTCCTGATGGGTTCTGGCCAGACTCCTGATGGGTCCTGTCTAAGACTCTTAATGGGTCTTGTCTATGACTCTTGATGGTTCCTGTCTAAGACTCCTGATGGGTTCTGGCCAGACTCCTGATGGGTTCTGGCCAGACTCCTGATGGGTTCTGGCCAGACTCCTGATGGGTCCTGTCTAAGACTCCTGATGGGTCCTGTCTAAGACTCCTGATGGGTCCTGTCTAAGACTCCTGATGGGTTCTGTCTAAGACTCCTGATGGGTTCTGTCTAAGACTCCTGATGGGTTCTGTCTAAGACTCCTGATGGGTTCTGTCTAAGACTCCTGATGGGTCCTGTCTAAGACTCCTGATGGGTCCTGTCTAAGACTCCTGATGGGTCCTGTCTAAGACTCCTGATGGGTCCTGTCTAAGACTCCTGATGGGTTCTGTCTAAGACTCCTGATGGGTTCTGTCTAAGACTCCTGATGGGTTCTGTCTAAGACTCCTGATGGGTCCTGTCTAAGACTCCTGATGGGTCCTGTCTAAGACTCCTGATGGGTCCTGTCTAAGACTCCTGATGGGTCCTGTCTAAGACTCCTGATGGGTCCTGTCTAAGACTCCTGATGGGTCCTGTCTAAGACTCCTGATGGGTTCTGTCTAAGACTCCTGATGGGTTCTGTCTAAGACTCCTGATGGGTCCTGTTTAAGACTCCTGATGGGTCCTGTCTAAGACTCCTGATGGGTCCTGTCTAAAACTCCTGATGGGTCCTGTCTAAAACTCCTGATGGGTCCTGTCTAAGACTCCTGATGGGTCCTGTCTAAAGACTCCTGATGGGTCCTGTCTAAAACTCCTGATGGGTCCTGTCTAAGACTCCTGATGGGTCCTGTCTAAGACTCCTGATGGGTCCTGTCTAAAGACTCCTGATGGGTCCTGTCTAAAACTCCTGATGGGTCCTGTCTAAGACTCCTGATGGGTCCTGTCTGAAACTCCTGATGGGTCCTATTACTGTCAACACGGCCTCTGGTGCCACTAGTGTTGTTAGCAGTGCCATTGTTAGTGCTGGTGTTGTCATCACTGGCACTCTTGCCACGGCAGCGGTGCCACATACCACTGTGCCACCAGGACCGCCTCTCCTCACCCCCTTCACGATGGCCCCAAAGATAATCACCCGTCTTGAAAGCGTTCCTCATGCAGTTCAGCTGTTACGAAGGTGCGGGAACAAGGCTAGGTACTCCAGGATTCGTAGATCTTTCAACAAGGTTGTTTATAACAACGATAACCTTGGGTTGTGTGGTTTCCGAGCTCGTAAACTGTTTAATAAATGTCAACAAAGCCGGCCATGATTAAGGACAGATGTAGAGGTTTCGTAAGGGGGGGGGGGTTGAGTTGAAGAATCCTGGGGCCCTCACCTGCGAGCTATTCAACCGATAGGACTTACGAGCTATTCACAAAAAGGACTTAGGAGCATTTCACTCATCTTGGGCCTTTGCAAGGGAGCCGCGGGGCTATAGTGGTGTTGCAGACGTTGAAAGGGTATTGTGCCGTGTTGCAGACGTTGATGTTGCTAGAGTGAGGTTATGAATCACTCTGTTCTCACTCTCCACTTAAAGACCATTGGAGCCGAAATGTGTTGACCAGACCACACACTAGAGAGTGAAGGGACGACGACGTTTCGGTCCGTCCTGGACCAGTCCCAATCGACATGAGATTGGTCCAGGACGACTTGGGAATGGTCCAAGACGACTTGGGAATGGTCCAGGACGACTTAAGAATGGTCCAGGACGACTTGAGAATGGTCCAGGACGGACCGAAACGTCGTCGTCCCTTCACCTTCTAGTGTGTGGTCTGGTCAACATACTTCAGCCACGTTATTGTGACTCCTCGCCTGCATTGGAGCCAAATTCAATTCCTGGTCAGGGAGAGACTTTTGGCCATGTTTCCTTACACCTGTTACCTCTCTTCACCTAAAAGTTGAGTGAGTTAGTGGACTGTTGTGGGTTGCATCATGTGTCAAGTAAGTCTCTGATCTAAAACCACGGGGTAGCCTAATAGGCTGCCTGTCTCCGTAAATGGGAGAAATCCTAAAATTTGCCACCGGTTACAGCAAGTTGTTGTGGGCAGCACATCGTCACTAACGCGGCTGCCTTGATCAGGGTTCGTGTAACAATAAGCCTGCGAACCCACACGAACGCCATCAGCCGTATTCATGTTCATTAGTGTGGGGAAATGCGTGCAAATTAAGTCGCTATAATTCTACCAAAACACCTCGATTTGGATGTTGGCGGCGATACCGTTGTGTGAGAGCAAGTTGTTGGGGTTGTGGTGTTGCACCGGCTCCCCCAGCACCAGCTGGGGGGGAGGGGTTATCTTGAGGTTATCTTGAGACGATTTCGGGGCTTTTTTAGTGTCCCCGCGGCCCGGTCCTTGACCAGGCCTCTACCCCCAGGAAGCAGCCCGTGACAGCTGACTAACACCCAGGTACCTATTTTACTGCTAGGTAACAGGGGGCATAGGGTGAAAGAAACTCTGCCCATTGTTTCTCGCCGGCGCCTGGGATCGAACCCGGGACCACAGGATCACAAGTCCAGCGTGCTGTCCGCTCGGCCAACCGGCTCCAGGGGGGGGGGAGGCTTATCGCAGGGTCTCTAGATGCTCCGTAAAAAACCCAACTGTTTCCCCTAACCGTACAAACCCTAGCAACCCACCTGACCTGTCGAGGCCGATGTTTAGAAAACGTCTATATTACGGGGCTTTGTTACACATACATCGCATTTTTAACGTATTGACCGGTTACATTAAGTGACGTACTGTCCCGTTTTCTGTTGTGGGTCCTCTGGTAGGTTGCTCTACACGGTATTCAATCAGTGAGGTTAAGCACTTGTGTGATGGCAACTTTCTGGATAGGTGAGAGTGCGGTGTGCCTCCCGCTTACACGAACCACGGTCAGGATTCTTCAACCATTGACTCAACCCCCTTACGAAACCTGTACATCTTTCCTTATTCATGGCGGCTTTGCTTGCATGGCTTGGACAGTTTATACAAGCTACATCAAACCATTTCAAAACTGTCGCTTGAGCTGCGCGAGTTTGATGACTTAGACAAAGATAGATAGTTAGTGTGTGTTCCAGATAACTATCATTCAGTGCTGTGGACCCGTCACTGTGTACTGTGTACTGTGCAGGAGCATGGTGGAGGTGTGAGGGATTCTCTCTGTTGCTGTGAGAGAGAGAGAGAGAGAGAGAGAGAGAGAGAGAGAGAGAGAGAGAGAGAGAGAGAGAGAGAGAGAGAGAGAGAGAGAGAGAGAGAGAGAGAGAGAAAACTTATCTTTTCTTTAACTTATACATGGCAGACTTCACCACAAGAAGAACAGAATACGAGAAGGAGACGGAAGTGGGGGTGAGGCAGACTCTCCACCATTCCCTTCCATCTACCACACCCACAAACCCCACAACTAACCGTGTTCAACAATCAGATGATATATTCAACAGTCTGGGACGATGTTTACACTTGCCGCCGTGCCAAGATGGTGGTCGGGGTTCAGCGTCTGCACACACACACACACACACACACACACACACACACACACACACACACACACACACACACACACACACACACACACACACACACACACACACACGAGAATATTATTCAGATTTTATTTGGCGTTGAATCATGTGCTGGTGGAGCTCCTTAAATGTGCATTTTCGTGTCTGTTTTTGCGTCTCTGTGTCTGTCTGTTTGCAGGGACGGGGTTTCCTCTGTCTATTTTCCTTCCTCTTAAATTATTATTTTGTTGACTGTCCTTGTTTTCATGCCTTTTCTCCTCTCTCTCTTTGTTCTACTAGTTTCTCATTATTTCTCCCTTACATTTTACTTCCTTCCTCCTCGTCCCTTCGTCCTTTTCTTCCCCTTCTCCTCCACCTGTCCTCGTGTCCTCCTCCTCCTTCCCGTTCTGATCCATCAGCCTCTTCCAGGTCTCCTTCTCTCCTACATCTCTACACCATCTTAGCTTCCGTCTCCCGTGTTCCTATCATCTTTCTCCTCAGCATCCTCCCTTGGCTGATAAATCTCCTCCTGTTCCTTCTCTTTCTCCTCTTGCTATTGTTCTCTTTCTCCTGCTTCTCTTCTTTCTTCTCCTCCTCCTCCTTTAGGACTTAGGACGCTTGAGCTTCATTCATCCGGCTGAAATTGATGGACACCGGCTGAGGTTTTGGTCGCTTTGTTGAGTCCGGCTGGCTGTGTTCAGAGCCAGCTGGCTTTGTTGAGTCCGGCTGGCTGTGTTCAGAGCCAGCTGGCTTTGTTGAGTCCGGCTGGTTGTGTTCAGAGCCAGCTGGCTTTGTTGAGTCCGGCTGGTTGTGTTCAGAGCCAGCTGGCTTTGTTGAGTCCGGCTGGCTGTGTTCAGAGCCAGCTGACTTTGTTGAGTCCGGCTGGTTGTGTTCAGAGCCAGCTGACTTTGCGAAGGTCCGGCTAACTTCGGTTAGCTTTGTGAAGGTCCGGCAGCCACTGTGGAGTTCCGGTTCGCTATGTGGAGGACCTTGTCACTTAGGAGCCATGTGTGTGTGACTTAACACACATACCTGTTGAGAGTGTTCTCTATGCCAGATATATTGGTTTAGTAGCAACTCGTCCTCGGGCCAAGTCCATTCTATCCAGCGGTCAACCCCCAAAGATTCATTCATCAGTTTTAACATGCTGTTCATTCAATACTGAAGTTTTCTCAAATATAAATTAATATTATTATATATTAGCATATTGTGCATATATAGACATGGGTTAGGTTAGGTGTTTAGGTTCTGTTGGCGATTATTTGTATTTGTAGTACGTGGGTGAAGCATTTACAGCGTTGTGATTCGAACAAAATTCGTCAGTGAAGCACTTGTTCCGGAAGTGTTCGAACGCCATCAGTTGTGAGTCGTCAGCCCATCCTCCAAACAAAGCTCCAAAAGTGATTCCATGCACCCGCCAAACCCCCTGTTTATGAATGAAAAGCGGTTTACACACGACTCACAACTGCTGACGTTCGAACATATCCGGAACAAGTGCTTCACTGACGAATTTTGTTCGAATCACAACGCTATAAATGCTTCACCCACGTACTACAAATACAAATAATCGCCAACAGAACCTAAACACCTAACCTAACCTAACCTATGCCTATATATGCACAATATGCTAATATATTATAATATTAATTTATACTTGAGAAAATTCCCGTTTTGAATGAACAGCAAGTTAAAATTTATGAATGCGTCTGTGGGGTTGACCGCTGGATGTAATGGACTTGAGTCGAGGACGGGTTGGTGTGTAAACCGTTTTTTCATTCATAAAACAGGGGGTTGGGCAGCTGCCAAGGGCCAGATTCACGAAGCAGTTATGCTAGCACTTATGAACCTGTACATCTTTTCTCAATCTTTGGCGGCTTTGTTTACAATTATTAAACAGTTAATGAGCTCCGAAACACCAGGAGGCTGTTTATAACAATAACAACAGTTGATGGGAAGTTTTCATGCTTGTAAACTGTTTAATAAATATAACCAAAACCGTCAAATATTGAGGAAAGATGTACACGTTCGTAAGTATTTGCGTAAGTGCTTTCGTGAATCTGGCCCCTGGAATGGACTTTGGGTCTTTGTTTAAAGGACGGGCTGACTTTGTCATCTTTGAACAGCGCCAATTCGTCTTAGAACAGCACCAATTCGTCTTTGAACAGCGCCAATTCCTCTTTGAACAGCGTCAATTCCTCTTTGAACAGCGCCAATTCGTCTATGAACAGCGCCAATTCGTCTTTGAACAGCGCCAATTCCTCTTAGAACAGCGCCAATTCGTCTATGAACAGCGTCAATTCCTCTTAGAACAGCGCCAATTCGTCTATGAACAGCGTCAATTCGTCTTTGAACAGCGCCAATTCGTCTATGAACAGCGCCAATTCGTCTTTGAACAGCGCCAATTCCTCTTAGAACAGCGCCAATTCCTCTTAGAACAGCGTCAATTCGTCTTAGAACAGCGTCAATTCGTCTTAGAACAGCGCCAAAGAAACAAGTGACAGCTTTAGCTAACAGCATTTCTTCCTTTTGTTTATCAGATTCACTTTTTTGAGGATGACTTTCTATAGATTTTTTTGGGTGGTGTCTGGCAGCGTGTGGCGGCCGCGCGGACCAATCACCTCCTACCCTGTGATTACCCGCCACTACCTCCACCAATTAGCGCCCTTAGATTATGATCACGTGCACGTGGGTCGTGCAGTCAGCCAGTTAGCGCCAGAGTTATAATCACGTGACACGCGGTCATTTTTGTTCGCTCATATATGAAGAAATTGTGTTTGTCGAGTAATTAATTAACTTAGGCTGTTATCTGAGTACATTTTCTATGTTTTGCGTTGGCCTTAGTAACGAAATGTTGGATGAAAATGACCCATATTCTGCAAATTATCGATTGTCAAGAAATCTACAAGCTGGACATTGTCGAGAGGTCCACAAGCTGGACATTGTCGAGAGGTCCACAAGCTGGACATTGTCGAGAGGTCCACAAGCTGGACATTGTCGAGAGGTCCACAAGCTGGACATTGTCGAGAGGTCCACAAGCTGCACATTGTCGAGAGGTCCACAAGCTGCACATTGTCGAGACGTCCACAAGCTGGACATTGTCGAGAGGTCTACAAGCTGGACATTGTCGAGACGTCCACAAGCTGGACATTGTCGAGACGTCCACAAGCTGGACATTGTCGAGAGGTCCACAAGCTGGACATTGTCGAGACGTTCACAAGCTGGACATTGTCGAGACGTCCACAAGCTGGACATTGTCGAGAGGTCCACAAGCTGGACATTGTCGAGAGGTCCACAAGCTGGACATTGTCGAGAGGTCTACAAGCTGCACATTGTCGAGACGTCCACAAGCTGGACATTGTCGAGACGTCCACAAGCTGGACATTGTCGAGACGTCCACAAGCTGGACATTGTCGAGACGTCCACAAGCTGGACATTGTCGAGACGTCCACAAGCTGGACATTGTCGAGACGTCCACAAGCTGGACATTGTCGAGACGTCCACAAGCTGGACATTGTCGAGAGGTCCACAAGCTGGACATTGTCGAGAGGTCCACAAGCTGGACATTGTCGAGACGTCCACAAGCTGGACATTGTCGAGAGGTCCACAAGCTGGACATTGTCGAGACGTCCACAAGCTGGACATTGTCGAGAGGTCCACAAGCTGGACATTGTCGAGACGTCCACAAGCTGGACATTGTCGAGAGGTCCACAAGCTGGACATTGTCGAGACGTCCACAAGCTGGACATTGTCGAGAGGTCCACAAGCTGGACATTGTCGAGACGTCCACAAGCTGGACATTGTCGAGACGTCCACAAGCTGGACATTGTCGAGACGTCCACAAGCTGGACATTGTCGAGACGTCCACAAGCTGGACATTGTCGAGAGGTCCACAAGCTGGACATTGTCGAGACGTCCACAAGCTGGACATTGTCGAGACGTCCACAAGCTGGACATTGTCGAGAGGTCCACAAGCTGGACATTGTCGAGAGGTCCACAAGCTGGACATTGTCGAGACGTCCACAAGCTGGACATTGTCGAGAGGTCCACAAGCTGGACATTGTCGAGAGGTCCACAAGCTGGACATTGTCGAGAGGTCCACAAGCTGGACATTGTCGAGAGGTCTACAAGCTGCACATTGTCGAGACGTCCACAAGCTGGACATTGTCGAGACGTCCACAAGCTGGACATTGTCGAGAGGTCCACAAGCTGCACATTGTCGAGACGTCCACAAGCTGGACATTGTCGAGAGGTCCACAAGCTGGACATTGTCGAGACGTTCACAAGCTGGACATTGTCGAGACGTCCACAAGCTGGACATTGTCGAGAGGTCCACAAGCTGGACATTGTCGAGACGTCCACAAGCTGGACATTGTCGAGACGTCCACAAGCTGGACATTGTCGAGACGTCCACAAGCTGGACATTGTCGAGACGTCCACAAGCTGCACATTGTCGAGAGGTCTACAAGCTGGACATTGTCGAGAGGTCCACAAGCTGGACATTGTCGAGACGTCCACAAGCTGGACATTGTCGAGACGTCCACAAGCTGGACATTGTCGAGACGTCCACAAGCTGGACATTGTCGAGACGTCCACAAGCTGCACATTGTCAGGACGGCGATAAATTGGACATTGTCAGAACCTGGACAAATTGGACTTGTACTGACAAGTGGTGACAGAGTCGCTTCGTGAATATTGAAGATTCCGGTAAACTGGAATTTCACATGATCAGGAGTCCGGTTAATTGGAAGTAATAAGTTATCAAGAATCCGGATTACGAAATATTAATGACTGAGTGATCCGGATGTTTGGCACTGACGTCAGACTGGTCGCCATATTGATTACCGCTGTACACACTGCCCCCCCCCTCTCCCCCCCCCCCTGGCACAGTCTCCCCCATTACCCCCCCCCCCACCTGTCATGACACTGTCACTGGCATACACACAGCACGTGTTGTCATGTGGGTTGTGTCCTTGTTGATGGCACTGGCATACAAAAATACAGCTGCTGTATTTTTTCCAGTTATAATGCACTTAAAATTCCCAACTTTTGAGTTTATCAAACTGGAAAGTTTGAGTTAATGTTGTGGCTGCCTTCTGCTGCTAAACCCCCCCTCCCCCCCCCCCCAGAGTGGCCCTGGCGGCGACGACGCCGTTTGGGCAATAGTGGAGTGAGAAACTGCTCTGATGTGGCTATTGCTTGTACCAATACACTCTCTAATAAGTGTGCTCAGGCAAAGGTTAAGCAAAGGCAACCAGCCGGTCACAGTACTTATATTCTATATGTACAAACCCAAGAGGGATATGATAGGTAGGTGTATAAATCCACAAGGGCCGTGACGAGGATTCGAACCTGCGTCCGGGAGCATCCCGGACGCAGGTTCGTATGGCCCTTGTGGATTTGTTCATTTGATGCATCACGTTAGTGTGATCTCTGTGTAATAGGTGTGTGTACCTCGCTTCTCTGTGTGTAACACTGCTTTGAGAGACTATTCCCAACAACCCGTTCTCGCAAATTGAATAAGTCAATATTGACTTATTAAATATGTGCATAGGTGACATACTTAACATAATAGCTACCCTTAAAAAGATTCATAGAAAACACCGACCTTACCTAACCTACTTAGTATGTTAAGATAAGTATCTTATTGCTTCGTAATTACAATTATTACCTAACCTATAATAGGTATAGGTTAAGTAATAATTGTAATTACGAAGCAATAAGATGCTTATCTTAAGATACTAACAAGGTTAGGTAAGGTCGGTGTTTTCTATGAATCTTTTTAAGGGTATCTATTATGTTTAGTATATCACCTATGCACGTAGTTAATAAGTCAATATTGACTTTACGAATTTGCGAGAACGGGTTGATTCCCAATCAACTTGAAAATGGTCCAGGACGGACCGAAACGTCGTCGTCCCTTCACTTTCTAGTGTGTGTGATCTTGTCAACACACACACAAACCTGTGCTGGTGACAGCGGCTTGTCAGCGATTGACAAGTATCGCATTTGTGACAAAAAAATTCTTCCTGGCCAATAGAAAACGCGTCATCACATCGATTGGGAAACTGTTTTCGTATTCAAGGTCAACTATTTACCCCCCCCCCCTGGCAGGGGTCAGGTTGTCTGGGGAGCAATGTTCTTTAGTTACAGGATGAGAGCTACGCTCGTGGTGTCCCGTCTTCCCAGTACTCTTGGTCGTATAACACTTTGAAACTGCTGACGGGTTTGGCCTCCACCACCTTCCCACTTGTTCCAGCCATCTTGCTGGCGCATAAGACGCTGCTAATTGACAAGGATATTGCATGGGAAACACACAAGGAGTATGCTAAGATCTTAGCAGGAGGAGACTCGGCGTCCTGGGCCAGCTCAGACACATGCCTTTACCCGTACAACGATGTAAAGCAGAAATGCAATGCAAATTAAGGGTCTTTAATTATGGAAAGTCCTTCCAAATGTGATTGAAAAGCTGAACTTTTCTCTGTCGGATTAAAAGAGAAACTAAGAAATATCTAATTATCATGTAACACCTTTCACTCACCTTTCTTCATCCAAAATAAGTCAATGTTGTGTTTAGCTGTTGTTGTAAAGTGCAGGTATTGTATCTGTACTTGTTGCCAAAGCTACAGTCTGTAATAAAGTAGTTATGTCTTTCTCCATCACCACATAAAATCTGTACATATAATTTGCTAAATTTCTTGAACAATTCATGTATCTTAACGTCTCGTTTGGCAATGAGTCGTTACCTGTCAGACCTATACTTAATTTGACTTAATTATTTAAAGCTATGCCTAAAACTTTTTGCGTATTAGCGGCGTTATTAAGTATTCAGTTTGGCATATACAAGCTGGTATATAGTGAGGCGTAGAGATTGTGTATCTTTAGAGGGTACGTCTTTCTCTCTCTCTCTCTCTCTCTCTCTCTCTCTCTCTCTCTCTCTCTCTCTCTCTCTCTCTCTCTCTCTCTCTCTCTCTCTCTCCTTCCTGAGTGAAATGTCATGCATTTCCCTTCATAAATATGAAAAATGTGGTTGGTTTAAGGAACATAAAAGTATTGATTGTGAGAGCGGGGGAAGAGCCGTGTATGGTGACAGTGATGGTGAAGATGATGATGAATATGATGATGCTGATGGTGGAAAACAAAAGAGAAGAATCTGAATTAATTTACACATTAATCCAATATTCAAAATTTAAGGGCGTCTGATATAGTATTATTTTATTGTATAAATTAATACTATATCTGAAACTTTGTAATCGAAGTGAAATTGAATGTACAGGTAATGTACATTACAGGTACAGATAATGTACATTACAGGTACAGGTAATGTACATTACAGGTACAGATAATGTACAATGTACACCAATTTATTAATGACGTAGCAATGTTCCTGGAGGTTTAGGGACCGTTTAGGTAACAAAAACGTTTTGGGTAGATAATGGAATACTGAAAATTACAAACGTTTCCGAAACCAAAGCCTAATTTTCAAAATCGCTCAATCTGTTAAAACTGCGACGTATTAATGAAAATTTGCGCGCCAAAATATTGAGTTTTTCCATGCACCAGCTTCGATAAATTAGGCTGTTTGCTTGTGTCCATACAGGTCTCTGGGGCTAGATTCACGAAGAAGTTACGCAAGCAGTTACGAACCTGAACATCTTTTCTCAATCTTTGGCGGCTTTGTTTACAATTATTAAACAGTTAATGAGCTCCGAAGCATCAGGAGGCTGTTTATAACAATAACAACAATTGATTGGCAAGTTTTCATGTTTGTAAACTGTTTAATAAATGTAACCAAAACCGTCAAAGATTGAGGAAAGATGTTCACGTTCGTAAGTACTTGCATAACTGCTTCGTGAATCTGGCTCCTGGTTAAGGAAATCAGGTGCATTTCTTACGGAGTGGCAAACCGAGATCAAGAACTTGCTGAACAAACACTTCAGACTGTGAACGTATGATACACAAACGTTTAAGAACATGTTTCATATAGGAAACATTTCCGAGAGAGAATGTTCCTTGAAGAACGTTTCAATTAAGGGAAGCCATTAGGTAGAGAGGCAGTAAGAGAAAAGACAATCCCTGTCTTACAGCCTGACCCAGACAAAACTTTTAGAGGAATACAGAGAGCGCGCCGAGGAAGAAAGAAAACTGTTGGCGCCTTACAAAGGAGAGAGCGCGCGCCATTGCCCTTCCCAACTCGCTGACGCTCCGGGATCGAATAATAACATCTTTTTTCCATCTATAAATGCTTCATTTTCTTCGTCCCTCACTAGAACTGTTCAGTAAGAATTCAGTGCTTTATTTCTCAGGAGAATTTTCAGCTTTGGGAGAGTAAGTTAGTTCTTCAGCGTAATACCTCCTTTGTTTTCCCGCCATTCTTGCTAATATTATTGGAACATTTTTTCCCGCGCTTTTGTTTGCAATTATGGTTTGCACACCTGACTGTTGATTGAAGCTTGTAGTAAAGATAATTCTTATGATAGGATGCGCGTTAAATCTTGGAAATTACCAGTTACTTAATTTATTCAGTTTCTTTTCACATTTGCCATTAATTTCAAACGAATAATGCCAAAAATAATGGTTCATGTCACTCCTATTAACTCTTAGAGATATCTTAAGTATTCCTAGTATAGATGGTTTCCATGAGACTCTTGGAGCGACCACATAGACCTTCTACTGCCTTAGGCGACACCAGGAGACAGGCAGCCTGACCAGAGGACCCCTGCAACCTTCATAGGACGCGTCTGGGCCACATCTGGGCCGTGCTTGTGGCACCAAATAGCTTTTCCAGGACATTGATCCTCCCCCACACCATCTCCCTCCCCTCCCACTTTCCCACCACCAGCCCCCCACCCACCACCAAAGTTTAATGAGACTAGCCACAAGCGTCTGGCCTTCAACCTTGGGCAGACATATATTATAATTTATAGATATATATTGAAAAACGAAAACTGGGAATAATTGCGTGTGAACGCGTGTGTGTGCGCGCGCGTGTGTATGTACGTGCGTGTGTGTGTGCGCGCATGTATGAGCGTGTAAGCGAAATATTTAATGGAATAAAACTCAGTTTAGAACGTTATTTAATTTTTACCAAGAGCCTAATTGCTTATTTGGTCTTCCAGCGCTGGTTATACCAAGCCTAACCTAACCTTTAAGCTTAACCTGCCCTAACCTAACCTAACCTAACCTAACCTAACCTAACCTAACCCAACCCAACCTAACCTTCTTCCCCTAACCTAAGCTAACCTGTACCCAGCGGAGGACTCATAATTCATTCTTGTCATAGGGTTGGGTCCAGTTTTGAGCAGAGGAAGTTAGTAGCCAAGTTAAGGAGGCATTAGCGAGAGACAACTTTTGTTCTCTCTTGCTAATGGAACAGTATAAACAAAACAAAAGATGGAGCAGCATAAACAAGAGAAACAAAACATGGAATTGCCCAAAGTAGTAAAAAAAAAAGGAGCCAGATTCACGAAACAGTTACGCAAGCACTAACGAACCTGAACATCTTTTCTCAATCTTTGGCGGCTTTGTTTACAGTTATTAAACATTTAATGAGCTCCGAAGCACCAGGAGGCTGTTTATAACAATAACAACAGTTTATTGGGAAGTTTTCATGCTTGTAAACTATTTAATAAATGTAACCAAAGCCGTCAAAGTTTGAGGAAAGATGTTCATGTTCGTAAGTACTTGCGTAACTGCTTTATGAATTCGGGTCAAGGAGAATAGCATTAACAATGTCAATTATAAACAGAACAAACAAAAGACACAAGAGAGGACAGGATAAGACAACAACAATTTGGTAAATAAAACAACTTGAAGATATAAGTAAAACAAAAGCAAGAACAAACACCAAACATACACCCCAAGTAAACAAACAAACAGGCCAAAACAAAGGAACAAAGACACGTAAACAATGTATTGTTTCACCAAGAAGTTCCAAAACCGGGTTTACAAATTCCAGGCGAATTGCTGAAATAAGCGACCTGGACGAATTCGATGTCGGATATATTGGGCGGGAACGCCACGCGGGACGACTGTTTGGTCTGGTTCAAAGCTCTAATTCCCTATCTTCTCGTTTATATTCTCTGGAGCTCTTAAAACCCCAAAGTCCACATTCGTAAACGAAAGTCAGCAGTCGTGAATAAGAGTTTGCATGTGTAAATTTTAAGTTTGCATTCGTAAATTATAATCCGCATTCATAAATAAAAGTTCACATCCGCTTATCGGGTTTACGAATGCTAACAGAAACATGAAAGTCAAGACAAATGTCATAGTAACTTTGGTGATACTGACTGGTAGTCGACAATAGTGATATGATAGTCGGTCCTTCTGTTTAAATGGTTTATTAATTCTTTCTTTGTGCTGGGTTCTTCTTTGATATAAATCTCATCATTCTACAATATGTTAATAACTTTTTTATTGTACAATAACAAAATTCACTGCTGTGCAGTTGTTCAAAGCAGCGAGGGCTGTATGGTTACACTTTTACCTGAATTTGAATTCGAATTTGAATTTGAATGTCGCCGTCTTCCCGCCCGCAGGTTCCTCAGCGTCAAGAAGTGGCTGTTGCGGAAGAAACACCAGATCGAGCTGGCGAGGAAGCGCGGCTGGAAGGGCTACTGGGTGTGTCTGAAGGGCACTACGCTGCTCTTCTACCCCTGCGACTCCCGCGAGGGCCGCTCCGTCGAGGCTGCCCCCAAGCACTTGATCATCGTCGACGGCGCCATCATGCAGCCCATCCCCGAGCACCCGAAGAGGGACTACATCTTCTGCTTGTCCACGGCCTTCGGAGACGCCTATCTCTTCCAGGTCAGTCTCAAGTGCTGTTGTGCTGCTGCATAGTTGTCACGCTAGGTGTAGCAATGTTGTCACGCCAGGTGTTGTCACGCCAGGTATAGCAATGTTGTCACGCCCAGTGCAGAAATGTTGTCACACCCGGTATAAAAACCGTTACACCCGGTATGAAAACCGTTACATCCGGTATAAAAACCGTTACACCAGGTATAAAAACCGTTACATCAGGTATAAAAACCGTTACACCAGGTATAAAAACCGTTACATCAGGTATAAAAACCGTTACACCCGGTATGAAAACCGTTACACCCGGTATGAAAACCGTTACATCAGGTATAAAAACCGTTACACCCGGTATGAAAACCGTTACACCAGGTATAAAAACCGTTACACCAGGTATAAAAACCGTTACACCAGCTATAAAAACCGTTACACCAGGTATAAAAGCCGTTACACCAGCTATAAAAACCGTTACACCAGGTATAAAAGCCGTTACACCAGGTATAAAAGCCGTTGCACCAGGTATAAAAACCGTTACACCCCCCTCACCCCCAATCCACCCCCGTCACCCCCCCTTCACCCCCTACCATCGTTCAACACTAACAAGGAGCCCAGACGTTGTTAACCACAATGAAGTAGTTTAACAGTGTAAAGCTTCACAGTCAGACGAGCACCAGCACAGAGGAGGACACTGTGAGGACACTATGAGGACACTATGAGGACACTATGAGGACACTGTGAGGACACTAGGGCAGGTTGAGAGGACACTCACCCCTCAGAGGAGAGAAGAAACAGAGGGAATATGATCACGACGTCCAAGATCTCGATGGGGGGAAATAGACAGAGGAAGCCTATTAAAAGGAAGTAGGACTAGGGGACATGGAGGGGTAGGTGGGTTGAGTGGGGAAGAGGTAAGGGGGAAAGGCTGGTTCCCTGAACGGGGGAGGTTATCTTGAGATATCTATCTTGAAGTTGTCTTGAGATGATTTCGGGGCTTAGTGTTCCCGCGGCCCGGTCCTCGACCAGGCCTCCAGCAGGGAGCGGCAAGTGGAATGCATTAAACCAAGAGGTTGTTGAAGCCAGTTTCCTCCACAACTTTAAGATGAAAATGTTGAAAACGCGAATGAAAATGGTGATGTTAAAGAGAGGTAATTAACCCAAGGTGTACATGGGTGGGACGCGGGGGGGGGGGGCGGCATAAAGAGCTATATTCCTCACGTTAATCACTGACAGGTAAGCGCCCTTCATCATCCCCCCCCCTTAATCTAACCCTCACCTGGCATGAGTCATCTAGGACCTGGCTGCTTTAATGTTGTATCGACCGGTTATATCACCCCCCTAAGACGTCCCTCCCCCCCCCATGCCCTTAGACCCCCCCACCCCTCTCCCCCCTACCCTCGGGAGTCTTTGTCGTCACCCCCCCCCTCACCCCCCTCTCCAACGGGCCTCCTAACCCCCCTCCGATTTTATTTTCACTGTGTTAATCTAGAAACAAGTTTAGGATGATAGCACATAAATCAATAATCATGCTCTTCCCAGCTCTCCAGGAGGCTAGATTCACGAAGAAGTTAAGCAAGCACTTACGAATCTGTACATCTTTTCTCAATCTTGTGGTGAGAGTGGGGGGGGGGGCGCTTGTGGTGAGAGTGGGGGGGGCGCTTGTGGTGAGAGTGGGGGGGGGCGCTTGTGGTGAGAGTGGGGGGTGGGCGCTTGTGGTGAGAGTGGGGGGGGCGCTTGTGGTGAGAGTGGGGGGGGGCGCTTGTGGTGAGTGGGGGGGGCGCTTGTGGTGAAAGTGGGGGGAGGGGGCGCTTGTGGTGAGTGGGGGGGGGGCGCTTGTGGTGAGAGTGAGGGGGGGCGCTTGTGGTGAGTGTTTCGGCTCGTGGTACCCGTGTTTCTGGGTCACTTACCGGCTCTGACGATATCCGGCCGGTGCCCAAACGTTCCCGGCGTTCGTCTTCTTCCTGGGCCGACGTTGGTGACTTCTGTGGGGGCGAGTAGCGACTTCTCGCCTCCTGAGTACTACCATCTGGGTCCCCAGTTTGCGGGTGTTTGTTGCCCCGGTTCCGGGTGTTATGGCGTCCCCGGTGGATGGACGGGACCCTTGGCAATGGGTGTTCTGGGAGGCGTTAAATGTACGGTTCCCGCGGGCCAAGTTCCCGGGCAAGTATGTGCTCTGATTTCCTGTGTATTTGCTCTATGACATGCTGTGTGCCCTTCTGGCTGTTTGTTTGCCCCTGTTATATTATGTGCTTCTGCCTCTCCCTTTGGGCGTTGCTTTGCCGTGTGGCGTATTAGTTTCTAGTGCTTGGCGTCACTCGTTTCGCATTTTGGCTTGGCATTTCACCTTTCCTGGCTTTGCGATTCACTCTTCACGGGTACGCCGGGGCGCACCCGATCCTACGATCGTCGTCGCCCCTAACTCAACAACAACAACAGTTGATTGGCAAGTTTTCATGCTTGTAAACTGTTTAATAAATGTAACTAAAGCCGTCAAAGATTGAGGGAAGATGTACACGTTCGTAAATACTCGAGTAACTGCTTCGTGAATCTGGCCCCCGAGGATGCTGGAATGGCTGAAAGCGCCATAACATCACTGTGATGTTTCTAATGTTCCCGACGATATAGAAGATCTTGTCGAAGCTGTTTTGGTCCGGGATATAACGTTATACCAGACGTTATCTTAGTGATTGGCTGGCTGCTTGCGCAACACCTTCACCAACTGACAAGGGAAGCACCACTCATAGTAATGTTGGGCTTCTAGAGACACTATACTGTTCATCGATAGTGTCCACCGTACAGGAAGCCAGCGTGTACAGCTTCCCACGCCACCACAAGCGTTGCCGCGCCACCACAAGCGTTGCCGCGCCACCACAAGCGTTGCTGCGCCACCACAAGCGTTGCCGCGCCACCACAAGCGTTGCTGCGCCACCACAAGCGTTGCCGCGCCACCACAAGCGTTGCCATGCCACCACAAGCGTTGCCGCGCCACCACAAGCGTTGCTGCGCCACCACAAGCGTTGCCGCGCCACCACAAGCGTTGCTGCGCCACCACAAGCGTTGCCGCGCCACCACAAGCGTTGCCATGCCACCACAAGCGTTGCCGCGCCACCACAAGCGTTGCTGCGCCACCACAAGCGTTGCCGCGCCACCACAAGCGTTGCCGCGCCACCACAAGCGTTGCCGCGCCACCACAAGCGTTGCCGCGCCACCACAAGCGTTGCCGCGCCACCACAAGCGTTGCCACGCCACCACAAGCGTTGCCACGCCACCACAAGCGTTGCCACGCCACCACAAGCGTTGCCACGCCACCACAAGCGTTGCCACGCCACCACAAGCGTTGCCACGCCACCACAAGCGTTGCCGCGCCACCACAAGCGTTGCCACGCTCACCACAAGCGTTGTCACGCCACCACAAGCGTTGCCACGCTCACCACAAGCGTTGCCACGCCACCACAAGCGTTGCCCCGCCACCACAAGCGTTGCCACGCCACCACAAGCGTTGCCACTCTCACCACAAGCGTTGCCACTCTCACGACAAGCGTTGCCACTCTCACCACAAGCGTTGCCACTCTCACCACAAGCGTTGCCACTCTCACGACAAGCGTTGCCACTCTCACCACAAGCGTTGCCACTCTCACCGCAAGCGTTGCCACTCTCACCACAAGCGTTGCCACTCTCACCGCAAGCGTTGCCACTCTCACCGCAAGCGTTGCCACTCTCACCACAAGCGCGCCCCCCCCCCCCCACTCTCACCACAAGCGCCCCCCACTCTCACCACAAGCGCCCCCCACTCTCACCACAAGCGCGCCCCCCCCCACTCTCACCACAAGCGCGCCCCCCCCCCCACTCTCACCACAAGCGCCCCCCCCCCACTCTCATCACAAGCGCCCCCCACTCTCACCACAAGCGCCCCCTCCCCACTCTCACCACAAGCGCCCCCTCCCCACTCTCACCACAAGCGCCCCCCCCCCCCACTCTCACCACAAGCGCCCCCCCCCCCACTCTCACCACAAGCGCCCCCCCCCACTCTCACCACAAGCGCCCCCCACTCTCACCACAAGCGCCCCCCCCCCACTCTCACCACAAGCGCCCCCCCCCCCACTCTCACCACAAGCGCCCCCCACTCCACCTATAAGAGTGACATATCCACCTTGTGCCGGAGAAGGGAATCACAGCCGCGCTAACGGGTGCTTTTGGCAAATTACTGACGTCAGAACAGAACCCTGGGAGAGTGATCCAGCGCCATTAAAGGTGGAACGCGCAGAGGGGCCGCTGTTATCTAGACCCGTCAGGCATTTGTTTCATAGGCCTGTGCTCGTCACTAGGCCTACCGCTGGCTTTTTCCCCAGGATACAACACCACAACAATTGTCTAATTTCCGAATTAGATGAAAGAAAAAGTTGCCTAACCGTTTCTGTCCTGCGCAGGGATTGAACCAGGGGTCCCCTTTGTCATGTGAGTCCGGGACGTAGACTGCTCCGCCACAGAGAGCCTATGTGCATGGTTGGTATTACAAATATTAGATAGGAAGTATGCACAAAAATGTTGCAGTGTGTTTGTTTGTTTGTGTACAAGCCAGTGAATGCGCGTAGCTTTTGTTTGTTTGCAAGTTTAGGGGGGAAAATGCGCATAAAATAGAATCCACACCACCGCTCCTGTGCCAGGTAAGTCCACTACGGGCTCACCATAGCCCGTGCTACTTGCCCCGCTCCTGTGCCAGGTAAGTCCACTACGGGCTCACCATAGCCCGTGCTACTTGCCCCGCTCCTGTGCCAGGTAAGTCCACTACGGGCTCACCATAGCCCGTGCTACTTGCCCCGCTCCTGTGCCAGGTAAGTCCACTACGGGCTCACCATAGCCCGTGCTACTTGCCCCGCTCCTGTGCCAGGTAAGTCCACTACGGGCTCACCATAGCCCGTGCTACTTGCAACTTTTGCTTCCCAGTAGCTGAATCTTAAACAACAACAACAACTACATAAAATAACATCTATTTTCTGTGTATTTTGTGGCCTATTGGATGGTATACATGACCCTAGTTATACATATGAATGTAAATATGTGTATATGCATGTTAATAGTATAAATATATATGTGAGAGTTGGTTGTTTATAAAGTCTCGTAGGTGACTGTTTTGGTTGTGGGGGGGGGGGGGAGGGAGGGGGTTGTAGTGCCTAACTTCCTCACCCCCCCCATCACCCCCATAACCCCACCCCACCCCCCCCATCACCCCCTCCCCACAGCGACCTTTCTTTGATGTTTTTCATTACCGGCTGGACTGTGATACCAGTGATGGGTTTGTGTGTGTTTGGTGTGTGGTGTAGCGAGGGTTATGATGCCTGGTGTGTGTGTGGGGGGGGGGTGTTTGTGTGGTGTGTGGGGGTGGGTGTGGGAGGGTGTGAGTGTGAGTGTGAGTGTGTGTGTGTGTGTGTGTGGGGGGGGGGGGGTGTTTGTGTGGTGTGTGTGTGTGTGTGTGTGTGTGTGTGTGTGTGTGTGTGTGTGTGTGTGTGTGTGTCAGTCAGTGTTGAAGCTATATATATATATATATATATTATATATATATATATATATATTTGTTGAATCCTACGGGAATAAATTATACCTAATCCTATATCTTATAACCCAACCCACATATAGCAAATGAAATGAGAATCAGGACGTTCCCGGTCCTCCAACACCTCATAGCGTGAACTTACCTGTCCCAGCCCAGGTATTGAGAGATACGCTGCGTATAATATATCACATATCGATGTCTTAGCTAACTGTGTAATCATGTATATTAATGCTGTGTGTCCCGGCCCGGCAGGCGCCATGCCAGGTGGAGCTGGAGAACTGGGTGAACAGCATCCACAGCGCCTGCGCCGCCGCTTTCGCGCGCCATCGGGGCAAGACCGGTACTCTTCACCTCCTTCAAGAAGAGATCTTCAGAATCGACAGAGCCATCGAATCGGTCAGTTGGATTTGTTGTCATGTGAATTGGTAAATAATAAACAGGTATTAATAGTTGTTTTGTAAAGTAGAACAGAGAGGTAGAGTATTCCTAGAGGACAGACAGAGTGTATGGCGGGAAAATCCTGGTTTGGCTTCAGTAGAAGCCTCAGGGAAACCCTCTTGTGTTCAGGAGAACTTCATTGATTGATTGATGAGGATTAAGCCACCCAAAAGGTGGCACGGGCATGAATAGCCCGTAAGTGGTGGCCCTTTTGAGCCATTACCAGTATCAAGAGCTGATAGTGGAGATCTGTGGAGGTGCGACTGCACCCTGCGTGACGGGAGATGTCTCCCGGACCAAATGGTGACCAAATGGTTCCTCCTCAGTAGAACTTCAGGTTGTGATTCTTATTTCATGTCGTGGTTTAGTTGGCTAGGGCGTGTGTGTGTGTGTGGGAACACCTCACCGCAAATAGGTTCGAACCTTAGTCACTGCTCCTACTGATTTTCCCATGGATGCAGTCATGTTATTGTTATTATTCTCTGTGTATTAAAATGTTTATTAATTTCAAAGTTTTCATTTGTATTTTGTCAAATAAATGTTTGTAGTAACTCTAATATGCAAAATATCTTTACATTTCAGTTTTATACCAAAACTTTAACTACCTGTCGCATTTATTATGCAAATTAGGTCAGCAGCAATTTCAGTAGTCAGTGAATTTCAATTTGCTGACAATTTCAATAGTCAACTACTTCCTCATTCCCCCCTTCCCTGAATCATAAACTTTCAGTCATGCTATAATGTCTATGATTTTTGTTTATAAGTTTGACATACTCGGTACTAATACTGAAAATCCTAACAGTCATCTACCTTCAGAGCTCCGGCTAGTTAGATTGCGATAAACTCTAACAATGTTATGACAAGGCGGTGGTGGGTGGAAACATTATGTATTGAAATTTGCACAATAGTTGCTTGTGCAACCCGTCCTCTCCAGCACTCACAACGTCGCTAAACTGATGTACTAAAGAGGCCGAGCCTAACTTGACGAAGGACCTAGGAATAGACAGGGACCTATCACGTTAATTCTGCAAGCCGCCGTGATATTTAGTCCGCCAGTGTTGTGGTACTGAACAGTCAGGGCCGCCAGTGTTCTGGTACTGAACAGTCAGAGCCGTCAGTGTTCTGGTACTGAACAGTCAGGGCCGTCAGTGTTCTGGTACTGAACAGTCAGAGCCGTCAGTGTTCTGGTACTGAACAGTCAGGGCGGCCAGTGTTGTGGTACTGAACAGTCAGAGCCGTCAGTGTTCTGGTACTGAACAGTCAGGGCCGCCAGTGTTCTGGTACTGAACAGTCAGAGCCGTCAGTGTTCTGGTACTGAGCAGTCAGAGCCGTCAGTGTTCTGGTACTGAACAGTCAGGGCCGCCAGTGTTGTGGTACTGAACAGTCAGAGCCGTCAGTGTTCTGGTACTGAACAGTCAGGGCCGCCAGTGTTCTGGTACTGAACAGTCAGGGCCGTCAGTGTTCTGGTACTGAACAGTCAGGGCCGTCAGTGTTCTGGTACTGAACAGTCAGAGCCGTCAGTGTTCTGGTACTGAACAGTCAGGGCCGTCAGTGTTCTGGTACTGAACAGTCAGAGCCGTCAGTCCGTCAGATCTTATGGGTCAAGATGAGAGGCAATATGCGAGAGAACGGGTTGCCTTGTAGCCGTTTTCTCTAATTAGAATGAGAAACTTTAGAGAATGGGAAACTTTAGGGAGAAGGAGAAACTTAACAAGTTACATAAATCATTCCAATAATTGCTTTATTACACAGGTGTACAAGCAGTCAAGATCAAACACATGCTTGCCATTACTTCCTGGCTATATCCATTTGTTGCTAGCTGCCTCGTACATGAATAGGCCTAGCCATTGAACTTTCTCAGGATAGTAAGCCTTTTAGGCGTTCCGTCTAATTACCCAAAGTCTCCTAGCAATCCTTAAGTAAAGTCTAGACATATTTACTCACTATAATGTTGGGGCTGAATGTGGAACATTAATTAATTAGCTTTGGGTAATTAGACGGTCCGCTTTTAGGCCTTTTGAGGTATGCATGTGCCAGGTTGTTCAAGCGAGCACCCATCCAGTTACTGGACTGAACACTACTGATATAAGGTTCTGTTTACTATTACAGTCTCTCTCTCTCTCTCTCTCTCTCTCTCTCTCTCTCTCTCTCTCTCTCTCTCTCTCTCTCTCTCTCTGTCTCTCTCTCTCTCTCTCTCTGTCTCTCTCTCTGTCTCTCTCTCTGTCTCTCTGTCTCTCTCTCGGTCTGTCTGTCTGACTCACTCACCTCACTCACCTCACTCACTTTCACTCTCTCACTCTCTCACTCTCTCACTCTCTCTCTCTCACTCTCTCTCTCTCACTCTCTCTCACACTCTCTCTCACACTCTCTCTCTCACTCTCTCTCTCACTCTCACTCTCTCACTCTCACTCTCTCACTCTCACTCTCTCACTCTCACTCTCTCACTCTCACTCTCACTCTCTCACTCTCACTCTCTCACTCTCTCACTCTCTCTCTCTCTCTCTCTCTCTCTCTCTCTCTCTCTCTCTCTCTCTCTCTCTCTCTCTCTCTCTCTCTCTCTCTCTCTCTCTCTCTCTCTCTCTCTCTCTCTCTCTCTCTCTCTCTCACACACACACACACACACACACACACACACACACACACACACACACACACACACACACACACACATACACCCGCGTGTGCGTGGCTCCCCAAACATGCACCCAAACATAAAACCGTTTCTGGGGTTTACCAAACACGCCATAAAGGCGGCGGCGAGGCCACGTGCCTAACAAAATTTTCAGGGCGGCATCTCCGCGCTGATAATAAATTTTGCCTAAATTTATTTTACGGGCGAAGGTGGAGACTCGTGTAAGAGGAGCCTTGAAGGAGGGTATATAAATATGCTCTCTGGACCAGGCCTCGTCCTGACTCCTGTGTGGTGTAAACTGTGGTGTCAAGCGGTTTAGCGTAGCCTAACCTACCCTAACCTAACCTACCTTAGCCTACACTAACCTAGCCTAGCCTAGCCTACACTACCCTAGATTACACCACCCTACCCTAACTTACCCCTAGCCTACACTACACTACCCTACCTTACCCTACCCTAACTTCTACCCTACTCTTCTCTACTCTCTGAATACGTGCAGAGAGCCAGAATTTGGCTTCAAAATATGGCTCAGATTTGGGGTGTTTGGGATATTTTGAAAACTGCAGGGGGGTTTGGGCAAAATGTGACCCACTGCCGCTTTCAGTAATTGGCATATTTTCGATATAAAAAGTCGGAATTTCACACTGCGAATACGTGCAGAGAGCCAGAATTTGGCACTTCAAGGTACCCTACCCTTCCCTACCCTTCCCTACCCTTCCCTAGCCTACCCAAACCTACCCTACCCTACCCTACCGTACCCTATCGTAACCTACCTTACCCTACCATACAATAATGTATAGTAGTATTGTATCCTACCTTAGGATACAATAATGTATTCTAAATTAGCATAACCTAACCTATACTATCCTAAACTTGATCTTCCCAAACTTATTCTAAACTAAACTAGCCTAATCCACCATATAAGTGATCTTGCATATTCCCTCCTGGAGTACTCTTAGGTATGAATGCCTTAGTTATCTTGAAGATGTTATTTTTTCCAATTGTTTTAAACTATCTATTTAAATGCTTTAAAAAGAGTGACGGCCTTGCTCCAGCCTTATTCTGACGGCTATAGTTTTCAGTACCACGTCTGATTTTAGGCCAAAATATTGAAATTGCTCATTGCATGGTATGGACATACGAGCAGGATCCTAACTGATGCACTCGTGGTTAGCTGAGCCGATGTGTGACCAGTGCTTCCTTGGCCCTGGGTCAACTGACTCTCTGGTCAACTGGCCCTGTGTTAACTGACTCTCTGGTCAACTGGCCCTGTGCCAACTGGGTCTCTGGTCAACTGGCCCTGTGCCAACTCATACACAAGACAATTCTAGAGAGAGATAATTTTATAATAATTCTTTTCAGCAGGGTCAGGTCAAATCTACTGACCCTCCCTAAGATTCAACCCATAAAAATAGTTGCCAAACTCCTAAGAACATATTTACTGCTAGGTGAATGGAGGTATAAGGTGAAAGGAAATGTGCCCAACCATTTCTGTCCCATCTGTGCTAGGCTGTGTTGGGTCAGGTTAGGTAGCTTTCAAAATCTGATGGCAACCCGTCATGATGTCATCCTAGAATGATATTTACCTGAATTTACCTGAGGGACACTAATACTAGTGGCCTCGATGAGGACAGGAAGCCGGTGGCGTGTCAAAGGTCCCCCCCATTTGCCCTGATGATCTTTTCCGGCTGTATTTTACAACCCAGCTGAGGTTTGGGCGTTTATGGCTTCGGCGGGTAGGCGGTTCCACAGGTTTACAACCCTATGGGATTGACATCATGACACTTGTTCTAATACAGGAACACGCCTGTGTCAAGTGTGCCGTGATGTAGGTTCAGTGAGGCCTATATAGCTGGAAGATTTGCAGTCATCAAGTGATGCACTTTACCAGTCTGTGGAGTGCCTCTTGAAACCTATGGCCTATCCTCAGTAAACTTCAATTGGAAATTGTCCCTCCTCTTAGTTACATATAGTGTGTGTAAATGTGTACATCTATGTACATGTGTTCTCACCTAGTTGTGCTTGAGCTCTGGCTCTTTGGTCCCGCCTCTCAACTCTCAATTAATCAACTGGTGAGTGTATGTGTATGTACATACACACACACTCCCTTGTATTTGGCAGCGTGAGGTGAACACACATGATGCTGAGAGGCCTTTACTCTCCCCATCCCTGGTCCCCCACCCCCTTCCACCCCTGTCTTTAAAGCTGAAGATGTAGAGAGTTGTGATGGCATTCCAGGTCCTTGTGTCCTTTGGTGGCACTCCAGATCTTCTTGTACCAGTTGTGGCACCCCCAGGCCCTCTTATCTCAGGTGTTGGCACCCCAGGTTGTCTTGCCCCAATGGTGGCTCCTGGAGCTCTCTTGTCCCAAGGTTGTCTCTTGGTTCTTTTGTACCTTGCCCTGCTTGTCCCTTGGCTCTCTTGTCCCTTGGCTCTCTTGTCCCTTGGCTCTTTTGTCCCTTGGCTCTTTTGTCCCTAGGTTCTCTTGTCCCTAGGCTCTCTGGTCACTAGGCTTTCCTATCCCTAGACTCTCTTGTCCCCCTAAGCTCTCTTGTCCCCCTAAGCTCTCTTGTCCCCCTAAGCTCTCTTGTCCCTATAGCTCTCTTGTCCCTAAGTTCTCTTGTTTCTAGACTTTCTTGTCACTAATCTCTCTTGTCCCTGAGTTCTCTTGTTCCTAAGTTCTCTTGTCCCTACGTTCTCTTGTCCCTACGTTCTCTTGTCCCTAGGCTGTTTTGACCCTAAGCTTTCTTGTCCCTAAGTTCTCTTGTCCCTAGACTCTCATGCTAAATTGAATTTTGTGTCAATTCAAACTATATAATTCTTAAACAAGCTCAACTATTATGTACACAAAATACTAGTACACACAGTGTAGTTGAACACAGCTGACCATTATATATACTCTGCGAAGTGAACCCCGCTTCTTAGTGTGTTTACACAAAGATGACTTTTGACCTAGACAATGTTCAGCACTAGAGTCTACTTAGTGGTTGGTCAGTAAGCTATTTTGGTGGTCCTAATAGCATTCCAAATGGTCAGTAAGCTATTTTGGTGGTCCTAATAGCATTCCAAATGGTCAGTAAGCTATTTTGGTGGTCCTAATGACATTCCAAATGGTCAGTAAGCTATTTTGGTGGTCCTAATGACATTCCAAATGGTCAGTAAGCTATTTTGGTGGGCCTAATAACATTCCAAATGTTCATAGGCCTAAAGACCAACACCAAACGAAGGCTTGTTGTTCCTGCCCCCTGACTTAATTAAAAAAGGTATATCACTATGTTGTGTTTATATAATTGCAACTAATCTGTGTTTAGACAAAACACACACCAGAAACTATAGGACATGATGACTATTTTGGGAAAACATCCTGACTATTGCCAATGACATCTTCGACCATTATTAATTTATGTTTATAAAATATTTTCACTGTGGCTGTGTTTATATAATCATAACTCGTGTGTGTATGTGTGTGAACAGGACTCGAAGCTGAAGCACATGGCAGAGCTGCAGCTGTCAGTAGTGTCAGATGGGGAGAGCAAACAGCAGATCATGGGTCAGATCATGCAGTGGGAGGAGAACTTGGAGCGGCTACACTGTGAACAGTTCCGCCTCAGATGTTACATGGCCTCACTGCAGACTGGCGAACTACCCAATCCAAAGGTAAATCATGCACCAATGGCTTATTTGATGACCCTTATTTGGCCCTTATTTGATGATCCCCAATGACCCCTTGTTATATATCCATAAAAGTTACACCTTATGCAAATATTTATGGTTATGTCCAAAACATTGTGCGTAACTAGTGGCTTTATATAATAAGCAGTTGGTACATTTACCCACTATGTCAGCGTTCAATCTCCAACCGTCCAAGTGCTTGGGCACCATTCCTTCCCTCTGTCCCATCCCAAATCCTTTTCCTGACCACTTACCAGAGCTATATAGTCGTAATGGCATGGTGCTTTCTCTCTCTCTCTCATCAGTTACAGCCCCGCTCCTGTGCCAGGTAAGTCCACTACGGGCTCACCATAGCCCGTGCTACTTGGAACTTTTTGTTCCCATTAGCTGAATCTTAAAAAACTACAACGGTGCTTTCTCCTGATAGTTTCCTACCCTTCGTAGTTAGGTGATTAGCAGATTTTATGTTTTAATTGTGGCACTTTGTGATACTGTACTGTAATTTGGAATTAAGCTTTACAGTACTGTATATACTATGCTATATTGTATTGATACTATACTATACTAATACTATACTATACTATACTAATACTATACTATACTATACATTGTAGGTAATGTACAATGCTTTATGGTTTAGATACTGTGCAGTACAGTATTGATAGGTTATACAGTATATGTATTACACTATACAGTATAGATGCTATGCTCTGCAGTACTGTATAGATACTATGCCATATAGTAGAGATACCATGTTGTACAGTATACTGTGTGATACAATATACAGTAGATACTATGCCATACTGTATAGATACTGTTCCACAGTATAGATACAGTGCTATACAGTATAGATACTAGGCTATACAGCATAGATATTATGCTTTACAGTATAGATATTATGTTATTCTGTATAGATGCTATGCTATACAAGATAGATATTATGGTATACAGTGCTATACAGAACTGATACTATACTATAGATAGTACCATGAGGTGTTAGTTATTAGTATACATTTTTATACTGTATATTCACCTGGTTGTGCTTGCGGGGGTTTAGCTCTGTCTCTTTGGTCCCGCCTCTCAACAGTCAATCAACTGGAGTACAGATTCCTGAGCCTACTGGGCTCTATCATATCAGCAGTCCCCGTGGCGAAGTGGTAACACACTCGCCTGGCGTTTCGCGAATGCTTTGGCCTGGGTTCGTATCCTGGCCTGGGAGGATTTACTGGGCACCAATCCTTAACTGGAGCCTCTGTTTACCCAACAGTAAAATGGGTACCTGGTTGTTAAACAATTTGGCGAGTCGTATTCCAGGTAAAATTAGGATTAAGGACTTGCCCGAAATGCTATGCGTGCTAGTGGCTGTACAATAATGTAAAGATTCTTGTATATATAAATATATAAATACAAAAAAACAATTGAAACGTGTATTATGTCTGCCTGCACCACATCACTGTGTACGGCTGCTGTTACACACTTGTGTACTGCATTGTTATCCTTCTAATTTTTCTTATCTCATTACATTATTCATTGTGCATAATTTTTGAAAGTATATTGCTTGAGTTCATTAAGACAATTACTGTGATGATCTTTAGGTTGTGTTTTATGTTACAAAGGCTTCATTTTAGGTTATTTGTAACAAATATGTTATCAGAGTTGTAAGTTTTTTTTATTTCTTAGGGTTCTATCCATCAAAATTTTATATTGATTTTGATATGCTGTATTTTTATACAGCTTTGATGGGCTTGAAAGATCCACAAATTTAATCTATTAAAACTTTATACAAAATCAGCTTCACTAATTTGACTGCGTTCAGGTACAGTAAGTGGTAAAGGTCTTATGGTGACCTCTTTATATTCCTAAGTTCTCATAATTTAGTCTTCTTCATTCCTACCAATATAAATGCCTAATCATAACCTGTCACTGCCCATTCCTGTTCATAAGTTCTTATCAAAGTTTACCATGCCTTAGTAAAATCAGTGCCTAAATATTGGACATTGTCATTATAACGTTACTCTTTTTTCCATTTACTCAGGGTCTACTGACGCATGTGTCACGCACTACCAAAACAGTTCTCAATCGCCTTGGGGTATTTACTGTCAGCAGCTTCCATGCATACATTTGTGCCCGAAGTCCTTCCCTGCTCAACAACCTCCTCGCAGGTAGAGGAGCAACCAAACGCAGGTATGATATATCTTTCTTTCGTTGCATAAATATCTTGAACATTTTTTAGCAGTGAAAATTAGGCAGCTAATAGCGTGGAAAAGTTTGCCAGACTTTACCACCGAGGTTGTGTAGATTTGCAGTAAACAAAATTCAGAATGAACGTATGATGGGAGAGCAGATTGGGGAACTGAGCAAGTGAAGTGGGTGACAGTGGACTGAAAAGTCTCAATGTACTGTATGTTGATCAAGTGCACAGAAGTGGACAGGCAATCATCCTTCTATGGAATGATAAAAGGACAGATAGAATGTAAGGGAATTGGCAAAACTATTATTATATTTGCTGTTTAGTAATTATATTTTTATACTGCAATTGCTTTGCTCATCATACACACAAACACATACATATATACTCAAACAGCAGACTCCCAGCATGGGAGGCAGTGCCCTGTTGAATGATATGTTATTGTCCACGATATTGTGGTTGACGTTTCAGAGTTTACATACATACATACATACATACATACATACATACATACATATATATATAATACATAATATGTAATATAAAATAACATACAAAGATCAAATGTTTTAAGATTTGCAGACAGTTTTTTCCCCAAAAAACAAATCAGGACCCAATATTTTCATAAATT
Source organism: Procambarus clarkii (assembly GCF_040958095.1). Lineage (NCBI taxonomy): Eukaryota > Metazoa > Arthropoda > Malacostraca > Decapoda > Cambaridae > Procambarus > Procambarus clarkii. The sequence goes on from NC_091224.1 coordinate 24,526,013, forward strand.
TCTGCTCGACCATCCTGCTTCATTCGTGGACGAAGGAAGAAATGATATACAGTATAGGAGTCACTCTTTCGATTGAACTTCACTTGTTTCAGGGCACCAATGCTATCCCGCAGCAATAGTGTCTCGTCCCGGCGGTCGCTGCAGATGCAACAGCAGCTCGAGGGGGAGAAGCAGTACAAGGTTAACCTTCCAGACAATCAGGTGAGATTGTGTCAAGATTATTTATATACCGTATTCTTGAAAGTAACCTGGTTTGGAGCATTCCTTTTTTAAAGCACTGAACAGTCTATCCGTTCTTTTATGTAAAACTATTGAATCAAACTAGCTGATAATATGTATTAAGGTTGTACAGTACTTGAATGTGGAAATTGGATAAATTGTAAATTAAATTTATTGTCCTTTAAAAGAATTTGTTATTTTTGGCTCACTGTTTTGTTATTATAAAACTAAATACAGTACAGTATTTCTATAACATAATACCTTAGGATATCCTAGGGTGTTAGCAAAATGTTGGTCATATTTTTTACCATAATGGAGATTGTTAATGTTATATTCTTTCTCATTTACTTCAAACCTCAGATAGTGAGCATTAGCTTAAAAGACTCCATGAGTGTGGAAGAGTTCTTGGTAGCAGCATGTGGACGTAAGAACCTCAACCCTATGGAACACTTCGTTCGCGTCAAAAAGCGACGAGAGCTGGAGGAGACTAACTACTTCGTCCCACATCGAACTGACCTCATAGAAAACTATGTATGTTTTTGTTAGTGATTCAGAGACTGTTACTTGTCCATAAAATCTGTAGAATATGTTGATTTTGCGATACAGTAATTGCATTGTTTTCAGTTCCATACATAGCATTTTCTAGATTAATAGTGCACACACCTTGTTATTTATATTATACACATTACTATCATTATGTACTTAGTTCTTTGCTGATTTAAATTTTATCTGAGATGCTATCATTGACAGTATATATTTTTGTCATACATGTAATATATAAATCATTTGGACTAAAACTAGTAACATTTGTGTTGCTGTGCATCAGTCTAGCAGATAATGTGTTTGGAACAATCTACTACTGTACAGTATTTATAAGTTAAAAACATGATTCTCAGTAATTTTCATTAAATATTGGCAGACACTAAAGGTTCCTAGAATTAGGTTCTAAGGTTAAAGTTCTTTTGACTGCCAGGATTATACATATACCTTAACTCTAACCTTTAAATATTTTACACATAAACTAATATTCTAACTCTAAATGACAGGTCTCCATTCATATCTCAAAATAGCTCATCATTTTTGTTTGAATTTTCAAATATTTATTCTTGAAAAAAAAAATATTATAATCACTGTGTTCAGGGACAGGAAGCCAGAGTGTATTCGTACACGTTAGGCTTTTATCGAGGTCCCCGCCCCCCCCCCCCCCCCCCCCCCCAAGGGTCGAATTACTGACTCCACCCAGGATGCAACCGCACAACCAGCTGTCTAATTTCTGAGTATCTAGTTGCTGCTAAGTGAACAGTGTATTAGGTGAAAGGAAATGTGCCCAACGCCAACCTGCACGAGGCAAGACGGTCACTCTACCGTCCAGACCAAGTGGTTGGGTAGAGATGGTAGGAGCCAGGAACACCAACAGTACCACCACCTACCACAGACTCGTCCCAGCTCTGGTACACCCACGCCTCTACTCCGACAGCATCCCCACCACCTTACCACTTAAACATTATCAACCACATTTCTGTAATATCATCAGAATGTCCATCCACACACAAACCTATCTACCAAATCCACATGAATGCATCAATACAAAACTCAACTCGGTAGTAAAATGCCTTCAGCAGTATCTGAGACAATGCATAAATATTTTTATAAATTTAAAGTATTATTATTATTTCCTCATTGATACATCATGTTAATCTGATTTCTTTGTGCATTTGAAGTGAAGCATTGGAGATGAACCCCCTGGACCACACTCAGGGTGCATGGGGGGCAATGTGTGAAAACCCTGACTTGGCTTCAGTTGAAGCCTTGGGACCCCCTAGAGGATTCAGTTGAATCCCAGGTTGCATTGTTTTTAACCATATAGCGGTGTAGCAGTCTAAAGTGTGAAGTGTGTGCTTGGAAATACCCCATGAATTCCCTCAAATAATTTGTTTTATAATGGACAGGCAGCCTGTGTATATCTAAGAATATCAATCACTCATTCCACGTTGACCGGTTCTGTTCTTTGCTACTTATATATATTGCTGTTCATGCAACAACCGTATGCGAATTCACACTTAAAATCTTCCACTCACTTCAAGCTTCTAGTTGTTTCTCCATTCTCTGTGATTGAAAATGTTCCATTCTAAAAAGAAAACATTAGCTGATTTTGACACTTTAAAAACTTATTCACTTGCAGTTGGCAACCCATGAGGTAGTGGAAATCTGTGGAAAGATTTTATACCAGGTGGAGTTGTCACGCTCGTCATTAGACCACATGTGGGGCTTCAGTGTTGAGGCAGAACTCATTGAGAATTCTGAGCGACAAGATGAGCTTTGTTGCTACATCTCGAGAGTGGAAGATCGCTCGACAGCAATGCAAAACGGTATGTATTAAATATCATTACTGTACTGTGTATTCTTTTCCTTCTTGATTTATTTTGTTGTAGTACTAAGAACATCCAGGAAATTTCATTACCTATTTTTTGTTTTTAACAGTGATCTTGTTTCATGTCCATTTTTTATAGGACTTGTCTATAATGCTGTTTTGTCATTACATTATTTTTCTGCTGATATTTGAGATGGTGATTTTTTGGTTCTGCTTTGTCTTCTCTTTTTCTCTCTTGCCCTCTTCTTATAGTAATGATCTTTACTGGTGTCACTCTCATAGAAAACATGCTCATTTTATTTTATTTTGTTATTTTAAGATAAAAATATTGTGATAATGATTATAGCAATTACACTAAGAGTTTTCGAAAGAAATGCTTTTTACAGTGCCTCTTATGAATTTATTAAATGCACATGGTAATTTTCCTGCTGTTTGAAGTTTTCTTAGAGCTCATAATCTTTAATGCCTATTGACATTTTTTTATTATTTTTAAGACTAATAATGTATGATTAAAGGTACATTTTAGATTGCAGAGGAAATATAGTACAGTACGGTCAGTAAGGGGCCTCGTAGCCTGGTGGATAGCGCGCAGGACTCGTAATTCTGTGGCGCGGGTTCGATTCCCGCACGAGGCAGAAACAAATGGGCAAAGTTTCTTTCACCCTGAATGCCCCTGTTACCTAGCAGTAAATAGGTACCTGGGAGTTAGTCAGCTGTCACGGGCTGCTTCCTGGGTGTGGAGGCCTGGTCGAGGACTGGGCCGCGGGGACACTAAAGCCCCGAAATCATCTTAAGATAACCTTAAGATAAGATAACGGTACTGTATATTGATGTTTGGAGAGAAATTCAGTCATAAGGTCACTTGTATTATAGGAAAATGCTTATTTTTTTGTTCCTAAATTGTGATTCCCGCAACATACCTTTTCACATACAATGTGAATTTATTCCACCAAATATAGCTAAATGTTAATAGAAAAAGCTAATATAATCTCAGGCATACCTTAACGCTTGTTAATTTTTATTTATGGATTTGACTGCCCCAGTTCGCTGAGTGATGACCTTATCTTGAGAGACCTTCCACTCATTTCTTAGATGAATTATTAATCAGCTGGCCCCTCCTCATGAAGGGAGGATATAGCATGGTAGTCAATTTATATTTAAACAAAAAATTGACTTCACAAGGAAAGGAGAAAGTTAATATTAAGCAGTATACTGGAAGGGAATTAAATGGTGATTGTAAAAATAAGTTAATGACTGTTAAATGTAGAATGATAAAAAACTAATTTTGGTATTAAAAACAAATTGACAAAGAAAGTGGGCGTGGTAGTATAAACTACTTAATAGTGATAAAAACTTTAAAAAAGAATTTAAAAAGAATAGTTTCAGATAACAAATATGACTTTTATGTAAGTTAATTTTGCATGAAGAGCATTTCCAACATGTTTAGTACATAACAATATGAAGTTACCATAATAATTTCTTAGTAAACTTTGATACTGTATATCATGCAGGTTTGTTGCTTATTGGTCTAAGTGCAGTGTTGCCATGAGCTACAATGGAAGAAGTTGGCATTGAAGATTAAATTTTTAATAGTTTACCATCGTCATATAATGTTGACGAGTAGTGTTTTCTTACATTTTTGCCTTAGAAAATGTTGACTTGGAAGTAGCTTTGAAGCTTTCAATAAATGTTGATTATGCTTGTTTAGCATCATAAATATCTGCCAAATTGTTTTGTTTTTGTGACATTCAGTGCCCCAAAAACCTCTAAACTGCTTGCATGCTCATGCTTCAGCCTCATCAGAAACATATATATTTAATAACCATGGTAGAACAAACAACCATGCTCTGCTCTTGTGTAACTACCTCCTAAGTGTAGTTACAGGATGAGAGCTACGTTCGTGGTGTCCCGTCTTCCCAGTACTGTCATGCAGTGCTTTGATGCTGCTAACAGTTTTGGCCTTCATCTTAATCCATTTTGTGAGGGACAATGTGTGTGTCTCCAAGGTCTAAGCTGACTCTTCCTGAGATGAAACCACACACTAGTTGACTTAATCCTGGGTACCTATTTAATGCTTGGTGAATAGTCATGAGGTGATAGGAAAGATGCCCAACTTTCTCTGTCCCAACCAGGATTCAAACCCAGGATTCGCAATTATGAGTCGAGGACGAACCCAGCTGTACTACCGAGACTTTCTCACTTGCTCCAGTCATTTACCACTGTTTACAGAAGAGAACTTTCTAACGTTTTTTGAGCAGCTTTGTTTCTTTAGCTTGCGTCAGTGACCTCTTGTTCTTGATGTTGCAGGTTTTAAGAATTCTATTGTTAATTTTGGCTGTTCCCGCTACTATTTTTTTATAGTGTGACCATATACAGTATAAATTATACTGCCTCTTCTATCTCTGGTATATTTCTCACCTCTAGCTTCTCCTTGTAGCTCGTGTTTTTCGGTTCCGGAAAGTATTTAGTTGCACGTCTTTGCACTTTTTCTAGTTTATTGATGAGCTTCTTTAGATATGGCTATCATATAACTGCTGCATATTCCAATTTTGGTCTTGTAAAGGTCATGAATAATTTCTTCAATATTTTGCCATTCATGTATTTAAAAGTAATTCTGAAGTTTGAGAGCATAGCATAGGTTCCTCGCACAATGTTCTTTATGTGGTTCTCAGGTGACAGTTTCCTGTCCAGAACCACCACTAAATCTCTCTTTATCAGAATTATTTTATGCTTTTTCACAAAATTTGTAGGTTGTGTGTAGATTATTTTCTCATATCCACATTCCATGACATGGCATTTATTAACATTAAATTTCATCTGCCAAGTGTTGCACTCATCACTTACTTTGACCAGGTATGCTTTAAGGGGATGACAATTGTCTAAGCTTCTTATCTTCCCCAGTGTCTTAGTATTATCAGCAAATATGTTTATATAATTCTGTATTCCTTCTGGTAGATCATTTCTATAGGTAGTGAGCATTACTGATGTTAGAACTGAACACTATGGTACTCCACTGGTAACACTGCTCCAGTCTGATACTCAGTAATCGGAGGCAACTACATTGCATCCGATTACTGCCCTCATTTTTGTATGAAAATTTGTCATCCATGTAGAAGTCTTCCTGTCACTCCTGCAGTATGTTCTAGTTTCCAGAATAACCTCTTCTGTGGGAGTCTGTCAAAAACCATTTTTAGGTTTAGATAAATGCAGTCAACCCCAATCATCTCTTTCCTGTAAAATCTCTGTGGCTCTATCATAGACACTATGTAGTTTTGTTGCACAGGATCTTCCTAATCGGAAACCCTACTGTCTGTGTTATATAATTTCTCTCCAGGTGTTCTACCCATTTGGTTTTAATTATTTTTCCAATGTTTTAAATACTATGCTTGTCAACAATTCAGGTCTGTAATTAAGAGGGGTCTTCCCTGCTACCATTTTTGTAGATTAGAGCTATGTAAGTTTTTTTCATATATCTGCCAAGACTTCTGTACACAAAGATGACTGAAAAATCAATTGAAATGGGGGTGCTGAGCTCAGAAGTGCATTCTGTCATCACCCAAGGTGAAACTCCATCTGGGCCAACTGTTTTGTTCCTACAGTACTTACCTCCTTGAGCATTTTTTCCATTTTGTCTCAAGACATCTCTATGTACTCTATGATATTCTCAGACCAAAAATCGTATTGTGTGTAATTACTCAAGTTTAGTTAAAGGATGAGAGCTACGCTCGTGGTGTCCTGTCTTCCCGGTACTCTTTGTCGTATAACTCTTTGAAACTACTGACGATTTTGGCATCCACCACCTTCTCACTTAACTTGTTAAACACACACACACACACACACACATATTGTCTATGTGTGTGTGTGTGTGTGTGTGTGTGTGTGTTATTGATTGATTGACTGATAGAATGATTAATTGCATAAGTGAGAGTTGGGGAATGGGGCATGTAGCTTGCAGAGTCTACCATATGTATTTTGCTTTATCATCAGTATTGTTGTTTGTGGTATCTTAATATAACCCACATTGTTATATTTCATATATATTATCTGCACCCTAGCAGCTATCAATCTCATCAAAATGTTCATCCTTCTTGTTATTTTGTTTTTAATGATACCAAAGTATGCATATGGCTTTCATGCTTTGGCTCTTCCATGAAACTGCAGTTACCAACATCAATTTCTCGTGTGTTTATGACTTAACAATTTCCATTTTATTAATTTTTGCTATTTTGCACCTATGTTATTATATTATATTTCTGAATTGCACAATGCATTCTTTAACTGTGAATATTCTTCTCTTATCTAGGAATTGTCACCCCTATTTCACTGTAAGAAAGGAACATGGTAAATACTGTTTATTGGTGGAATGCTTCACTAACAAGAGTAACCAGTTGCACCCACTTAACAAGTATCACACTATGTAATAGGGCCGCAATGCTTATTCATATATGAATCTAATTTAAATTCTAGGCAGACTAAAAATATTCTTTCATCAGTAATTCCTTTCATCTGTGAAATGGGGTAAGTCAGGTGCAATGTGTAGCATTCCATATTCACTTCTGCGTATCCTCATGTAATGCAGTGCCTCAAAGTTAACAGACTATTCTACATTGCAAAATTGTATCATGCTTTTTCGTTGTGTTTAGCAAGCTGCGTTATTTTGATTGAGGCTTTCACCTCCATGCACCTTTCATCCCATCCTTCAAAAGTCTTTCCGCTGTATACATTCTACACATAGTTATTCTCCTTGCAACTTCCTGCTTTGCTTCTCAACTTTTTAAAACTTCAAATTGCTTGAAATTCTTAATGCCAACTTCCTCATAAAATTGGATTTAGCATCACTTTGCTTGCATATATTTTAAGCTACCGTAGTACTGTACTACATCTGTTAACTACACTAATATGTTCTAAATTAATTGTCGAAGTTGTCGCAATTTGTTAATCACAATTTTTAAAATGTAGCTGCTTTAATTCTTGTAGTATGACACACTGTGAACAGATACTCAAATTAATCTTTTAGTTAACTACATAACGTGAGCTACTAATCTTGAGAAGTTTGAATAGGTAATGAACTGTTTCATCAAATAAAATGAAAAGGGATTCATATGAATAAAAACATTGAACTTCCCCATCCATCTTTTTGACCATAGATGATGATAATACAGTAATAATAATAATACTACTACTACTAATAATAATAATAACAATAGTAATATTAAAATATACATAAGAACATGTTATAGTGGTTAATTAGAAGGTACAGAAATCATATACAGTATTATACAAGGCTACTAATATGCACAGCGTTTCAGGCATACAGTATATAGAGACCGAGTTGCCAAAGAGGAAATCTGTACAAAGTATTTCGACTAGGAGGCAGTGTCATTCCAGAATCATTATCATAAGGCAGACAATGGCATGCAAGATGCATTCTCACTTGAAACCATCATGGATGAATCTTTTTAGAGATTAGAAACATCATTTAAAAATGCAATTATAAATGGAAAACTATAATTTGTGTATAATAATAAAGGTGCATAAAGGAGGAAATGTTTTCATCAGCATGCATGTAGAAAGCATCTTTGTATAACAGACATTATTATGGAATGGATATCATACACTAAAATAATCATTTTGCATTTTTTGAAGTACTGAAATCATTACCTCTCCCTCCCCAACCCTGTTTGGAGTAGCTGTTTTCAAGTAGAGTAATATGAATTCAATAAATTTCAAGATTAAATACAGCATAGCTCTTCATAAAAAAGTAAAATGAGCACAAACATAAATATATTAATTAAACTGCAATATGTAAATACTCCTTTGTGACATACTGTTGATATCTGTGACATAAGTTTTCTGTTGTCACTGGTATAATTATGTTATTTGTAAACTCTTTCCATGCCTCTGACAGAGGAGATTTACGGTAATAAAGACCCCAACCAGCACAGTCCCACTCTCTCAGCATAATAATCTCTCACTTAAACTTACCATAAAACTGTTAAATCCTTCTGATCACTTGTAATATACAGAAGATTAATATTGTCACTGGGAGACAGAATGAAATCGGCTAGCTATCTGAGCGTTAGCAGCTCTGGGGAAGTATGCTATTAAATCTCATATGCCAGAATGAGTAAAACTTATTTAGACTTTAAGATAATGAAGTAGAATATATCTTGAATTAATTCAAATTTTTAAGAAGTGTAGTTATAGAGTAGATATTGAAACATAATATGTTCCTGTAGCATAGATCCTCATCTGATATGTTCTTCTCTCTCCTTACAGGAATCATCAAAGGAGACGAGATCATGGTGATTAATGGGGCCATCGTCAGTGATCTAGACATGATGTATATTGAGAGTGTTCTACAGGAGGAGCTTGCTCTTTGTCTCATGATGAGGTGAGTATTGGCACACATCTTAACCCGTAGCCATTTCAGCTAATTAAAATGCCTACATTGTAGTGCGCATGATGAAAAATAGTTCACAAAACTAATGTAAAAAACCTCGTTTGGGGGGTTTGAGCATAGGAGGTAATCGCAGATAGTGATTAAGGTCATTTAAGAGTTAATCATTATGCAGAGAAAGTCACAGTAACATGACTTAAAACAAATAGGACTTGATAGGCATCTAGGATGGACTGAAATGTTGTCATTCACTTCATGTCATATGTGTGGGTTGGGTTATTTATCTTCATTATTAGTTTATTAGTGTTGAAAAGTGGTCTACGTTCACAATCAGGGATCCCCTGACTTCGATTCCTGGGCAGAACAGAAATGGTTAGGTCATGTTTCCTTTCACCTAATGCCGCTGTGCACCTAGCAGTAAATAGATACCCAGGAGTTAGGCAACTGTTGTGGGGCTGCATCCTGGGAAGGAGTCAGTAATTTGATCTGAGGGTGGGGGACCTCAATACAGTACAAGCCTAAAGTATACATGTACACAGGCTTCCTGTCCCCCATCAGTAGGAATTATAGAATATTGAATATTTAGTTACAGCCCATAATTCTTAAATATTTAAATATCTACAGCTGTGCCTTGCAATATCATTTGTGTGTAAAAATTTTAGCCAGAATTTATTCAGTAACTTCCATTTAAACCCTTAACCATGCCCAGTATCTGTCAATTTAACAGATGTGCACTGTCCTTTATCATGTATACTATACCTACTATTTTAAACCCATAACTATGTCCACTATCCCTGCTTTAAACCCTTAGTCACACTTAGTAATCCCTGTCAATTTCAGTAACAACTTGAATATTCTGTTGTTTGAGGTTCCAATAAATGCTTTAAAATGTATTCCATCATTGTGTTTTTATGTACCTTTTATTTTCTTTAGATAATTGAAGATAATGTATAATACAGCTGATACCTTCTTCTTCAGATCATCAAGGACCGAACCGCCAGATCTGGCTTCTCTCATGAAGACGACAGATGAGATCATTGAGTCTCTTGTGTGCCCCCCGCCACCCAGTGAGATGTCTCTGAATGAAGAGATGATATCAAGGATGATTGTTCCAGCGCCGTCTTGGAGCAAGTCTATCGTTTCTGGTCAGTTACATCTTTGTTTATTGTGTGAATTAATGTTATATTTATATATGTTTTCATAGCAAGAGTTAAGATGCAGTTTTATGCTTTCAATGAAAGAATATGAGCATTCGTAACGTACATTCACATATTTGACATACAAATGCCTCCTACACTTATATATATATATATGCTCTGCATGGAAATGGAAAAGAAATGTACAATGGAATCCTAATATCATGTACTGGTATCCAGGGGGTACAATTTTATAGGTGCTGGAGCTCTGGTGAGCCTGACAAAAGCCTATCATTTCCTATCCTGTCATATGAAAACAAAGTGCTTCATAATTTTTCCACACTGCTGAAACTGTTCGAAACGAGCTGGCCACCCACCTGGTGCTCATAACACGGCCTAATATTTTGCAAATCTATTGTTCAAGTTGAGTGGCACATTCAGATAGTTCCCTTTGATTACAGGTGATCTACTGTAAACTGAGTACAATTTGTCCATAAATGCTTGAAAATGATTAATTCCATGAACTTCTCTCACTGAATCACTTACTGCACGTTCTAAACTGTGATTAAAACAGTGCCAGATTATTATATCAGGGTAATGTTCCTTGAAAATTGTTGCAGTGCTAGATTTGACACCAAGCATGACACTTGCTCCATCACTTGCAAATGCTACAAGGTGTTTCAAATATAAGTCATAAAACCCATGATAATTGAGACACCTGAATAGATACCTAGCAGTAGTTTCTGCTTTCTGATCAGGTAGTTCAATTAGATCTAAGAACATGAAATGGGGATTACCTTCCTTAACACTTTCAGATTTCAAGTAAACTTTCAGGTTGTCTTAGTACTCAGGCTTGTTGATTTATCAATGAGAACAGAAATTTTGCCATTTATATGCTTGACATGCTGGCAAATTTTCTCTTTCATATTAATGGCTATGTGATTAATTATCTTTGTGGCACTAGTGTGGGAATGCAGTCCCATTCCAATGTCACCACCATTTTGCTTTTGTAGTTCCAGTAAGCCAAAGTGATCAGAGTATGGTCTGTTATTCTGAGCCAAATAATATGCAGAACACAAAATTGAACAAGTTGTCTTTAGATGCGAAGTATTCATGGCATCACACAATTTTCCAAGAGCATCTTCACTAGCTACATTTTCAACACATATAGTAGCAGTGTGAACTTTCGATAGGTTTGATCAACAATTTTTTTTCTGAGAGACTTCAAGTGTGTACTTGGATCTTCTCCATAATAGAATACTTGGTACATCTGCCACTCATTTGATAGTCTTTAACCCTTAGAAGAGAAAAGTGTTACATTGCTTATGTTTGCACATACTTTATACCCAAGTTTATCATCCCTTAAGTCTAACCATGGATAGGTTTCCTATTTTTCCTTCCACATTTCTTCAGTCCAAACACCTGACCAGGGATAAAAGTTATACTTCAAAACACCATTACTTTCTGAATTGTACATGGATTCAGTTTGAAAATTTGAACTAGAAGCAGTCGAAACACAACTTTTGCTACCTTCACTGTTATCATTATCAGTCTCCTGTACGTTATTCCTCTTACACTCCTCATTTTGTTTACATAAGCAGGAAGTCAACAATATTTGCATGGAAGCCATGATGGGGTTGTTTGTGAGAAAAAATGCTTCTGTATTATAGAGAAATCCATGGATCACCAGCCACCACTTTACTAATACCACTGAAACACAGAAGCAGAGTTGCTAACTCAGTATTTCACACAACGCTAGAGCCACCCCAAAAAGCACTAAATTATGTAAAGTTGTGTGTAGGACTTTTGTCGTTTAACCTGCCTTGTATTTAACACTAAAATATACTATTGTGTAAATAAAGAATACCTGTCTAATGAACTACTGCTAAAGCCATGAACATTATCGCTGAATATTCGTATCCAAAGCGGTAGGTTGGCAGCTTTGTAACATACCGTTTGTCTTGCATAAATGGACAGGAAGCATTCACGTGCGTCAGGTATTATGTTTCCAGATTCATACCAGTACAATTCAGCCTGTTTACTTTTTATATATATAAAAATTTAAATATTATTGAATCTTTAAAAAAACAAAGAAATATATTTCATTATTAACTTATTATTGATGTAATACTAATATTTTTCTGCCATGATCAACCATCACCCACAAGCCATCATCTCCCTTTCCCCCCCCATCCTCTTTCCCTTTCCCCCCTCATCCTCTCTCCCTTTCCCCCCATTCCATCATCCACTTGCAGAGGTGCCGGAGCGGCGCTGTGGCGAGCTCCGGCAGCACTGCACCACTGCTGGTATTTATAGTGTGCCTGAAGAGTTCACATATGTGGATTCAATTCCATCGTACAGCTTCAGTATTTTCTCAAGGATATAGTTTTTGTAACGAGAGGCAAAGATGGGCAAAAATATAGTGGAGAGGCAGTACACAGAACAAACTATGAGAAATACATTACTCTGGTTCTGTTTGGATATACTTTAGTGTATGTAGATAGTAGCTGTGTTGACTTGTAAGGAGGTCATTACTGTGTCTGTAATAACCTCCTAAGTCGTGGACAGTAAGCCTACAATATGTGAAGGTGTCCCTCTGTTTTGACTGAATTTTTCTAGATGCAGTTTGAACTATAGCACTGTTCTTTCCTTGATGACTTTGTAAGAACTATACTCTGTTGTTGGTCATGCATTATGACTTGGCAGGCATGAAGTTCTCACTTATGTGTGTCAGAATAATCTTGGAGACATTTTCTGTGATCTTCAGTAGATAAAAAGTTTGTACAAGTTCAGCTAGGTTGTGTATTAAGATTTTGTCAAGATGTATGTTGACCAGACCACACACTAGAAGGTGAAGGGACGACGACGTTTCGGTCCGTCCTGGACCATTCTCAAGTCGATTGTCATCGACCACAATCGACTTGAGAATGGTCCAGGACGGACCGAAGCGTCGTCGTCCCTTCACCTTCTAGTGTGTGGTCTGGTCAACATACTTTAGCCACATTATTGTGACTCATCACCTGCGTCAAGATGTATATTAGAGTTCATTGTCCTTCATGGTAAACAGGGTGACTGATTCTGTAATGATTTTTGGTCACTGTGTTAAATTTGGTTCAGTGAGAGTTTTTCTGTAGGCAAGGATTCTATGCTTGAATACATACAGTAATTGAGCTGGAGACACAGTTCATTTGTAAGGCTAAGTGATCATCTTTGTATTCTTGTATGCAGAGGTATGTTTGATTATTTATAGAGTTTAGTTGGCTCTTGTAATATTTTATGTAGCTCATTTTCCATGGGTAAATCAGGTAAATCGGAATGTTTGTTTATTTATTTTATTTTTTATGTACTGTGTATATAAGATGATATAGTCATTGTGTGAGTATTATTAGCTGACATGAACTGTACTGCATAATTTAAAAATATACAAAATTATTGTTAGGTCTTATGAAAACATTATATTTTCATTATTTGTATTGGAATCAATATTTTCATATACATTTTGATGATAAAAATATTCTGAAATCCAATTTTGTGATTTTAACTAAGTCATAAATTTTGGCCAAATTTTTTTAAAGTGATAAAGAAGTCTCTCAGAGAACTAAAAACAAATTCTTGTTGCTAAATCCATTAAAATATTCTTGTCACTACAAGCTTGAATGTTACTTGTGTTTCAGTGAGAATAACTGTTATTGTAGGTAACAATATTCATTGTTCATATTATGAGTATGAGTCAAATAGTCTCCCAATGAGGAATAAATGAAGAAACTTCATTAACGTTGTTCAGATATTTATGAAGGAAGAAAATGTATTCCAATCTGTAAATAGTTTAGTTTAGGGAGAAATATTGTAATTTCTTCAGATTTTAAACAAGAAAGACAAATAAATAACATGCTTTTCAAGAAGCAACATGCAGTATAATAACAAATATATACTGTACAGTGAATAGAGAAAGTTCTAATAACTGCCATAAGTGCATTTTAGGATTCTTTGATTGTAGCATGAACAGGAAGACTCACAATCTAAGCCGCATTTGACAGTACAGTATATGAGCAAAATAAAAAATATTGGTAACCCTTAAGTCTATCATCTAAACATCTTGTAATTTCAGTGTTTCGGGTTGATAATGCTAATTAACATGAAAAATATTTGTGTGGGGGAAAGGGAGAAGGACCACTATGTGGTTCGCTGTTACTGGCCTGGATTGCCACATGTATGTCGTGTTACACCAGACTCTTGTGAGGCAATACAAGCGTACCAGAGAGCAGAGGCATAATATGTGTGGAGCCATCCAGGGGCCAGATTCACGAAAGCACTTACGCAAGCACTTACGAACGTGTACATCTTTCCTCAATCTTTGACGGCTTTGGTTACATTTATTAAACAGTTTACAAGCATGAAAACTTCCCATTCAACTGTTGTTATTGTTATAAACAGCCTCTTGGTGCTTTGGAGCTCATTAACTGTTAAATAATTGGAAACAAAGCCACCAAAGATTGAGAAAAGATGTACAGGTTCGTAAGTGCTTGCGTAACTGCTTCGTGAATCTGGCCCCTGGTGGCTAGCACCAGACAGTCATTGAGGGGCCCACCAGAAGGAGTCTCTTCATTGCATTGAATGCTGTTTTTCCTAAGAAGCTCTTTGAGTATGCTATATACCAGTTAAATTGAACATTAACACTTATAATGTTTCTTTTTCAGTTTAATTTTACAATTATTCTGAATCTCATTGCCTGTTGAGAAATGAACAATGTGGGAACAAGAATGTTATTTTAGATAAAGTTGTGCTCACAAAATTTTTTGTAAATACTGTATGGATTTGAGAAAGATCTTGTGTGTAAACATCATTCGCATTGAAATATCCATTCCCAGATGGCATCATTCTCAGCAAATTTTTTCAGCAGGTGTTACTCTAATTCATTTCTGTTGATAAACATCACTGAAATGGTGGCCAGATGGGAATTTATATGTCATGTTCAGCTTAGAGAACAGTGCTTGTTATACTTGCCTCTGCATTTTGCAGCCTGGTCATCAGTGCTATATTAATGTGAACACAAGAGGTAGGGCATCCTACCTCTTGTGTTCAGAAGGGCATCCTACAAGAGGTAGGATGCCTTTCCATTCTCAAAGCAGAGATAAGTATATATGATCTCTTGTTATTCATGCACTAATCATGTATCAGACATAAAGGCATCGACCACAAACATGACTTTGTGTCTATTATCACCAGCCATTGTGGTGTTTGTGTGTGACTGATGATTGTGGTGTTTGTGTGTGACTGATGATTGTGGTGTCTGTGTGTGACTGATGATTGTGGTGTTTGTGTGTGACTGATGATTGTGATGTTTGTGTGTGACTGATGATTGTGATGTTTGAGTGTGACTGATGATTGTGATGTTTGTCTGTGACTGATGATTGTGGTGTTTGTGTGTGACTGATGATTGTGATGTTTGAGTGTGACTGATGATTGTGATGTTTGAGTGTGACTGATGATCATGGTGCTTGTGTGTGATGATTGATGGAGGTGGATACAAAGTCATTACGTGCAGCTGATTACATGTATAAAGCTTGGCGAATATCCTACACCTTGTTCACATAGATGACATCGGTGACTGTACAAACACAGCACCAAATACAATTGAGCAGCATCCTTTGCTCTGAACATGATAGTTGTCAAGTCCATAGACATGACAATATTCAAATTACTTTAGCCTCTTAACAACATTTATTTTATGTTTGAGAGTGCAGCAGCATTTGAAATTATGTACATTTAGTATATTTTAATTTCTTTCAACATTAATATCATAGTATTGTGTGTGATGTGGAACTCATCACAAAATATTTTGAATCATGTTATTCAGAATTCAGTCTAGAAAAATAAAGTACAGGAAAGTGAGGAGACGGCCCATAACTGAAAATATGTACGGTGTGGTATACAATATTAAAAAAATTCTACATGCCCCACCTCATATTTCTTGTGGGGGTAGGTGAACTGGATTGTATGGTCATCTATAAATGAACACTTTGTTACAAATCGCAGATATTTTAACTTTTAACTTTCATTGTGGTCAATGTGCTTGACACTCCAACAGAATCTTATTTCACTGGTACAGTGTGGATGTCAATTAACTTATTGTTCCACCTTGCCTAACCTTTACTTCAGCGGACCGCAGCTGTGACGCGGGACCTTTAATACGTGAGCCAGCCCAAAACACACTGGTGGCTCCCTGCCTGACTCCTTGCTTACCTACAACCACCCACTGCCAGACAGGCGAGAAAGAAGGGCAGAAGGAGGAGGAGAACACTTCCTCATCTTGGGTGACAAGCCCCTCTGAGCCCTCTCCACCCATCACTCGTGACCTTATTGTCATCCACATACCCATTCTCAACGACTCCACCCACAGCTTGGCCCATGCTATGTCACCTGCTGCTGTGAGCACACAAAGCCCTTTAACAACCACCACCACCACTGCTGCTATCTCCACAGCCATTAGTACCAGCTCACAGGCTGCTTTCACTAGCACTGTCTTAAGCACTGCAATACTCACCAACACATTATCAGGAAGCACAGCCCATGCTAAGCACTTTCCCCGCACATCATTGGAGTCTTTAGAAAACAAAGGATGTTCAGTACCTGTCAGGTCAAAATTAAGTGAGGCTATCATTCAGTACCAAAGACATGGAGATGATAGACTGGCATCAGGGTTGGACTTGCTTCACAAGAGACAAAAACGAACTGTGACACCTGTCCACTCACAAGGCCAACATCTTCGTAGCAGCAGTGAAAGTGATTCGATGAACCCCACCAGTAAGGTTAATGCCAGCCCATCAGTTGATCTGACTCCTCCTCACCTGTATCAGGGATGCTGTGAGCAAGTTCTGCAGCATCCTAGTTTTCCCTCAACAAGAAGCAACAAACACGAGATCCCACGTCCCACCTATCTAGCAACTGACCTCAGAACTCCAATCACTGTTCCCTGCCATGCTGTTTTCTGTGCATATAGCACTTCTCCAGAAGCTCGCAACTTGCAGGCCTTGTTAAGAGAGTCTGCCAGAATTCACAGTATAAAGGCACACAGGGCTTACATTGTGAAGCGTGGACGGAGCCCTCATAACACAGAGTGTTGCAGCGGTGGTGATGTGAGCCCCTTCCCATCAGAGTATAGGCCCACTAGCATCGCTAAACCTGCTAAGAACTCGTCAGGAAACATTGAGAAGAATTGTAGTAGTCAAGTGTATGCTGGGTCTCAGCCTTCGTGCGTGCTGTGCCAACGATCTTCAATAAGGAGCAGGATGACACGACACACCCATGGGAGGCAGGCAGTGATGTGTATGGTTTAATTTCAACTTTCCCTCAAGTTGCACCTTAGCCAGTGTCTTCATTTGAGGAATTGCACAATGCTGTTAATTCATGAATAATATGCACTTATTATGCCCAGTTAGCACACCGCAGACACTAGCTGTGCCAAAAGATTTTAGATCTTACCTGTGTACAGTATTTTTTGCTAATATAGTACCGTACTACATCTGCATCGGATCCTATTTAGTTCCCATGTACAGCAAATTAGCAGTCGACCTCAGTGAATTCAACATGTAAATATATATAGAAAATTAATAGAAATGTGTCCAGAGCAACATAGTTTGTGCTAGAATATGAGTCCCCAGTTATACCTCACCCTCTAGCTATTTATACATTTTTATGCTTGCTGGTATTTGAATGTTTTATCAATATCAAGCCTTTTGAGCACCCAATTGTGCATTTTAAGAAGTTTTTGAATTTTGAGCTACTTCTTAGTTTTTATGAACATTCTGATAATATTTTCTTAAAATTTTGGAACTACATATTGTACTTATGAAAATAAGGTCTTGGAAATACTTAAGACTACATTATTATAGTAATTGATCAATTAAAGTTATGAGATTTAGAAGCTTAGTACTGTGGCTGATTACATGTATTGTGGATCAGTGCTCATAACTTTTTGTTTTGGGGCATTTTACTGCATGTTTATTTTCTTTTTATTGGCAGGCAAGGAGCCGGCAAGTCCAGATGGGTTTCCCCCACCTCCCTCCGACACCTCAGAGCGATCTAATGTTTCGTCACTGGAAATTGAGAATTACCTCAAGGTAAGTGAAAGCTTCTAAAAGTTTATTGTCTGTCCCTGCTGATCAAAATTGAATTACTGTATAGTACTACTTGCATTTCAAGACTGGTATATTGTTTGTGATTGAAGGGGTTATGTTTTCTAAGAATGAAGAAGAAAAGGCTTCCTGAAACTGCAGTTTGTGTAATTGAAAATTACAATGAATATTCAGAAATTTACAAATAATAACAACAATAATATTTTTGTTCATAATATATGCATACATAAGAATATAATACAGAATAATGCTTGAAAGTACAAGGGGTTGCATATTAAGTAAAGGCATTATTATGCAAGGAATTTTGGGCAAAACTTTGAATAATTTAGTAAAATAATTTGTTATGGGTATAAATGGGTAAACCTCGAGCTAAAACCTCGAGCTAAACCTCGAGCTAAACCTCGAGCTAGATCAGAGACCCGAGACTGTTCAACACGCTTCCACTACACATAAGGGGCATAACTGGCAGACCCCTCACAGTGTTCAAGAGAGAACTTGACAAACACCTCCAAAGGATACCTGATCAACCAGGCTGTGACTCATACGGCAGGCTGCGAGCAGCCGCATCCAGCAGCCTGGTTGATCAGTCCAGCAACCAGGAGGCCTGGTCGACGACCGAGCTGTGGGGACGCTAAGCCCCGGAAGCACCTCAAGGTAACCTCAAGGTAAGGTAACCATACTAAATGAAAAGTAAGCGAACACATGTGGCATTTTCAAGAAATTTAACAAGTGATATACATAGTAAAGGTCAGACTTAGTGATGAAAATACATAGACAACTACATTATGTAATCTTTAGCTTTAGAAAAGTACAGAAATAGCATTTAATAGTATTAATAACAGCAAAAAATTCAAAGGTGCCCTTTTTAGTAAAGCTAGTAAAGCCAGTAGAACAAAGAACCTTCCCTCAATAGTCACGTATTAGGCTAAAAACATATGGCTTCGCGATTTGGTAATTAATTCAAAAATTCCATGTGTTGTCTTGGTGTGCAAAGCGTAATTCTGATCTCTGATCTTTTGCACCGCTTTATCGGCCAACGCTCTTTCTGCACTTTCCATTATTTGTGTGTTTACATTTTTATTTATAGAATGAATTACCAGGTAACATAGTAGACTTCGTAATCTCGGAATGTTGCAGTACACTTGATATTCAAGTGTTTGTCTTCCACTCTGGATTTTTAAAATGATTTACCTGGTGGTTTAAACATTTTAAACCTAACTTAATATTATGTATAAAAAGACCAAACCAACACATAATAAACACTTAAACACATTGTAATCATTGTCTTCATCATCATTATTGTATTCATTATAACTGTATAATTGTATGACCCTCGTCATCATCATTGTAATCCTATTTGTATTCATTTTTATTGCAGTCTTTATCTTGATCATCATCCTTTGCTACCTTCATCATCATTCATCATTATTCATCCATTCATCAGCCATCATACATCCATCCATCCATGAACATCATAATTCATCATCCATTTTTATCATCATCGGCTTCCTCCACCTCCATCATCGTCATCATTATTCATCCATCCATGACAATCCATCATCGTACATCATCTAACATAATCATCATCACCAGCACCACCATCATTATTATCATTCATC
Organism: Procambarus clarkii; assembly: GCF_040958095.1. NCBI lineage: Eukaryota > Metazoa > Arthropoda > Malacostraca > Decapoda > Cambaridae > Procambarus > Procambarus clarkii. The sequence goes on from NC_091224.1 coordinate 24,545,893, forward strand.
ATTATCCTCCCCCTCCCCCCCCCCCCCCCCTTCCCTTCCATCATAGCTTCTCGTCACCCACATTCTTTTTCCACCGTTAAGTTGTACTCTGTTTTGCTCTCTTCTCATCCGGTCTCCTGTTCCTTCCTTTTTTCTCCTTCCATCCTCCCCTCTCTGCTTCCTCCTCCCCTTCTCTGCTTCCTCCCTCTCCCTTCTCTTCTTCCTTTCCCTTCTCTTCTTCCTCCTCCTCCCCCTCACTCCTTCCTTCCCCTCCCCTCTTCTTCCTCCTCATTTTTTCCTCCCCCTCCCCTCTCTTCTTTGTCCTCTTCCCCTCTCTTCTTGATTCCCTCCTCCCTTTTTCCTTCCCTCCTCATCTCTTCTTCCTCCTCCCCCTCTCTTTCCTTGCTTCCCCCTCTCTCTCTCTTTCCTCCTCCCCCTCTCTTTTCTTGCTTCCCCCTCTCTTCTTCCTTCTCCCCCTCTCTTTTCTTGTTGCCCCCTCTCTTCTTCCTTCTCCCCCTCTCTTTTCTTGTTGCCCCCTCTCTTCTTCCTTCTCCCCCTCTCTTTTCTTGTTGCCCCCTCTCTTCTTCCTTCTCCCCCTCTCTTCTTCCTTCTCCCCTTCTCTTCTTCCTTCTCCCCCTCTCTTCTTCCTTCTCCCCCTCTCTTCTTCCTTCTCCCCCTCTCTTCTTCCTTCTCCCCCTCTCTTTTCTTGTTTCCCCCTCTCTTCTTCCTCCCCCTCTCATCTTCGTTCCTCATCTCCTGCAGAAGAGCAGGAAGTAACTTCACGCCAAGAAGCCAGAAGCAACATCCGCATCATCTTAGCTCATTTCCGCAACTTGGCCTCAATTGTTAATCCACATTTCCATAAATATACACCTTTTTCCACAAGACAGTTCGCATTATAATGTAACAGCAAACTGCAGTCTTTATCTGGGTTGCAATTACATTTGAACACTTTAATGGCATCCAAAATATAATGGTAAAGGGGAGAAGAAGATTGCCGGTGAATAAGCTAGGCTAGTTAGGCAGGATTCTGTTTATGGGGAGCCGGTCGGCCGAGCGGACAGCACGCTGGACTTGTGATCCTGTGGTCCTGGGTTCGATCCCAGGCGCCGGCGAGAAACAATGGGCAGAGTTTCTTTCACCCTATGCCCCCCTGTTAACTAGCAGTAATATAGGTACCTGGGTGTTAGTCAGCTGTCACGGGCTGCTTCCTGGGGGTGGAGGCCTGGTCGAGGACCGGGCCGCGGGGGACACTAAAGCCCCGAAATCATGTCAAGATAACCTCAAGAAGAAGGCCAATGCCCGGATTCCGAAGGCCTGCAGGAAGCCTCTGGCGTTTTGCACATTAGATAATATTTGAGGAGCATAATGTATTATTAAATCCGGTGTTTGAGTGTAATCTTGGCTTAATGGACTTGCCAAACAGCTCAATTGCGCAAGAGATTAATAGGTTGGGCGTGTAGTTGACATTTTTGTTGTGAGGTAAGGTTGTTATGCCCTGAAGGGGGTCAGGAAGGGGGGGGGGACTTCTTCACCTCTGTTAACAATGCATAATTGATGTGTGGGGTTGACACACTAAATTGGGTCGAGAGGCTGACACTGTCACGTGACACTCAGGATCACAATTCATCAAGCATTTGCACGTCCTTTTACGAAACCTGTGGATCTTTCTCCAATCATGACGGTTTAGTCTGTATTTATTAAACAGTCTACAAGATTGGAAGTTTCACAATCCGAGTATATTATTGTTATGACAACCTCTTAGCGCTTCGGAGTTCATAGACTGTTTAATAAGGGTAAATTACGCTGCCATGATTGAGGAAAGATGTAGAGGCTTCGTAAGTGGAGACTTAAGTATATGATGACTCGTGGCCCACTTGCTACCATAAACAACGTCCTGGGAAAAGACTATAACGCTCTCAAGGTCTATCATAAAACACGCTAGTAATCACCAAGGTCCTGCCCGAAACTCTGCGCGTACTAGTGGCTTTACAAGATTGTAAATACTATGCTATGTATTCTCTCTAACCCAATGTACCTTCTTGTATATAAATAAATCAATAAATCACTCGCAACTAAACCTTGCTGTGGGGGTATAGCACATATATAACTATCAGAAGAGTTCCTCGCCACAGTACTGTAGGCCTCTTCCCTTACCACAGTTCACCAACTGTGTAAATATTGTATCTGTGACCCGGGCATATATTTTGTGGTGTGTTTAAGGTAGATGTGTTGTGTATGTTGTGTTTTAGAGAGGGGATGAAGGGTAGGGTAAGGGTGGGTATTGGTGGGTGGGGAGGAAGGGTAGAGTAATTACTTGAGTGAGAATATTACTAAGATGCTTTTCTGTCTGTCTGTGTCTGTCTGTCTGTCTGTCTGTCTGTCTGTCTGTCTGTCTGTCTGTCTGTCTGTCTGTCTGTCTGTCTCTGTCTCTCTGTGTCTTTCTCCTTCTTTTGTTTTCTCAAAATAAGTTTCAGCAGTAACAGGAACATAACAGGGAATTATCGAGGAAATGAATGACTGAACAAGTAGCATGAGGTGATGAGGAATGAGGGTACTGGGGGCGGACGTCTAGACTGTATCATGAAGGGGGGGAGGGGGGACTCCTCATGGTGGATCGCTGAAGAATGTTGATTCATGAGTGTCCTCGGCTGTCTCCTCCTCCTTCCCCTTCCCTCATGCCTCCACCCCCAACCTATCCCCCTCCTTCCCGCCTTCCAGTCTCCACCTCCCATCCCCCCATCCCTCATTTTGCCTCCGTCTCCCCTTCCATCTCAGCCACCCTCAGGGTCCTTCCCCCCTTCCACCGTCCCATCTTCCACCCTAATGGCCTCCTTCTCCCCCCCCCCTCTTCCTATCCACGTGACATCCGAATCACAACATTCGACATTGTGTTGACAGTTAAGAGAATGGGAATCAGAATTCACATAAATGAGAGAATTAAACGCGCCAAAATACCCATTGGCAAAGTAAGAAGTTTGTGTATAACCTCGACACGAACACACAGTTACAAGACTAGTCCAGGTGCATCGCTAATATTCTCCAGTACCTTGAAGACGCTCAATGTGCACCACACTACACAGCCTTTGGCTCAAGCTCGGCGCTAGAAATTCATGCTGCAAGGCGCCGGGTCCAGTTCACCATATGACCGTCCAATCCACCATATGACCGTCCAATCCACCATATGACCGTCCAATCCACCATATGACCGGACAATCCACCATATGAGCGGACAATCCAGGAGCTCCGAGAATCCCTGAACACACAACCCCTGAACGTCAAGGTACAACAGCAAGCCCCCAGGGCGTCGAATACGATTGGAATAGTAATAATATTAGAAGATCCAGAGTAAGAACGATCATGCCGAACTAGTGTTCCAAGAGCCTGGATGGACTCGAAGACAGTCATGGTTCTCAATACATAATGCACACCAGAAAACGTCCACGGAAAAAGCCCAACCTAGCCAAACATTTGGGCCGCGCAAAGGGGAACATGGAATATGTACATCCGAGTGTGTATATAGGAATGTTGTAAAAGAGTCACCTCTGCACATCCACCTATGTTGAAATACATGTGAAGAGTCTTACAAGCACTCGCCAGCCTAAAGCTAACATTATCTACTAAGCCTGCTGCCATAACCTCGTGTCAGCAAGGTGGACAGCCCGCCTGCTATCATAACATCTTGTCAGCAAGGTGGACAGCCCGCCTGCTGTCATAACATGGTGTCAGCAAGGTGGACAGCCCGCCTGCTATCATAAAATCTTGTCAGCAAGGCGGACAGCCCGCCTGCTATCATAACATCTTGTCAGCAAGGCGGACAGCCCGCCTGCTATCATAAAATCTTGTCAGCAAGGCGGACAGCCCGCCTGCTATCATAACCTCGTGTCAGCAAGGTTGTCAGCCCGTCTGCTGTCATAACATGGTGTCAGCAAGGCAGACAGCCCGCCTGCTGTCATAGCATCGTGTCAGCAAGGTGGACAGCCCGCCTGCTGTCATAACATCGTGTCAGCAAGGCAGACAGCCCGCCTGCTGTCATAACATGGTGTCAGCAAGGCGGACAGCCCGCCTGCTGTCATAACTCACACCATATTCCACATTTCTCTAGTGTATCCGTCAACTGTTACTCTCGACCATATTGACTACCATACAAAAAAATTAGCATTGGGTATAATTTTAGAGAAGTGCCCAAGCAGTGTTGATGGCCGCCAGCCGGATATTGACTAGGAACTTATTGTAAAGCGATACTTACAAAGTTGTGCAATCTTTCAGGGCTTCCTGTAGTGGAGACTTTGTAGTTAAGATTTGTAAAGAAAGCTTGTAGTAGAGACTTGTAGGCTTCGTAGTGAAGACTTTGTTGTGAAAACGGAGTTATTCTGTGAGTCTATTACTCCCAGATACCAAGAAACCCCCCCCCTACCCCCCCCCCACTCCCCCCCCCCCCCCCTCCCTCTCCCCCATCCTAAACAAAAATGACTTAAATATGGGAAATTTTATAAGTTAAAGCCCCTCTCATATAACCATCTTCCTTCGTACGCAAGTCCCGTGGGTTTATTTATGTCGATTTAATGACTTAAAATGTCAGTGAACTCTGAGTTAATGTTTTGTGTTCGCCTCCAAAAAAAGTTTAATTCGGAGGTTGGTGGGACATGGTCAAGGGCGGTGAAACCTGTTGATCACTTTATGGTGCAGCTGTGGGAGTGTGTGGTGTACCGGTGAACTTGTCCTCCCACACACACCAACACAACACTCCCACACACACCAACACAACACTCCCACACACACCAACACAACACTCCCACACACACCAACACAACACTCCCACACACACCAACACAACACTCCCACAAACACCAACACAACACTCCCACACACACCAACACAACACTCCCACACACACCAGCACAACACTCCCACACACACCAACACATCCCTCCCACACACACCAACACAACACTCCCACACACACCAACACATCCCTCCCACACACACACCAACACAACCCTCCCACACACACACCAACACAACCCTCCCACACACACACCAACACAACCCTCCCACACACACACCAACACATCCCTCCCCCACACACCAACACATCCCTCCCACACACACCAACACAACCCTCCCACACACACCAACACAACCCTCCCACACACACCAACACATCCCTCCCACACACACCAACACATCCCTCCCACACACACCAACACATCCCTCCCACACACACACCAACACAACCCTCCCACACACACCAACACAACACTCCCACACACACCAACACATCCCTCCCACACACACCAACACAACCCTCCCACACACACCAACACAACCCTCCCACACACACCAACACAACCCTCCCACACACACACCAACACAACACTCCCCCACACACCAACACATCCCTCCCACACACACCAACACATCCCTCCCACACACACCAACACATCCCTCCCCCACACACCAACACAACCCTCCCCCACACACCAACACATCCCTCCCCCACACACCAACACATCCCTCCCCCACACACCAACACATCCCTCCCCCACACACCAACACAACCCTCCCACACACACACCAACACATCCCTCCCCCACACACCAACACATCCCTCCCCCACACACCAACACATCCCTCCCCCACACACCAACACATCCCTCCCCCACACACCAACACAACCCTCCCCCACACACCAACACAACCCTCCCCCACACACCAACACATCCCTCCCCCACACACCAACACATCCCTCCCCCACACACCAACACAACCCTCCCCCACACACCAACACAACCCTCCCCCACACACCAACACATCCCTCCCCCACACACCAACACATCCCTCCCCCACACACCAACACATCCCTCCCCCACACACCAACACATCCCTCCCCCACACACCAACACATCCCTCCCCCACACACCAACACATCCCTCCCCCACACACCAACACATCCCTCCCCCACACACCAACACATCCCTCCCCCACACACCAACACATCCCTCCCCCACACACCAACACATCCCTCCCCCACACACCAACACATCCCTCCCCCACACACCAACACATCCCTCCGCCACACACCAACACATCCCTCCCCCACACACCAACACATCCCTCCCACACACACCAACACAACCCTCCCCCACACACCAACACATCCCTCCCCCACACACCAACACATCCCTCCCACACACACCAACACAACCCTCCCCCACACACCAACACATCCCTCCCACACACACCAACACATCCCTCCCCCACACACCAACACATCCCTCCCCCACACACCAACACACACAGACGTCCCTCCCTGAAGACATAAATACAGAAACACTGCTGCTATGAAGATCTAATATATAATTTAGTGTTATCCTAATGATAACACGATAACCTCAAGATCCTGCCCACAAGGTGAACACAACGAGCTCAGTATTCCTCTACACTCCATGGCGTCCTCATTTGCATAATGAAATAAAATACCTAAAGATTTATTTTACAGAATGTTGAAAACGTGTCAATGGAAAAATTACAATGACTCAGTTTTCCTTGATTGAAGAGAGGATGATTGAAGGCAATCACATGAATATTTTGGAATTGGAGAAAGATGAATGCAAAATGAAAATTGAGAAAAATTAACATAACGTGAGACACTCTCTCTCTCTCTCTCTCTCTCTCTCTCTCTCTCTCTCTCTCTCTCTCTCTCTCGCTCTCGCTCTCTCTCTCTCTCTCTCTCTCTCTCTCTCTCTCTCGCTCTCGCTCTCGCTCTCTCTCTCTCTCTCTCTCTCTCTCTCTCTCTCGCTCTCGCTCTCGCTCTCTCTCTCTCTCTCTCTCTCTCTCTCTCTCTCTCTCTCTCTCTCTCGCTCTCTCTCTCTCTCTCTCTCTCTCTCTCTCTCTCTCTCTCTCTCTCTCTCTCTCTCTCTCTCTCTCTCTCTCTCTCTCTCTCTCTCTCTCTCTCTCTCTCTCTCTCTCTCTCTCTCTCTCTCTCTCTCTCTCTCTCTCTCTCTCTCTCTCTCTCGCTCTCTCTCTCTCTCTCTCTCTCTCTCTCTCTCTCTCTCTCTCTCTCTCTCTCTCTCTCTCTCTCTCTCTCTCTCTCTCTCTCTCTCTCTCTCTCTCTCTCTCTCTACGCTTGAAACAACCATGAGTGAACGACATGGAAGAAAATGCAGAATAGAACCAGTGAAGAGCAGAGGTGCCATGGGCACAATCAGAGAGCACTGTATGAACATCAGAGGTCCACGGTTGTTCAACGTCCTACCAGCGAGCATCAGAAATATTACAGGAACAACCGTGGACATCTTCAGGAGGAAACTAGATTATTTTCTTCAAGGAGTGCCGGACCAACCGGGCTGTGGTGGGTATGTGGGCCTGCGGGCCGCTCCAAGCAACAGCCTGGTGGACCAAACTCTCACAAGTCAAGCCTGGCCTCGGGCCGGGCCTGGGGAGTAGAAGAACTCCCAGAACCCCATCAACCGGGTATCAACCAGGTATCAACCAGGTAATCCATCTTGATATTACAGTTGCAACGTTTTGGAAGTCTGCAATACCAGTCAATGATGATACAGGATGAACTTTTGCCTGTGTTCCATACACCCGTCTGCTGGTACACTTTAAGAAGAAATGATCACTTCTTTATTGACATTTTCTGGTATAGTTCACCTGGTATTCCGCAATTTGAATGCAAAAGTCTTTGTTTTTTGCGATATTGAGAGCCCTCTAGCGCCAGAATACTCCAACACAGTACAGTAAGACTATTGTGTCCGCTATCAGCATATTTATTTCTGGCAGATAAGAGAGATAAATGGATAGGAAGATTAGTAAAAGTAGAAGAGAGGGGGGAGGAGAGATTGAAGGGAGAGTGAGGGAGAAAGGGAGAAAGGGAGAGAGAGGGAGGGAGGGAGAGAGGGAGAGGGAGAAGTACTTAAGACATACCAACACTGCCGCAGGCCCCTCCTCCACCTTGACAAACATTCAAGGACATAATATCGTCCGTCTGTCACAATGGCTCCTAGACTACGCCCTGATAATTACTTCCCAAACTTGATTCCTCACCCACGTGGGCGTGGGTGAGGAATGTGGGCGGGGTGTGGGCGGGTTGATGTTGGTGTGGTGTAGTTTGGCTTGGGTCAGTTGGTGTGTGGGTACCCGCAGTACCTCAGACTCGTGGAGGGTATAATTTAACACGGTATGACCTTGTAGGTGGGCCAATAGTAGGTTACGGAGTCTTCCTGGTTGTGTAGTCCTATACACGGCGACCTCTTGTGTTGGTGGGGTCTGTAGTGGCTATAGTTCTTGTCCCCCGCTCTCTCTCTCCCTTGTGGACGGACGGACGGGGGTGACACACACGCTCACGCACACAGTAAGAGTAAGGGGAGACATGATCATTACCTACAAAATTCAAAGAGTAATTGACAGGGTAGATAAAGGTAAACTGTTTAACACGGGTGGTACACGAACAAGGGGACACAGGTGGAAACTGAGTACCTAAATGAGCCACAGGGACGTTAGAAAGAACTTTTTCAGTGTCAGGGTAGTTAACAGGTGGAATGCATTAGGTAGTGATGTGGTGGAGGCTGACTCCATACACAGTTTTAAATGTAGATATGATAGAGCCCAGTTATGCTGGGCTAGTTGTGCTTGCGGGGGTTGAACTCTGGCTCTTTGGTCCCGCTTCTCAACTGTCAATCAACAGGTGTTCAGATTCCTGAGCCTACTGGGCTCTATCATATCTACACTTGAAACTGTGTATGGAGTCAGCCTCCACCACATCACTGCCTAATGCATTCCACCTGTTAACTACTGACACGGAAAAAATCTTTCTAACGTCGAATAGAAAGAATAGCTTTTTGCTTTTAGGTTGAATAGCTTTTAGCATGTCGGGGCTTGGAGGCATTGCGCACGACTGGCGTGTACAGGTTGCTGGTTCAATTCCCGCATTGCTCCAAGTATCTATGTTAATAAAAACAAAGGGGGATCGTGGAGGCACACTATGTAACCCGTCATATAGTATAAGGTAGTGGGCATCAGTGGACATGTCCCGGAGTATGTTAGTATACGCAAGACGTTAGTCACATGACGCATGCGCCGAAGACGGCACGGCCCAGGCACCAGTGTCTGCGACAACTGATTATTTTTCCGCGCCTCGTGTGTGCGTGTGTGTGTGTGTTTGTTGGTCACTGGTGTGACTCCTTACACTTACACACACACATGTTGGTCACTGGTGTGACTCCTCACACTTACACACACACATGTTGGTCACTGGTGTGACTCCTCACACTTACACACACACATGTTGGTCACTGGTGTGACTCCTCACACTTACACACACACATGTTGGTCACTGGTGTGACTCCTTACACTTACACACACACATGTTGGTCACTGGTGTGACTCCTTACACTTACACACACACATGTTGGTCACTGGTGTGACTCCTCACACTTACACACACACATGTTGGTCACTGGTGTGACTCCTTACACTTACACACACACATGTTGGTCACTGGTGTGACTCCTTACACTTACACACACACATGTTGGTCACTGGTGTGACTCCTTACACTTACACACACACATGTTGGTCACTGGTGTGACTCCTTACACTTACACACACACATGTTGGTCACTGGTGTGACTCCTTACACTTACACACACACATGTTGGTCACTGGTGTGACTCCTCACACTTACACACACACATGTTGGTCACTGGTGTGACTCCTTACACTTACACACACACATGTTGGTCACTGGTGTGACTCCTTACACTTACACACACACATGTTGGTCACTGGTGTGACTCCTCACACTTACACACACACATGTTGGTCACTGGTGTGACTCCTTACACTTACACACACACATGTTGGTCACTGGTGTGACTCCTTACACTTACACACACACATGTTGGTCACTGGTGTGACTCCTCACACTTACACACACACATGTTGGTCACTGGTGTGACTCCTCACACTTACACACACACATGTTGGTCACTGGTGTGACTCCTCACACTTACACACACACATGTTGGTCACTGGTGTGACTCCTTACACTTACACACACACATGTTGGTCACTGGTGTGACTCCTTACACTTACACACACACATGTTGGTCACTGGTGTGACTCCTCACACTTACACACACACATGTTGGTCACTGGTGTGACTCCTTACACTTACACACACACATGTTGGTCACTGGTGTGACTCCTCACACTTACACACACACTTGTTGGCCACTGGTCACAGCATTGTGGCCCAACCACTTGGGCTGGACGGTAGAGCGACGGTCTCGCTTCATGCAGGTCGGTGTTCAATCCCCCGACCATCCACCAAGTGGTTGGGGCACCATTCCTTTCCCTCCGTCCCATCCCAAATGCTTATCCTGACCCCTTCCAAGTGCTATATAGTCGTAATGGCTTGGCGCTTTCTCTTGATAATTCTGTATCCTTTGCCAGCGAAGTTAATTCTGACATATATAAATTGTATTTACCTAATTTCCTTACTAGTAAATATTATAATGGTTTTACGGCAGAGTTCCTCGTGGTATAAATATTAGGATGAAAGTGATGAGCCCGCCTTTGATGGCGCGCTGCGCATCATTTAAACCTTACAGCTGTGTGTACTAAACTGTGATTGGCTGGTTAGTTTACCCGCTCTCTCTCTTTATTGGCTTTGAACACTTCTCTTCAGCCAATCACAATAAAGGTAATTTGAAATTTTGACCGAAATTGAGAAAAACTGTTGTTTAATTTTCTATTTTGAATTGTATTTGAAACGTTTGTAATGAGTTGAGAGGAAGGCGCCACTGTAGCTACAGCTGTAATGTACACTACTACACCATTTACCGTTGATATTCCCTGTTTTTTTTCTGTTTTTATTGTCCTTTCCGCACTGTTTAGGCGGGACCTGTGAGCCAATGAGGCTTCGGGTCTCGCACTCCAATCAAGAAACGGTTGAGAGAGCGCTTTTTACGGGTAAAATTATAATGTCAGCGTAGTCGGTAGTTTTAAACTTGCCGGAATGAGTGGGAGAGAAACTTGGTGGTGACGGAGGCAGGTAACCTTGTGCCTTACGTGTATACAGGAAGTGACGGGACGCTCTAGTGAGGGTGATAGTGAGGGAAAGAGAGATGAGTGTGTTTGTTGACCAATCCACACTAGAAAGTGAAGGGACGACGACGTTTCGGTCCGTCTTGGACCATTCTCAAGTCGATTGTGAGAGGAGAGAATAGAGAGGTAGAGAAGGAGGGCCATAGAAAGAATGAGAGGATGGTCTAGATAAGGCCAAAGGGTGGTGGCATGTCTTAGTGACTCCTTGAGGCTCGTATGTCTGGGATACAAATGGGGGGATAGGGGGGAGAGGCAGAACATACTACTCGCCTAATTGTGCTAACAAGGTTTCAGCTTCGGCTTTTGGGTTCCGTCTCTCACATATCAGTCAACTGGTGTATAGGTTACTGAACCTATTGGGCTCTTATTATATCTGCATTTGATGGGTTTGGTGTCAGGTTCCATCACTCCACTTCTTGATGCATTCTCTTTGTTTGCCATTCTATTACCGGCAACAAATATGTCATTTGTGTAGATGGGTGCCCAGTTTCCCCCGTTGTGCGTGTCCCCTCTGCATAAAAACGGTGTTAAGGTAATTAAAAGTAAAGAAATAAAATGAAATAAGTCTTAAAATTCTCATCAACGTCTGCTTTTATCTGATGCAAGACTGGTGTTTGGGGCGTTACAGCTGTTAGGAGAGAGAGAGAGAGAGCGTGCGTGCGTGTGTGCGCGTGGTAATGAACCACTCTCAAACTATACACAACCTCCACACCTCACGCAATTCTAGTTTCATTATTCCATCAACACTCACGGTCAATGGCGCCCATTAACCCCCCCTCCCCATCATTACCCACACTCTCCCCTCTCCCCCCCACACACTTGGGGCTCCCTTACCCACTACCATCTCTACTGCATGTACCCTTGAAGAACATAAACAAGAATTATACCTTCCTCATTTGTTTCTCGCCTCTCTCTTGCATCTCCCTTTCCATCATCATTTTCCCCTCTCCCTCTCTCCCCTCTTAACCTCCCCTATCCGGTACGCTCCTCCTCCTTCTCCCATGGTTCAGTCTCTCCGTTATACGTTGTCAGGTTCCCGCTCAATTGTCCTGTCCTGTCCTGGGTCCTCACCTCGGCCCGCTCTGGGCGAAGCAAGCATAGGTGCAGGTGTTTGAGTGCTATCTGTGAGGTGTGGGGGCCATCTGTGTGGTGTGGGAGCCATCTGTGTGGTGTGGGGGCCATCTGTGTGGTGTGGGGGGGGCCATCTGTGTGGTGTGGGGGGCCATCTGTGTGGCGTGGGAGCCACCTGAGAGGCGTGGGCGGCCACCTGTGTGGTGTGGGGGGCCACCTGTGTGGTGTGGGGGGCCACCTGTGTGGTGTGGGGGCCACCTGTGTGGTGTGGGGGGCCATCTGTGTGGTGTGGGGCCACCTGTGTGGTGTGGGGGGCCATCTGTGTGGTGTGGGGGGCCACCTGTGTGGCGTGGGAGCCACCTATAAGGCGTGGGAGCCATCTGTGAGGCGTGGGGGGCCACCTGAGAGGCGTGGGCGGCCACCTGTGAGGCGTGGGCGGCCACCTGTGAGGCGTGGGGGGCCACCTGGGACGGCTACTGGTGCCGCCCACGTGCAGGTAGCCCACACCTGGCTAAATAAGACAGGACATTTGGGATGTGTAAGGTGCCCTTGTTATCTGTTAAATTGGATGCTCCGTCAGGGTACAGGGACACGCGTAAAAACTGGCCGGGAAGGGGGGTGTAAAGGGTGTTGTGGGGGGTGTGTGGAGGATGTGTGAGGGGTGTGGAGGATGTGTGGGGGTGTGTGGAGGATGTGTGGGGGTGTGTGGAGGATGTGGGGGGGTGTGAGGTGTGTTCTTAAATACGTGGGATAGTAAAATAGGTAAGAAATTGTTCACGACTTTTATGAGACCAAAATTGGAATATGCAGCGGTTTCCATATCTCGAGAAGCACACGTCAATATACTGGATATGTGCACAGACATGATACTAAATGGCTGTGGGAAATGTAGCCGCACTCGCCCCTCAAGGACCCACAGAGACAGACAGCAGTGTGGCAGGGGTAGATATACACATACCAACACTGCTGCATGATGACTGGAGAGACATCTCCCGTCACGCAGGGTGCAGTCGCACCTCCACAGATCTCCAGTATCAGCTCTTGATACTGGTAATGGCTCAAAAGGGCCACCACTTACGGGCTATTCATGCCCGTGCCACCTTTTGGGTGACTTCATCTTCATCAGTCATCAATCAATGCTGCATGATGCGAGAAGATGGAAATATATTCCTGTTGTTAGTTTCCTGTTCTCTGTATTATTTGGTTTCTTCTCATGCAACCCTCACTTTTATTGTTGGCTTAACACGATTTTTTCTATGTCTTATTTTTATCCACTTTCATTAACCCGTGTTATTCCTTTTATCTGTTATCCAGAGATTAGGTTGAGTAAATATTTATATCCAAAATGTTAGTCGAACTAATTGAAAGTTTTCATCTACTTTGGTAACCCGCAAATGGCGTGTAACAGTAGAAAAGATAAGAACACCGTCAATGGAGAGAAAATTGAAGTGAAGTTCAATATTAGCAACATTTATATGTACAATTTTGGTCTAACGGCAACAATGGAGCCAAGTCTAACCCACTGCCACACTGCCCATAGCCTCATGCGTACGACAGCTCTCAACAACAGATCTGAGCAGTGATATATATCCTTCAGGAGCCCCACAACCTGCTACATCATACATTACCTGTGATCACATTTACAGATATATAATTACAAGTGTCTTGTAGTTAAAAGTAAGAGGACACAAGACTAAAAACAGACCGTCGTCGACTGGTAGGCTACAAGTAATTTTTGTTTGCAGGTGGTATACGATAGTGGAGGGTTGATAGTACACACTTCCTCTTCAAGTCCCTGGTGACATCTATTGATTCCACCCATCATGTGGGTGGTAGTGGACCCCATACCCATCATGTGGGTGGTAGTGGACCTCATACCCAATCATGTGGGTGGTAGTAGACCCCATACCCATCATGTGGGTGGTAGTGGACCCCATACTCATCATGTGGGTGGTAGTGGACCCCATACCCATCATGTGGGTGGTAGTGGACCTCATACCCAATCATGTGGGTGGTAGTAGACCCCATACCCATCATGTGGGTGGTAGTGGACCCCATACCCCATCCTGTGGGTGGTAGTGGACCCTATACCCAATCATGTGGGTGGTAGTAGACCCCATACTCATCATGTGGGTGGTAGTGGACCCCATACCCATCATGTGGGTGGTAGTGGACCCCATACCCCATCCTGTGGGTGGTAGTGGACCCTATACCCAATTATGTGGGTGGTAGTAGACCCCATACCCGCCATGTGGGTGGTAGTGGACCTCATACCCAATCATGTGGGTGGTAGTAGACCCCATACCCGTCATGTGGGTGGTAGTGGACCTCATACCCAATCATGTGGGTGGTAGTAGACCCCATACCCATCATGTGGGTGGTAGTGGACCCCATACCCAATCATGTGGGTGGTAGTAGACCCCATACCCATCATGTGGGTGGTAGTGGACCCCATACCCATCCTGTGGGTGGTAGTGGACCCTATACCCCATCATGTGGGTGGTAGTGGACCCCATACCCCATCATGTGGGTGGTAGTGGACCCCATACCCCATCATGTGGGTGGTAGTGGACCCCATACCCATCCCGTGAGCGGTAGTGGACCCCATACCCAGCATGTGGGTGGTAGTGGACCCCATACCCATCCCGTGAGCGGTAGTGGACCCCATACCCATCCCGTGAGCGGTAGTGGACCCCATACCCAGCATGTGGGTGGTAGTGGACCCTATACCCGTCATGTGATTCTAGTGTCATATCTCTGGACTTTCTCCTTTGTTTTATTTGGTGAGCTGTGTGCACGGAAAGGGGGGGGGGGTGTTGTGTGTGGGGGTGGGTGGTGTTGTGGGCAAATGGGGGGTATGGGCACCGGGGTGGGTACATCCATCTGTTTATAATAACTATCACTAACTATTCAGTAACACCAACCGTGTTGGTGGCAGTGTCACGTCTAGGATAATATACTTAAATCAGATTCCCTGCCGCCAACCTCCAAATTAAAATTTGGAGTTAATGGTTTTCAATAGTTTAGTTTACTTGTAAATGGACTTTGAAGCTTTTGTGATACAATATATTCTGTATATATTGCCACTCTGCCGTGAGGGGAAATTTACGACCCGAGTATTGGTAACTATTGCTTCACTCTTATTGCTGTTTGCTTATTTAAAAGAGATGGAATAATTGGTGAGACATTTTGTGTAGTTTTATCTATTTTAAGTACCGAAATATCTGCATACATACATATTACCCCCCCCCCTACACATGCTCGCGCACTCTAACAATGTCTCTCATATGTTTGTTTATTTATATACAAGAAGGTACATTGGGTTTGTGAGAATACATAGTATAGTACAGTATTTACACTCTTATAAAGCCACTAGTGCGCGCTCGAAGCACTATTCTGCAAACTGTATTAGCTTATTACAGTTAGATAAGAGAAGTACATATACATGTTCTAAGGTGCTATCTTGAACGTTACCTTAAATTATAGTGAAGCCGTGATTAATGTATGTGTGAGGGTAATGTATCTTGTGCCGCGCCTGTCGGGCGTGGGAGGCTTGGCGTGTGAGATGCCACGCCCTAACACGCCAACGTTACTCAAAATCAATGTCGTGTACCTTTGTTGAAAAATATTGAAGCCATGTATTGGGATCGAACTTGCGTGTCTGGGAGGGGGGGTTCCCCCAGAGACACGCACATAATGGTTCAGTTGGTATAGTGCGTGTGCTTGGGGGTGTCCAGGAATGCTGCGGGGTCAATCTTATTGTTTGGACTCAAATATTTGCTCAAATTTAAGCGCCGTAATATTGATGTTTTCTACGCATCGGCCTCAATAGGTTAGGCGGGTTGCTTCGGTTCGTACGTTTCTGGTTAGCGGACGAGGAGTCACAATAACGTGGCTGAAATATGTTGGCCAAACTACATACTAGAAAGTGAAGGGACGACGACGTTTCGGTCCGTCCTGGACCATTCTCAATCGACTTGCTAATGGTCCAGTACGGACAGAAACGTCGTCGTCGTCCCTTCACTTTCTAAGTGTGTGGTCTGGTCAACATATTTCTGGTTAGGCATGTCTACGTTTTTGGCTAGGAAAAACGGCTACGTTTTATACGGAGTGGCAGTTCGGTAGAAGAGGCTACAGCGTGGCATCCCGTTCTCGCAAATTTAGTAAGTCAATATTGACTTATTAAATATGTGCATAGGTGACATACTTAACATAATAGTTTCCCTTGAAAAGCTTCATAGAAAACACCGACCTTACCTAACCTACTTAGTATGTTAAGATAAGCATCTTATTGCTTCGTAATTACAATTATTACCTAACCTATACCTATAATAGGTTAAGTAACAATTGTAATTACGAAGCTATAAGATGCTTATTTTAACATACTATGTAGGTTAGGTAAGGTCGGTGTTTTCTATGAAGCTTTTCAAGGGAAACTATTATGTTTAGTATGTCACCTATGCACGCAACTAATAAGTCAATATTGACTTATTAAATTTGCGAGAACGGGTTGAGCGTGGAGAACATTCAGAAGGACAAAACACGATGTTTAAATATTCAATTATTCAGTACACGTAACAATGATTTTAACATGGAAATACAGTATTCCTATTTGAAAGCGATACAGGCAAGTACAGTTAACGTAATAGGATTGTTGTTTGGATTTAACTACCAGTTTGAGCTATTAAGGCTTACAATGTATTACTTCTTATATATAGGATTTATTTATTTAAGTGAAAATAGTTTATGCAAATAGGAGCTGGGACACCACACACACACACACACACACACACACACACACACACACACACCACACACACACACACACACACACACACACACACACACACACACACCACACACACCACACACACACACACACACACACACACACACACACACACACACACCACACACCACACACACACACACACACACACACACACACACACACACACACACCACACACACACACACACACACACACACACACACACACACACACACTCACCCACGGAGAGTTAACTCGTAAGGCAGCAGTTAGAGGAAGGCTAGGAAGCGAGGTAGGAGGATTGGGAGCTGCCAACCTGCTGCCACCATGCCCTACGGCCGAACACCTCCACTTCCGCCTCCTTGTTTTATATCTTCGTGGGAGAAGGCATCCATTGCTCAATACCCGCTCACACACACACACACACACGCGCACACACACACACACACACACACACACACACCATTAGGCTAACTGCGGTGTTTCCTTAATTCTTATATACATTCTTTTAGATATGGTGCCGCCTTAGACGGGTGGGGGGGGGGTAGAAATAGCCTAAGCTACTCTATCCCTTTGAGACGTATTTTTTCTCGTCTCAATAAACATACTTGAACTTGCCTTAGACGGCTTCCCGTCTTCTTCCTTCTGAATTTCCTTTTTCTGTTGTCTGTAAGGTTGTTTAAGATTATACAGGCGGAGAAACCTAATACCCAGCATGAAATATAGATTTCAAAGGGCTGTGGAACCTATGCACAAGTCGATTCAGTGTTGAGAGGCGGAGCTCAAGAGTCGTAGCTCATCCCCCTGCGAGTACAAGTAGGGGAGTACAACTAGGCACGTAATTAACGATGTTTTTACAGTTATAACAATTAGAAAACGAGGTATGGTTGAGGTGCCTGTGTGTGTGACCACTGAACCTGCGGCTCTCAGCCTCCCACAACACACACCGATCCCTTAAAATGCGACGTATTAGTAAAAATTAAAGCACCGTTATGTTAACGTTTTGTTTTACGCATTGGCCTCGATAGGTTAGGTGGGTTGGTTGGGTTCGCACGTTTCAGGTTAGGCAAAACAGTTGCATATTTTTTTTTTTTCGGAGTGATGAATGGATTGAGCAGGGTAGCTGTGCAACGCTGCCACCTGCACAGAGCCCCAACCAGGAAATCATTGGCCATTATCACATATTTTGTCGCGTCTGCACACTCCAGCACTCTACATTGTCAACAAGTATTACAGGAGCCACACGTAATAATATATATATATATATATTCCTGGCTCCGACCTAATTGTTTTTGATAAATGATATGGAAGAAGTAAGTTCAGACGCGGGGATTATGGAGTCAGTCGTCTGGCAGCGGGGGCACAAGTGATGTTGGTTACCATGGTGATGCCCCCTTCATTATCTACCTGCGCCGTGTTTGCCCTCTCTTTATCTCTTGTTATTTATACATTGTAAACGATTATCACTTCCGTCGTGTTGTTATAACTAAAAGTTGATTTTTATAGAGAAGTAGAAGAGGCTATTTTAATTTGTAGACATATTCTAGATGCATAAATCAGGACAAAGTCATGTTATGTACCGGGAGACATCTGTTGATGTACAGGATGGCAGATCCTGTACATCACCCACGGAGAGGTAACTCGTAAGGCAGCAGTTAGAGGAAGGCTAGGAAGCGAGGTAGGAGGATTGGGAGCTGCCAACCTGCTGCCACCATGCCCTACGGCCGAACACCTCCACTTCCGCCTCCTTGTTTTATATCTTCGTGGGAGAAGGCATCCATTGCTCAATACCCGCTCACACACACACACACACAACACACACACACACACACACACACACACACACACACACACACACACACACACACACCTCGCTCATACCATCATTGTGTTTTTATATTCCACTTGTTTATAGTGTGTTATCGCCGCTTGTTAAAGTCACTTTAACAATGTGCAACAGGAGTTTTTATCGACCAGTTCAACACATGTTTTGAACGCAAATTTCTTGCATGTTTTGCAAGAAATTGTTTGCAAGAACGCATGGTTTGAAAGAAATTTCTGCCCGAAACGCTGCGCATACTAGTGGCTTTACAAGAATGTAATTACTATGCTATGTATCCTCTAATCCCAATGTACCTTCTTGTATATATATATAAATAAACAAATAATAAACTTTACAAATATATCTCCAGGGGGTCTGTATACTTTATAAGGAGTACTTTATCCATTGTTTGTGGCAGACTTCGTGGTCAAAGGCGGTCAAAACATGTGTTGAACTGGTCGATAAAAACTCGTGTTGCACATTGGTAATACGGAACAGGAAGATTATATAAAATTTCATTTAATGTTTATTATACAACCGATCGTGGGATGGGTGATGGAAGGGTTCGTGTTGGAAATGTAAGGAAATGTGTTAACAATAAATGCTTTCATATATATATATAAAATGAGAGAACTTGAAAGTGAAAAAATACAGTAATTATAACTAGTGTGGAGATAAACAAAAGAACGTCTTACACTGGTTAATTACTAAGTACAAACAAAAATTATATTAGATTTGGGCCTGGTAGCCTGGTGGATAGCGCGCAGGACTCGTAATTCTGTGGCGCGGGTTCGATTCCCGCACGAGGCAGAAACAAATGGGCAAAGTTTCTTTCACCCTGAATGCCCCTGTTACCTAGCAGTAAATAGGTACCTGGGAGTTAGTCAGCTGTCACGGGCTGCTTCCTGGGGGTGGAGGCCTGGTCGAGGACCGGGCCGCGGGGACACTAAAAAGCCCCGAAATCATCTCAAGATAACCTCAAGATATCAAGATGTCACTAATATACAACCCGTTGCGGGCATTCACGAGCTCTCTTTATTTATATATTTGCGCTATTTTCACGCTCTATTACATAAGTAGCTTCCTGCTGGAGTTGATATCGGAAGTGGAAGCAGTGGTTTCCTCCAGCGGGGGTCTCTTCTGCGGGGCAATTATCCCAAGGCTGAGTTCAGCGGTGGCGAGGCGTCTCGGTTTCCGGGGAGGAAATCTTCCGTGAGCACTGGACACGGGTTCGCATCCAGGCTCACCAACATGGGGGGAGCGGGGAGGTGTTTATACTTATATTTATAGACAAACATTATAGCTACCGGCTCCTAACACAAGCAGGAATATATATATATATATATATATATATATATATATATATATATATATATATATATAATATATATATATAAAACTGCCTCGTGACTGTGGGTCGATTTCACTCTGGGCAGCTGGCTTGTGTGTACACACACACACACACACACACACACACACACACACACACACACACACACACACACACACACACAAATTGTTGTGTGTGTATACTCAACTATGCATTGTATGTGGTGGTGGTGTGCTTATTCCTTCGCCCTTTGGGTTGTATCTCCTTTGAACAGCAGCTGTGGTCTATGTATCTGTATCTCCTTTGAACAGCAGCTGTGGTCTATGTATCTGTATCTCCTTTGAACAGCAGCTGTGGTCTATGTATCTGTATCTCCTTTGAACAGCAGCTGTGGTCTATGTATCTGTATCTCCTTTGAACAGCAGCTGTGGTCTATGTATCTGTATCTCCTTTGAACAGCAGCTGTGGTCTATGTATCCTTGTTTCACACGGGTACATGGTTTCCATCTCTGTTCCCATGTTCATCTTCCTCCCCAAAACAGTTTGCCTTCCTTCGCTCTTTCTGAATATTTTGTATGTTATGATCATGTCTCCTCAGGTTTTTTGTTGTCCTTGGCGTGTGCTTGTAAAGTGCAGTAGTACGTGCTTATATACTACGAATCTTTATCTATACAATGTGCGATAGTTTATCATTTAGAA
This sequence comes from Procambarus clarkii, assembly GCF_040958095.1. Taxonomy (NCBI): domain Eukaryota; kingdom Metazoa; phylum Arthropoda; class Malacostraca; order Decapoda; family Cambaridae; genus Procambarus; species Procambarus clarkii. Next base: position 24,566,680 of record NC_091224.1, read on the forward strand.
AGCAGGTGGCGGTAGCCTAGCGCTCAGGGACTTCACAACAAGACTGCCCGTATTGGACTGTGGTGAGTCAGCTCCCATGCTTGTATACTGATATACTCTTCAATCCGGTTATTGTAATGAGCCTAGACTTGTTGAGACTCCGTGGGAGTCCACCACCCAGCCACACATGTGCCGTGATAACCTAATATTTTGATCTGGCTCACTCTCCGACGATAAGTAAGATAGCAGCATCTTCATTCATCGTGTGACACTTCAGGTTCTCTTGTTATCTTTTGAGTCCGGCATCTTGATCATCTTCAGAGAAATAAAGATGTTGAAGAACATCCTTGAAACCAACATGTGTGCATGGTGACCCTCACCTCACTTCAGCTACGCTCAGATCAGTCAAATATTAACTTGTTAACTCCACTCTCTGACGTACAGTTCCTTTGAGAAATTTTATGGTTTATTTTTTACTATAGCTTTCTTATTCAAAGAAATAATACGTATATAGTCTAACTTCCATGAAGTTATCATAGGTTCCTTTTGATGAGCTAATAACTAATATGTGAATTTACCTGAGGGCCACTATCTCTCTGGGACTAGGACAGGAAGCTGGCGGCTTGTCAAAGGTTCCCCTCATTGGGTTTTATAATGAATTTTAAATTAAATGCATTGCACATATTTCAAATGCATTTGTCATGCAGTAACTAAAATGTCCAGGGCGCTGCTGTACGATAACTAGCGCCAAAATCTCGGCAGCGACATCAACGCAGGAGGTGCTCCGCGACATCACTAGGTACAGTCAGTCACTTGTTGTGAGAGGTCGAGTAGGGACGTACGCAGCTCTCTTCTCCGTCAGTGCTTCACTGAATGCTGTAATTTTGTTGAAAAAAAAGGCATTGAAATATTAGTTGTAAACAGTGGCAAATAATTGCATTATATAAATGTTGATGTACTTTGATAATAAACGAGTGCTCGTAATATGAACGAAACTTGACATTGAAGATACACTTACCAGCATCACTTGACAGTGTTAATTTAAGAATTAACAAGTGTTAATTTGAGAATTAACAACACGTGTCTGGGAAGTGAAGGAAAATTTCAGTGACCAGCGTCCCGTAGCGAGAGACGTTGAGTTTTTTTCCCATTTTTCAAGTTAGAGTTGTGTTAAGAGTGACGTCACATTCACCAGCTGATTGAGAGTAAACGCCTGATGCCGCTCCAGGGAACAGCTGGCTTGTTAACCCAATACGGTCATTTGGGTTTTGAACTGGTGGTGGTCCCAACGGACCCACGTACCTATCTATCCCCACCACCCGTAAACCCACCTCTCTCAGCTATCCGGGATCCGATGTCAGCTATCCAGGACCAGCCTTCAGCTATCCAGGATCCAACCCTCCCAGCTATCCAGGACCTAACCCCCCCCCCCCACAAGCTATCCAGGACCCGCCCTCAGCTATTCAGGACCCCCACCACCTATCCAGGACCTAACCCCCCCACCACCTATCCAGGACCTACCTCACCAGCTATCCATAACCCCCCCCCCCCCGAGCTATCCATAACCCCCCCCCCCCGAGCTATCCAAGACCCGCCCCCAACTATCCATACCCCCCCCCCCCCCCCCGCACACACACACACACACCCTCTCTCCATGTCATCAATTGTCTCCAGGTGCTCGGGAGCTAAATCTCGTTACTCGGTTTCCTCACTTTAAAAAAATTACGAGGTTTAATTCAGGATACGATATATTTTAATCAAACATTGCATATCAGGTGTTCAAAATTGTTCTAAAACAGCGGTTTATGCAGTAGTAAATACATTATACACTAGGTTGTATACGGCGTTCATACTAGCACTTATTTCTTTCCCAGGAAGGCGGACGTTAGGGGGATTTAAATAACTAAAAGCGCTGCATTTAGGCCGGTTTTGCTGTGTTTCGTGAGTAGTGGATGATGTGCGTGTCACTCGGTCAGTCAGGTTAAGGGCTGTTGAGTCTGATTAGTAACTAAATGGGTGACTATGCGAAAAGCCTCATACTTGGTACATTGAGCTTCCATAAGTGAAGCAGGCTTTGTTTTGGACATTTATTACAGCAATTTCGAGTATCTGGTCATTTTTACTTTAATTGTAGACATCTATACCCAAAGAGATGGATATTTTCGTTGTCAGATAATGTGGTTGAACCCCGTTCTGTATTTTTTTGATAGACTAGGCCTATATACTTTACACATTTCTAACATATGGGTTAAGCGTGCTAGAGACTTTGCAAGAATGTACTACTCACCCACCAACATATGTACTTTTAACAACCTATTGAATCTTTTTGTATTTGAATCAAAATCGCGTCGTGTACGAAGTGACCAGTATTCCGTGTGCGAACAGGCGCAGCAAGCCGCCCCACACCAGTACAGATGTTAATTAATACGTCGCTGGCCAAATAGTTGACCATAGTTACAAAGTGTTTGGGGTCTTAAGAACTGTATAAATTATCATGATCGCCTATGGCGCCATGGTGGCTTGGATGCTGCCACGGACAAATGTTTCCTATTGCAACATTTCACCATTGTGTTGTCACGTTTTATGCAGTAAAGCTGCATTCATTTGCGATTGAGTATGTGTATCCAAGTTTAATAATAATAATGAAGGTGAAGGAAAGTTCCAATATATGTATAAATGTAATAAACCAAATTTTCGCATGAAATATACAGCCTTTATCTCGTCATGATAAAGACTGTAGGCTTTATCTTTTACACATTGATTCTTTCACCGTCATTCAAACGCTACGAAAGTTTTAATAAGTTTCGCCAATAATAATAGTAATTAGTTTAACAAATTTAAGCCAAGAGAAGAGGCACATGGCCAGCCTGATACTCCTCATAGCGTGTACATGTTACCCCTTCACAAGGCGAAGGCCAAGTGTGGTTTAATTTACGATTGCGCGCTCAGTAATAAATAAGCAAGCTACATAGGATGTGCAGCTGACCCTCGCTGGTTGGATCACTTTAATTTTCTACTCGTGTTCTCTGGTTACTTGATGTATTAATGCACTTTAGTAGGATAACAGGCGATTATCTAGCTTTAGGTTTGGGTGTTTGGTTAATTTCGACTGGCCAAATTGAATATCAAAAGAGCAGGTGTTTCATACTGTGGTTGGTTAGTTTCGCATAATATTGAGTGGATAAACGTCCTTTATCAACCACTTGGGCTGGAAGACAGACTTCGTGCAGGTCGGCGTTCAATCCCCAACCCTCCAAGGGATTGGGTACCATTCCTTTCCCCAGTCTCATCCCGAATCCTTATCCTGATTGATGATTAAGCCACCCAGTAGGTAGCATGGGCATGGATAGCCCGTATCCTTATCCTGACTGTTATGGCCCCTTCCAAGTGCTATATAGTCGTAATGGCTAGACGCTTTCCCCCTGATAATCCCCTCTTCCCTCTCGACAAGCATTGCCTTTATATGGTACATCCCGTCGGTATAATGCTATAGTCAAATATGGAACGATTTATTACAGTGTCGTGATGAAGCGATTTTTATATAGTTATCAGTGACTAGCTGTTTGGATTGGGAAAGTGACATTTAACACAGACTGAATGTTTTTTAAAAGACAAGAGCTATAATGATTTGAGAGTGAAGGTCGAGTCCAATGAGATGAGAAGCCCACATGGCCCCGGATAGAATGGATGACACCAAGTGAAGCGCTAAAAGGTGGAGGAGCAGGAGGATGAGAAGATAACAGTTGTCCAAAGACGCCTTGTAATCAAGGGTAGAGAGTTCCGGGTGGTGAAGGAAGGTGTCGCCGGGGCTTGGAACATGGAGAGCGGGTGGACGTACCTAGTGATGAAGCTGTTCAAGAGTGTATGGTGTTCACGACGACGCCGTGCTGGCCGCTTCAATGTTCATCAGGCAAATCACAAGAACTCTGGCATGGACAAGCTGCCTGGCATCATCCGACACAATGGTTCAGATTTGTTCATATGTACACAGGTTGGTGTAACTAATTTATAGTTTTGGGGTCAGATTCACGAAGCAGTTACGCGAATACTTACGAACGTGTACATCTTTCCTCAATCTTTGACGGCTTTGGTTACATATTTTAAACAGTTTACAAGCATGAAAACATCGCAGTCAACTGTTGTTATTGTTATAAACAGTTTCCTGGTGCTTCGCAGCTCATTAACTGCTAATTAATTGTAAACAAAGCCGCCAAAGATTGAGAAAAGATGTACAGGTTCGTAAGTACTTGTGTAACTGCTTCGTGAATCTGGCCCCTGGGTAATGGAAACTCACACCGATAAAGTTGTTTTTCGGAGGACAATGGGTTAATATATCTTATTATTCCGGTTATTTTATATTTGATATGTTGAACTGATAATGAAAGGTGTAGGAATGAGTTATGGTGGAGAACATGTCACGGAATGAACTTTCATAAGGGACTACGTAGTGTGTTAATGTTGCTTCACTTGCTCATGAACTCTTGACATACTTGACATTGTTTATACAGGATACTTGACCCTATTTATATGAGCCAGACTGGAAATTAGACTTGAAAGCTGCCATGACTGAATACAAAATTATATTTCTTAAAATTTATTATAATTTAAATTATATAAATTGATTGCAGCCTCTTCGATCTTTGGGATCAGCCCAATATAACCAATGCACGAGCTAATTATGTAACTTTTCTTCAGTATTAATGGCCAAATATGTCGAGTAAATCTGTGTGATCTCATACTATATTATTGATCAAATATATATCCTGCTGGACTAGGCAGATAGAAAGTAGAATTGCGATTATTTTAATATACTGACTTTCAAAATAAATATATTTTATACACCTGGTCTAAACAAAATAGCCAATTTTTTATATTTGTTAAAACAAATTAAAAAATAATAAGCAATAGTCTAGATATACAATTTGTGTTACTACAATATTTAATTAAAAGTGACTTTGGTACGTACGTTCTTGCAAATTAATAGATTGAAATCAAATAAAAATACTGGCACCAGAGGATAATAGCCCTGATCCAAATAAAGCTAACATGTATATTCAATACCAGTGTCGTGTAGATTTTTTTTTAATAATTTTAACAGCACAAAATAATAGCAGCAATTACTTATATATATTATATATATATATATATATATATATATATATATATATATATATATATATATATATATATATATATATATATATATATATATATAAATATGATGCTTATACATTTTATACATTGATACATTTAATTCGAAGGAAGTTAATATAAGGCACTTTAATGTCTTTGTCAAAGTGTTTCGTATATTTTCAGGCTCCTAAACAATGGGAGTAAAAATACTTTCTTTAAGAAAATCCTGTTGTATGTTGTAATGTATATTGCATCTTATTCACAAACGGAAAACTGTTTTACAATGTAACCAATATGCTCGGCAAAGTCTTGGAGCTTCGTTCTTATACTTTCACTTTCTACTTTCCCGTGAATAAGCATCAATGGTCACTTGAATCTGTGGGTGGAGCTCGGTCCAAATTACTTAAATTTACCATAATTCAATTGTTATTTCATATCTTGAGGGAAGTTACTGGTGGTGAATGGACAGGAGCGTGTGGTCAAATCGTACACAACACGGTTCGACAAAGCTAGTTTTCTAGGGCTAGATTCACGAAGAAGCTACGCAAACACTTACGAACCTGAACATCTTTTCTCAATCGTTGGCGGCTTTGTTTACAATTATTAAACAGTTAATGAGCTCCGAAGCACCAGGAGACTGTTTATAACAATAACAACAGTTGATTGGCAAGTTTTCATGCTTGTAAACTGTTTAATAACATGACTACCTCCATAACATCTGTACAGCTCACACTCTCGATTCCCAACTTTAAAACAAAATGCAATTATTTTGTCAGCCAGAAACGTACGACCCCACCTAACCTCAAGAATGAGACATAGAAAACGTTAATATTACTGTTTTTATATTTTCACTAATACGTTGTAGTGATTGATTCTGTACAGAAATGCGACGTATTAAGTGAGAGGATGGGTTGGATGGTGTTAATCATCAGGGATGAGTTAGTTTCCCCTCGCGGAAATAGCTCCTCGTGAGAGTAGGGTCTAAAACTTGACATGAGTGGGGCGGGCGGGAAATCCCTATGAACTTAGCCTGCTCCGTAATTAACTAACTCCTAATCATAACCTTTTTATACCGTGACGACACGCATGCGTGCTCAGAGTGGAAACCGTAAATATAAATATTAGTGTAGACAGGCGAGACTTGTGGCACACGGTCACAGTTCCACCAGACTAGTTGGGAAATGCATGAGTAAACAGTAAAACAATTATGGGGTTTAGTGTTCAGTAGGTGACTCACTGCCTTTGGTGTGCTGCTAGCCAACCTCGACAGTGTACATGATCACAGCCTATATACCCTATACTGGGGCCCGTCACACCGTACCTCAACACCTGTCCGTAGGGCATAAGGCATGTATGACCAAATCGTACACACAATAATTCGACAAACCCCTTTTCATGTTTATTGTTAGCTGAGGCAATATGATTTAAAGCTATGTTAGGGTTGGGTTGAGTTTTTGGGCAAGGTTTTAAAATATGTTGGTGAACCATCTGGTGTAGATGTAACCTATATATATTGCCAGTTGGGTTAGTCTATTGTGTACTGCACACCACACCAAGCTGTCCATTGTAACATAACAAAAAATGTGGGGGTATGTGTAAAGGAATCTGTATCATTATTATCACTATTCTGTTTTCTGGTGCACATTTCGTTAGATATATAATACTGAACAATGATAGTCCTTGGATGGTTAATCTTGGTCGTAGCTGTTACACGCTAGGATATTTATATATAATATGCGAACAAGCCTGAATGGTCCCCAGGACTATATGCAACTGAAAACTAGTTTCCAGTTATATATATATATATATATATATATATATATATATATATATATATATATATATATATATATATATATATATATATATATATATATAATATATGTGTAAATCACGAAAATTAACACTTGATGAAAAATGTGAGTGTCAGACCACGGAGGAAGAATTGAAACAGGAATTTCCTTAAGTACTTTCGTATATTAATACATCTTCAGAAGGAATTAATACATTTCTTCTGAAGATGTATTAATATACAAAAGTACTTAAGGAAATTCCTGTTTCAATTCTTCCTCCGTGGTCTGACACTGTCATATATATTATATAAATATATAATTGTATATATTATATAAATATTTATAATATAATAAAGATGAGTTTATGATGAATGAGGTGTCGGTGTTGTGTTGGCGGGCGTGAGGGAGGTGGTGGTTTGTGTAATAAGATCAATGCGGTAAGAAGGATGGTTGGGTCGAGTCTGATAAAGACCTTTTGTGCCTTCTGTAATCCTTTTTGCGCTACCGCTCTCAGGATGAGTATAGGGTGCACAACAAACTAGCCGCCTCCGGCAGCCACAATGAAAAAAAACCAGGCTCGCCCACCTCCCTGGCTGGCCATGCTCGGCCACGCTCGGCCACGTGTCGCTCGGGGCCCTGCCCTCTCCTGACTTGTTGATGTTAATATTACCCTCAGACTCTACCAATGTGGTTTGTTCCCAGTTGGTAGGGAAATATTAGAGCACATTAATACTACATATTCACTAAGAGTTGATGCTGTGGTGTTTTTACACTTTTTGTCGTGATGCTTGTAACATCACAGGTACATGTGAAAACAACAATTGCATCTGGAAAAAGGGATTTTTTTAATTAGTGGCACAATGTATCGTAAAAAGTATTTAATTAATATAGTCCAGACGTAATTAGTGATTTTTTTATTTCCTACCACAGACGTGACGATTCAGTTAAGGGCCAAGCGATATATTGGTATTATATCATATACATATTGGTGTCTTACGTGGACAAAGAATTGTTGTACCACATAAAGTATAGCCTAGTGGAGTTATTGGACACAACCACAGAGTAGTTTAATGTGCTTTTTGTAATGGTCATTTGGTTACCGTCAAACCAGCATATAGACAATATCATTTGTTCTCCATGGTCAACAGGTCCAGTGCGTGTTGGTGGTAGCAAGGAAGGCAGCCTTTTTTTTTTTTTGGAGGGGGGCGGGGTCTGTCTGAGCTGTCGAGCGCCGGTGGGTTCATGACCTCTCACCTCCCACATACCTCGGTCAGGGGGGGCAAAATGACTTTTGTGTGTGTGTGGGTGAAGAAGGAAGGTTGGCATCTTTTCCCTCCTGAGAACGTGATATCCCTCCTACCCTCCCTGGCTTTCTGTGGAGTGTTGAGTGAAGGGAAAAGATTCAAGTGGTGTGTAGGGTTCTCCCATACACACTACTTGATGTCCACTTGATCGTTATTCCACCTAACTCCCTCCTCACTTCCCCCATTTACTCCTCCCTCACTTCCCCCATTTACTCCTCCCTCACTTCCCCCATTTACTCCTCCCTCACTTCCCCCATTTACTCCTCCCTCACTTCCCTTTTACTTTATAATAATAATAATAATAATAATAATACATTTTGTCGGAGACGGGCAGCCTGTGTGTGTAAATCACCAGGAAATTAACATGTGATGAATAGTTTGATTATGTTTAACCTTGAAGGAAAATGAAACAAGAAATTCCTTAAGTTATTTTTTATTAACACGCCGTCAGAAGGATGAACATTACAATTCAGTGGAGGGAATATATGTAGGCAGGAATGATAACCTTTTTTGAGTCACGGACCCCTTTGAATAACAAGTTCGGTTCCTTGCCAACACTCGACCTAGATCTCACGAAACATCAACAGATAATGACGGCTCTACCGAGGTCTTCCCCACCCACGAAGAGTACCAGTTTTACCCAATGTTTGGCCTTATCCTCTTACCCTATGTTTGATTTGTCCTATTCCCTTACCCTATGTTTGAGTGGTCCTATCTCCTTACTCTGTATTTGATTGCCCCATCACCTCAACAAATATTCCTTCGACTTCTCCACATGTGTATTTAACCCAAATTTGTACCTCGTGTATTCATTCTTCACTGAAGATGTTCCAAAGAGGAATGAAACAGTGTTGAAAATAATTCCTTCAATAATTAATTTCCTTGCCATTAATGTTGGTACCTTGATTGCTTTTCTTAATACTGATATTAAGAAAATAGAAGCATAAAAAGCTCCATCTTATATATATATATATATATATATATATATATATATATATATATATGTGTATATATATATATATATATATATATATATGTGTGTATATATATATATATATATATATATATATATATATATATATATATATATATACACATATATATATATATATATATATATATATATATATATAAATATGTGTATATATATATATATAAATATGTGTATATATATATATATATATATATATATATATATATATATATATATATATATATATATATATAATGCATGCGCAATTGACGATCAAGAAACACTGATCATTTGTATGCGGAAAATCCACAGAGAAATGGGAAAGGAATTTCTTTAATCTTGGGGTGCCCCTTTGGCGTGAAGGTTTCAGGTAATCCACGTCCTAGTTATATAAATTGCTAGCCACCATATCGTGAATAATAACATTTCATTCACCTGGACACTCTTGAGCCTCGAACCACCGACCATATAGACAGTAGCCACCTACACCCACTGTCTATGTGGTCGGCTGTCCAGTCTCTGTTTCTCACCACATTTTCTTTTCGTCTCTTTTTATGTAACTTCCTTTCCCTTTCACTCTACCTTTCTGACAAGTTCTCTCAGCTCTCCCTGAACTAGCAGCCGACCCCCGACCTTCCTCCTCACCTGACTGCCCTCAGACTCCTCCAACCCATGCTACCCCCGACAGAGAGCCTGACGGCTCTTCAGCCCCTCCCTCGAGGGGACCAGCCGTCGTGTAACACATACAAATAATTGGAAATTCGTGAAGTGCACCGGTTCATGTTACGTGACCCGAGTTTCGTGATTTTTATAATTCATGTTAGTGTCGGTGTTTCATGTTAGTATTTGTTGGTTCGTTTATGCAGTTTGTTAGTGTGTTGTGTTGATTGAAGTGATCAGGAGTTGTAAGGTTTATATATTGGCGCTATGTTGGAGTAACGTGTTGGTGGCAGGCGGGGGTAAAGGCATCAGAGGTTGGGTGAGTTGTAAGGAGTGGCAGCGTACAGGCCGAGGCTATGGAAGACATCTACATTGTCAAAGTTTATAAATATACCATCACCTAGACTTTGGTCAGAAATAAATGAACATTACAGCGTGCTCATAATGTCATGATTAGTTTCATGGTAGACCTAGCTGATGTGAATCAGCTAGGTCGTTTTGGTAGATGGTAACAGAAACCAGAAACCAGAAACCAGGTAGATGGTAACAGAAACCAGTAACCAGAAACCAGGTAGATGGTAACAGAAACCAGTAACCAGAAACCAGGTAGATGGTAACAGAAACCAGTAACCAGAAACCAGGTAGATGGTAACAGAAACGTTGCCATCAAGCAGAGTAGGTTTTTCTGTTATGGAGTTGGGTTGTAATGGAAGCACTTAGCACCCTGCTATTCATTAATATATAAGATATTTTATAATTATAACAATTTTTCCACAAATATCTCTAACCTCTCACTGGGTCATCTTATTCTCAGGGTTCTGTACCACAGTGGTCTACGTCCTCGGCTCACGATCGAGGAACCCAGGCTCAATCCCCAAGCAGCACAGAGAAGGTTGGGCAAGTTTCCTTTCATCTGATGCCTCTGTTCACCTAGCAGTAAAATAAGTACCCTTGAGTTAGGAAAGTGTTGTAGATCCTAGTTCCTAGGGATGGACCGGGATAAGCCAAGGTACAAGTTTCCTGTCCCCAACAAAGGGAAATTTTTAGTCTCCATGATAGTGAACTGAGACTAGTCTCAGGGCTAGTTAATAAGATTTTCACTTGGCCCGGTCAGTTGTGTTGATGATAGTGGTGTGGGAGTGTTGGAGGGATGGGCTCAGGTGATTGGGATAGTGTTGGCGGCAGTGATGGAAGTGTTGGAGAAGTGTTGGCGGTGACTTGGTCTTAGTCACACCCCGGTACTCTACATTTGATTTCTTTTCATTATTTTTCCTTCCTTTATCTTATCATAGTATAGGTTGTCCTTCCTTTTCTCTCCTCTATTTCCACCCCCGTTCTCTTGATCTGTCACGACGTACAGAAGACAGTGCTAACCTAACCATAAACGTACGAACCCAAGCAACCCACCTAACCTAACCTACCAATGCATACAAAATGTGGATGTTTGCAAGCCTCTACTTTTCACAGTACTTTTGTACGTTGGAGACCATTGTGTACGAAATGTATTTGTTGAAAGAACGGGGATGTACTTTTACCATTCATTACCTGTACTTCTTCCAGCTACTCTACTCCTGCCGTCTACGGCTCCCACAACTTCAATGGCATTAATTTGATCTTAGTTTTACATCCTCATCTTTACTGTGTGTTTTCTCTCGAGGTTCTTTAACACCAGGACTCCACGTCCTGGATTTTCCCTTCACTCTGACTCCTTTAATTTGTACATTAAATCACTGCCGAAGTTTGGTGTTGTGTTGATGGTTGAGGCTATGTCGGTTGTGTGGCGGCGACCCGTTAGTGGTGGCTGGCTTTGTGGTCTCGTCAGCCCTTCTCTACCCTACCCCCTCGCTCCTCTTACCCTTCCCAACCTAACGCTGCTCCTCATTCCTTATCCTCACATCTCTACCATACCTTCCTCACTCTTAACCCACTTCCATCTCCCAGCCCAGCCATCTCCCACTCCTGTCTCCACGCTCCATCCCACTGCTAACTCTCTCACCTTTTTTTTTCCATTTATATACGTTCGTTCCCTAGTCATATCCCCACACCCTCTCCTCCTCCCATATGTTTTCATGCTGGCAGATTTTAGAACCATTTCAAAATAATGAAGGAGCAGGGTGGCCTTACCTTGAAAAACGAATAGGCTATAACGAGCAGACACACACACACACACACACACACACACACACACACACACACACACACACACACACAAAATTCCACCTACAAAATTCTCAGGGGAATTGACAGGGTGGACAAAGACAAACTCTTCAGCACGGGTGGGACACGAACAAGGGGACACAGGTGGAAACTTAGTACCCAGATGAGCCACAGAGACGTTAGAAAGAATTTTTTCAGTGTCAGAGTAGTTAATAAATGGAATGCACTAGGAAGTGATGTGGTGGAGGCTGACTCCATACACAGTTTCAAATGTAGGTATGATAGAGCCCAGTAGGCTCAGGAATCTGTACACCAGTTGATTGACAGTTGAGAGGCGGGACCAAAGAGCCAAAGCTCAACCCCCGCAAGCACAATTAGGTGAGTACAATTAGGTGAGTACACACACACACACACACACACACACACACACACACACACACACACACACACACACACACACACACACACACACACACACACACCCAGATACCAGGGGAGAAAAACGAGTCTTGGTTGTAGATAATACCTTATGAAGTTTTCACTATATGTAATATTTCTTTTATGGTATTTTTTATATTAGATTTAGGGCTAATTGGAATGTTTAGTCTTAGAACTATACCATATCCTATAGTGTCATCATTTGTAAAAAAAAAAATTCTCCACAAAACTAGGCCTAATTTCAGTTATCGGAATGGCTCTCTATATTGACATATTATCTCAGTTCTATTTCAAGAATTTTTGTAAATGACGATGATTTTTTTCTTGTTTTATTAAACATTACTTTTTACTCTTGTATTCAGATTGGAATATATTTGATAAATGGTCATTTATACATAACTGCCGTCTGTACCGCAAGGTTAAGCCTAGATAGTCATGCGAGCCCGAGGCCTACCATCAATACCTACTTATTATCACCACAATTTCTACCACCACCGCTAGGCTTGGCCTACCACAACAAGGAAAGCAGTTGCATGAATACGAATTGTGAAAAAGGCTTTTTTCTAGACAAAATCAGCCTTAGGCTAACGCCTGAATAACATAATAGCCTAGGTCTAGCCTAAACATAATGCCATTAATATCGTAAGAGAACTTGAAGACAACAAACTAATACGGGAACTTGAGCTAGGGAACTTAACACAAGTACTTGCATACAGGCTGGAATGGTGGGAGCTTGCTACCTTTTTTCACGGTTTCAAGAGCAAAGACGACAGTCTTTGAAGCCTCGGGGTGTATAAACGCACTAGATAGAAGGCTAGATTATGAAGTTGGGGCCCTAGAGCTAGATATCTATCCTTAGTAACACACACACCAATATATCGCGACAATACCTCTACCACAAGCCATCACCACAGCCTACCCACCCTCCTATAGCAAGCAACCTTTGCTTATTACAACAATCTAAACATACTTCTGTTCTCATTATAATATTATATTAGGAGTATTATTATACTCATTGTACCTTCTTCCTTGTAGTCATATTGTGTGTTCAGTTAGGTTAGCTTCCCGTAGCCTATTCACTACACCACTTATTTCGTGTCCTCAGATATGACGGCCTGGAGATGATACCTCTCTTGATTGGCTACGATCAAAACATACGGTATCTAGTTTAAATATTTTGTTTTCCTTTGCGAATATATCCATGTCCCACCACACAGCTATTGAGGACATTCGAAAGCTTCCTTCGGTAATCGCATTTACACCCACACCAGACAAACAAATTAATATGGCCAGCGTCTGTCTATTAAGCTTATACTTTTCAAAGAGTATTCAATTTGTACTCCCTGTATTCTTAGCGTATAAAATTAGATATACCTACCAAGTAGAGTTCATGTAAGCAGTTTGCTCTGCTGAAGGCTGTTTTGAGCTAGACAGATTTATGAAGCAACTAGCTACGTTTGGGTTTATTATTGATTCAAAGTTAAGAACAAATCGTATTGTTTGGAAAAGAGAGATAGGTAATTATGAGTGTGTATGTGAGTATGATTAAGAAAGGATATGAGGACGGGCTGAAGTAAGGGGTACCCAACCACTTGAACCATCGGGGATCGAGTACTGATCATTTAAAAGCGAGTCCGTCGCTGTACTGATTGGTAGGGATCAAGGGAGGTTGGGTGTAGGTATACTTGTAGTTGTGTATTACGTCTTGTTGTAATGTGTTTTGCTGCTGTATTTGTTTAGTGGTTGGTACTGTTGTGTGTGTGTGTGGCCACTTCTTGAATCACCTGTGGTATAAAAAGACTATTGATGTATGTACATGTATTTGTGCAAACGGATAACAGAATGCTGTAACTAGCTTCACAAAATTGTTACATGATTAGCTAAATGAACTGTAGGATTCAGTTCCTGAGCCCATTTGTGAATCTATAACCCTTTCCACCACCACCTCACGGGATGGGTATAGGGGGCATTATAAATACCTATACTGTGCCTGTGTGTGTGGGGGGGGGAGGATGGGGAGTGAGTTGCGTAAGGTAATCATAAGGAAAAAATACTAAGCCGGTCTGACTAGCATGCGCTAGGTAGGCCTATAAGGATAGGTCCGGTGCCCAACCAATTGGAACATGGAGGCTGAGAAACGTACATTTTCTTTATTTGGTAGGCTAGGTGTAGCTGTATCTAGATAATGGAAAGATAGTTAACTTGTATCAAGTCCTTTGAGTACGTATGAGAATATCACGTGGTTTGGGGCAAAGTATGTTTTACAAGGTTATTACTTATAGACTGCCTTGTCGTTCATAACTCAACATGTGTGTGTGATTATCTCAGCCGTCTTTGTCACCTAGTGTGGCTGGGTTCTTCATTGTCATACATCACCCTCTTCCACCCCCTCCGGGATGTGTTAATGGCCCACAATACAACACAATACATTGTTCCTTAGGACAATAGCGTCCATTGGCATGTCCCAGCCTATCCTACAGTGGAAGACAGAACAGCATGTGGTTCAAAATATAAAACTTACCTTGAGTTGTTAAATAAACAGTTTTAGGCTTACATTTTATACCCCACCTAATGTTTTAGGGCGCTGCCTCTTAAACCCGGCCTCACATTGCACTTAAAGTCGACACCAGCCTCCAAACTGAGTCGCTTTAGTACCACTTCACCTTGAATCTAACTCTTAACCTGTTTACAGTTACCCCATATCCTCTCCCCTATTGTAATCGCTCTCTTTCCCATTCTCCTCCTCCACCCCCCTTATCTTTTAATATTTGTTTTGAAATAAACAGCCTAGCCTCGCTTGCTTTTTAACATGTTATCAAGTTATCGTATATCAGCCATTATATATAGCAGTGCTCTCTTGGACGTTTGTATTCTATTGTGATAAGTGACTGGAAAATTATTATTTTTTATTAATGGTATTCTACTTGATACTACTTATTCTACTTGAGTGAACTGGTGGATGGTAGAGTGAACTGGTGGATGGTAGAGCGAGCTGGTGGATGGTAGAGCGAACTGGTGGATGGTTGAGTGAACTGGTGGATGGTAGAGCCAACTGGTGGATGGTAGAGCGAACTGGTGGATGGTAGAGCCAACTGGTGGATGGTAGAGCCAACTGGTGGATGGTAGAGCGAACTGGTGGATGGTAGAGCCAACTGGTGGATGGTAGAGCCAACTGGTGGATGGTAGAGCCAACTGGTGGATGGTAGAGCCAACTGGTGGATGGTAGAGCCAACTGGTGGATGGTAGAGCGAACTGGTGGATGGTAGAGCCAACTGGTGGATGGTAGAGCCAACTGGTAGATGGTAGAGCCAACTGGTGGATGGTAGAGCCAACTGGTGGATGGTAGAGCCAACTGGTGGATGGTAGAGCCAACTGGTGGATGGTAGAGCCAACTGGTGGATGGTAGAGCCAACTGGTGGATGGTAGAGCCAACTGGTGGATGGTAGAGCCAACTGGTGGATGGTAGAGCCAACTGGTGGATGGTAGAGCCAACTGGTGGATGGTAGAGCCAACTGGTGGATGGTAGAGCCAACTGGTGGATGGTAGAGCCAACTGGTGGATGGTAGAGCCAACTGGTGGATGGTAGAGCCAACTGGTGGATGGTAGAGCCAACTGGTGGATGGTAGAGCCAACTGGTGGATGGTAGAGCCAACTGGTGGATGGTAGAGCCAACTGGTGGATGGTAGAGCCAACTGGTGGATGGTAGAGCCAACTGGTGGATGGTAGAGCCAACTGGTGGATGGTAGAGCCAACTGGTGGATGACTTGTAAAATAAATAGTTTTGTATTGCACAAAAACTTTGTCGTCGTTGTCTGAGGTCTATATGTCGTCGACTAATTTTGTTAACATTTATATATGTATATATTCTCTTGGATGTGAGCCGTTGGACAAAAGTTTCATTGTGGTGTTTGGTTGTTTGATGAACCAGTGTGTTTTGTTGTTTGTTCCTCGTGCGTCTGGCAGCGCTCGCCCCGCTGTTTGTCCCGGTACTTACTTGTTGATGTGGAGCTCCAGCTCCTTGGACCTGGAAACTTTTAACTGGGATGACGTACGTGTATTGTTATAAGTTTGAATCTCACGCGGGGAGTGACTGTTTAGTATGTGTGTGTGTGCGCAGCTGGATGTGCGTGGAGGGTCGGGGGCTAACTCAGTGGTGTAACTTTATGGAAATGAGGTTTAGCTTCACTCTGGGAGAAATGTTTACAGTTTAAAGAGTTTCATATGGAAGAACATACTAGTTCAACGAACGAGCTGATCAGCTTGGCTATGATGCACCCGTCAGACTGCGTGTCCGCAGCAGAGTGTGGTCGACCAGGCCACCAACCAGGAGGCGGTGTGGTCGGAGACCGGGCCGCGGGGACATTGACTCTCAGACCCACCGCGAGGCAGGATCTTTACTGATGAGTTTCTGGCCTTGGAATGAAAGGAAGGAACGTTGACCGCGCACCCTTAGACTCTAAACAACCTGTCCTCTTAACCAATCATAGCTGGCAATTTTGGCTAGTGGGCCGTTCCTACTTGTAGGACTTCCACGTCAGTCTAGGCCTCAAGACATAGCATTATTCTCACAAGGAAGCGTGAGGGGAACACCTGTCGATTACACCTTATGTGTAATTCTAACACTTTAGCTCTCGTAGCGTTTAAATTTAAATTTTGCCCCGAGGGGCGAGTTTATTGGGCAGCGCCACTCATCTTGTGAGTGGACATACCGCCATAGCAGAATGTACAACACTCCCCAATAGGAAGAAAACCCGCTGGGTTGTTCATCCTGTCACTTGTACCCAGACACAGCTGGGACTTGCTTAACTGTCTCAAGTGAACAGCTCCTCAAACAAGAAGATTAACATTTATCAACCCTTAAAAGCTTACGTTATCTTGCGGGTGCAAAATGGGGAAATCTTTTAAGAACAGTATCAATATTTGACAAATAGTGTTTTCCTAACTCAAACAATGTGGGGTTTATTATTCTACAGTTATTCCTAATGTCTCTCAGGTGTTCACATTCACGTAGATAGTGGTCAAGGCGGTGTCCATCACTCTCACCACAGATTCTGCAACTTCACTGATCAACTGTTGTTTCCATTCCAAATCTCCATGGATATTTGTATCCAAGACGGATTCTCGCTATTACAGATTCTCTCACTCGTCGTCCTCCTCTTCGGCCATACTGATTGGCCGAAGAGGAGGACGACGAGTGAGAGAATCTGTAATAGCGAGAATCCGTCTTGGATCGTGTGTCCCTCAAGATGTCTAGGGGGAAGAATGTCTTGTCGATTGTAATGTCTGAAAGTGCCACACGAGATAAGCATTAACACAGCTTCTTAAGAATAAGATAGGGTGTTATATAATGTATTCACATTTGTACTTTTCAATAGTAGTGGTAGGTGACTGGTGGGGGGGGGTGGTGAAGGTGGATATGAGCTTTATGTTAGTGAAATTGACTCTATTTTTTTCTTACTTTGGTGCGTGTTTGTTTGTTTGTTTATAGAGTTTGTATCCTCACTAATAGAACACATGTTATTCATTCAAGAAGCGTGACAACAGGGACGCGTGTGGCTGAAATTGTTATCTAGGCGACCAGAATGAACTGCGACATATAGGTTTTGATGTGTGATAAAACCGGGTTTTATCGTGGACGATGAATACCTTTGCTGGGGTCAAGGAAGGGAGGGTTGGCCATGAGTGGGTGTGGTCAACAACCGGCCCGCCATGAACTGCTCAATAACGGTACTCTAGCTGTCTGCTGCTCCTCCAAGTGTGCCTGGACTGCTGCTCCTCCAAGTGTACCTGGACTGCTGCTCCTCCAAGTGTACCTGGACTGCTGCTCCTCCAAGTGTACCTGGACTGCTGCTCCTCCAAGTGTGCCTGGACTGCTGCTCCTTCATGTGTACCTGGATTGCTGCTCCTCCAAATGCAACTGGAAAACATGCAATGATCTTATACCGCCAGAATACATAATAATATACACTTTGGAAATATTACCGGGACTGGCTCCAAATTTGCGCACGAAAATAGCGGCACATGAGAGCAGGAGACACGGCAGGAAGTGCAAAAAGAAGAGATGCGTTAGGTACTCTTGAGAGAGAATGTTATCAACATCCAAGGTCATGAGAGCAGGAGACACGGCAGGAAGTGTAAAAAGAAGAGATGCGTTAGGTACTCTTGAGAGAGAATGTTATCAACATCCAAGGTCATGAGAGCAGGAGACACGGCAGGAAGTGCAAAAAGAAGAGATGCGTTAGGTACTTTTGAGAGAGAATGTTATCAACATCCAAGGTCATGAGAGCAGGAGACACGGCAGGAAGTGCAAAAAGAAGAGATGCGTTAGGTACTCTTGAGAGAGAATGTTATCAACATCCAAGGTCATGAGAGCAGGAGACACGGCAGGAAGTGCAAAAAGAAGAGATGCGTTAGGTACTCTTGAGAGAGAATGTTATCAACATCCAAGGTCATGAGAGCAGGAGACACGGCAGGAAGTGCAAAAAGAAGAGATGCGTTAGGTACTCTTGAGAGAGAATGTTATCAACATCCAAGGTCCCAAGACGTCACCACATTCTGAGCTCGTGCTGTCCCCTAGTGCACCCGTTTGTTCTAGTTACTTGTGTACCTGTCTGTTCCTACCCTTAGTGTACCTGGAAATGTACAAAGTGCATCATATAGATGTAGATTGTTCAGAGGTAGGTGAGAGAAAGTAAGTGCAGCATATGTTCGTGGAGTGTACTGTAGAGTACGGGGTATACTGAGATATACAATGTACTCGGTGATAGCCAGGAATACCGCACCTGCAGACGAGGAGTCACAATAACGTGGCTGAAATTTGTTGACCAAACCACACACTAGAAAGTAAAGGGACGACGACGTTTCGGTCCGTCCTGGAGATTGGTCCAGGACGGACCGAAACGTCGTCGTCCTTTCACTTTCTAGTGTGTGTGGTTTGGTCAACATACCGCACCTGTTCTCATTAGCCCAGTAAGGGGTGTGGCAGGCAGAGAGGCACCGAAGCCTGTGGTCCAGTTCTTCAGCCGGCGGTGCAGGTGGTGAGTGCGTGATAGGCTAGACGAGCCTGAGTTTTTCTGGGAAGCACTCGCTCTTCGTATTGATAGCCGTGTTATTTATACTGGAGAATGCAGCGCTCGGGGTCTGAGGCAAGCGTTTACTTATTGATCTTGACCTGAAAAGATTCCATGCTAATTTGGGTAAACTAGGTCGTTTCTACACGAGTTTCGCCGTAGCTTCAGGTTGACTAGGGCTTCGTCGTTTCTAGAGGAAAGAGCAAGTTACTTATATAGCTCATTTTTGTGAGTTTTTAGTTGAACTTTAGTTAAATTGTGAATTAGATTGTTTTCACAATTCAGATTCTCGTTCAGTAAAGTATGAGGGAAGTTCAGATGAGTTAGTTGACATCCTTGAAGGAGATTCATGAATGATTTCACAGTGGTAGGGTTCTAAATTTAGCATAGATATGGGTATCTTAATCTTCTTGTCTGATGAACTGATCACTTGAGACGTTTCAGTAAGTCCCAGTAGCCTCCGGTTACAAGTGACAGGATTAATTACAGCTGTGTGTGGGTACAAGTGATAGGATGAACAACGCAGCTGTTTCGTGTTAGGAATGGTGCACGGTGCATGCTACTATGGTGGTGTGTTCACTCACAGGGTGAGTGGCGCTGCCCAATACTGTCACTATGGCGGTGTGTCCACTCACAGGATGAGTGGCGCTGCCCAATACTGTCACTATGACGGTGTGTCCACTCACAGGATGAGTGACGCTGCCCAGTACTGTCACTATGACGGTGTGTTCACTCACAGGATGAGTGACGCTGGCCAATACTGTCACTATGACGGTGTGTTCACTCACAGGATGAGTGACGCTGCCCAATACTGTCACTATGACGGTGTGTTCACTCACAGGATGAGTGACGCTGCCCAATACTGTCACTATGACGGTGTGTTCACTCACAGGATGAGTGACGCTGCCCAATACTGTCACTATGGCGGTGTGTCCACTCACAGGATAAGTGACGCTGCCCAATACTGTCACTATGGCGGTGTGTTCACTCACAGGATGTGTAACACTGCCCAATACTGTCACAATGACGGTATATTCACTCACAGGTAGGGTGCTGTAAGGAGTTGAACACTTTTGTGTATCCTAAATAAAGTTTAAGGGGTCAAGCCTAGCATTTTCATCTATCTACCCACATTAACTTGAATTGTGGGTAACTATGCCATTAGAGGTAATACACAGGTTAAAGTTATTAACAGGTGCAAGTGCAGCACGTAAGTAGGAAAATATAGGCGAGTTAGTAATATTTTTAACGTTAAATTACTTACTGAGGAACATAGAAACTTATTAATTAAGCTTACATCATAGGATAATGCCAGTTAACCCTAAATAGACTACAATAGTTTAGTGTTAATATATAATACAGTAGTTTATTCGTATAATATAGTAGTTTACCATATAGTAGTTTTACTGTAAGTACAATATATATATTTTTAGTTTGGTCACTGAGTCTGACGATCACATTTGTTATACAAATAGATATATTATAGATAATTTATAATTGAACCTTCCCTAATAGCCTGAACCGTCTCAGATGCTGGCTAGGGAACAATATTTTTGATGGGGCATAATTGCCATCTTCAGTGTACGAACCTCTCATATTTCGTATAATTTGAAAGTGAAACTCAAGATTTAAGAAGGAATGGCTTTCTACAGCAGCATGTGCGCGCCCTTCCCAAACCCCCCCCAAAAAACTCATATGACCACCTGTGGGAAGGGGGAGGAGGGCTAACCGAACGCTGTTCGGTTAACCCTTATCCGGTTATCTGTATCAGGTTTAATTGAGAATGACAATTCTCATACAGTATCACAACCATGATCGTATTCTGTACTCTGTATAGAACATGAATTGATACAAGTTATACTGCTTCCTGTGTCCAAGTCTCTCTTTATTAGCATATTTGTATTGGGTATCAATAAAATATGCTTTGGTATATCCCAAATATATTTTGGGAATATGTAGATTACCTGAAGTGGATTTCGATATTTCTGTCACAGCCTGGCCTGTATGGAGCCTTCTCTGGTACATGGGGGTGTTTGGCTCTGTAGCCCGTAAGGGCCACACACCCATCACAACCAGGCTGATCAGATAACCAACAAACTTGTCAAGTTGTGTCTTGAGAGTTAGTGTTGTTCCAGCCATATACTAGACTGTTTTCTAAAAAACGTGCCGGACCAACCTGGCTGTGTGGTGGGTATGTGGGCCTGCGGGCCGCTCCAAGCAACAGCCTATTGGACCAAACTCTCACAAGTGAAGCCTGGCCTCAGGCTGGGCTTGGGGAGTAGAAGAACTCCCAGAACCCCATCAAGCAGGTACTCGCCTAGTGAGTAGCTATACATTGGTTGGCAGGAAGTTGAAGAGTCGGGGGACCTCTGATGTTTACACCGCTTCCTCGTTACTTTCTGGTAGTTCCGAAGATCAATGTCCTGGCGGCCCAGTTTCTGACCAGGCCTCCTGGTTGGTAGTCTGATGAATCAGGCTGTTTGACGCCGCTGGTCTCATTCTGACATGTATCACAGCCCGAGTGACTGCACAGTTTGTATTTTCCTTGTGTTGTTGACCTCGTATGTGCACATGTGTTCCTATTATACTAAGTAAAGTGCAGAATAGGAAAATGTGTAAAGAAAGTTTTTTTCCTACCACAGACGAACGAGGCTACACATTTTCAATGCTCACCAGCATATATACATTTTCTTCTGTCCTCCATGGACAGGGTTAGAGAGCTGTTAAATATATAATTCAAGGATTTATTGAACAGTTAACCACAGAAGATGATTGTAGTGATTATAAAATGCTAATCTAACCTACATACATAAATACACAGATTTATGTCTGCCCTACATAAACAGTGTTCGATGTGTCTTTTTACTAAATTAATATATATATATATATATATATATATATATATATATATATATATATATATATATATATATATACACACAACATATACATGTATACATGCACATATAAGTGGTGGAGGTAGGAGGGGCGGAATAATGTAGGGCAAGCAGTGAATGTAGGACAGAGGACAGGCATTTAGGTATAACCAGGTCTCACGCCACCAGTCTGGGTTGAAGGGGAAGAGGCTTTATTAATATTTGTGGGGTGTGGGAGGGAGGGTGTCTATTTGACGCACCTCAAGTCCTGACAACGGGCTGTGACCTGTCCTCGCTCTTAATACACCGCCATGTTGATGCTGTCTAGCATAAAATTAAAACTCCGGTGCTTTGGTGAAATTAAAAAAGATTTCAATAATAGTGTTCGGTCGGACTATGAGCATCGGCCGTCTAGGTAAGGGGTTGGCTAAGGTTCGTATGCTTCTGGTCAGGCAAAAACCTCTTCATATTTGACGCTTGTCAAATGTTGAGAACGGGCTCATGGTACACAGTGTTTTGGGAATCTTCCTCTTTAATCCGTTAAGTGATCAAGTAATGACATTGATGAAGATAACAAGGCGGTATTTAGGTCATGGTCGCTAACTCCACCGACCTCCATTTCCCGTGCCTTAAGTGGGTAAACGATCCCTGAATGAATGCTGTTAATAAAAGTTTGTTGTGTTGCCTATGGCTGTTGTTTATGTGATGCTTTGTATAGAAACAATCACTGGGGAAACAAAGTTGGCGTTGTCCTGTACAAAAATCATTTCCGTGAATTAAACAAATGGAATAGGCTTAACCGTCTCTGAATTAAAATGTTCAAAGAAGCGATTTGGTAAATAGTAGTAATGAGATCAACTTTCAGATGAATTAGTAATTCGTAGAAATTAAATTTTAATAGATTATTGAAAGGAATTATCACTTGATTTGTCAAATATTCCTCCTTAGGCTTTTATACAGTATATTGTACTGTTTAAGGCTTGTGTTGTACATTTATGATTTTCTCTTATGAACAAAAATTAATGTAATTCTGTATAGATTAACTAAATTATCAATGTTAAACATTTTATGAAAGTGTTTAAATGCGAACAGACTGTAATCTTCCTTTGTACTGTATTTACGAAAAAGATGAGATGTTGGCTTAGGTTACCTTTATTGATTGCCATTATAGACTCGTGTAAGGTAAGGTGGTACAAGGTGTATCCCTAGCCAGTTGTTATTGGGTCAAATAGACCCCCCCCCCACATCCCTGGTGGCAGAGTGTAAACCTAGCAGTATCAGGTAGATCATGCACATTATATCAAAACACAAATTTAACTAGACCTAAGTGCAGTGCAATATTATTTGCGTGCACATGATATAATGCCAGGGGATACTTCAAGTAATCACGGTTTGAAATAATATTCTAGAAAGATTTGCTTCTCGTTTAGAACCATAAACAGTATATATAAAATAGAATGGCTGTGTCTGAAGTAGGAGGCTAGGCTCACCCAACTCTCCAAGATGACACATGGGGGCATGTGAATGTCATAGTCTAGTCTAGGTCCCAGTACCACCTTTTAAAATATATATCGGCATTTATAGCGACCTCTGTGATGTTCATGAAGTCTGAAAACTGGGATTGGTTTTCTGTAGAGTTCCTGTATACTCCCGCCGTTTACCCACACATTTTCACGGGTTACTACTTCGTTACTCCCGTTGTCTGCTGGAACTATAAACACGAATTAATTAGAATTGCCCCAAAAATCCGGTTATTGGAATTAGGAATACATAGCTCTTACAATATTAAATTATCTGAGGGGGGAGAGGGGCGGATATTATGGAAGGGAATGGGGGAGAAAGATGGAGAGGGATGATGAGGGGAAGAGAGGATGGAATAGGGTGAAAGAGGACGAGAAGTGGAAGAGAGATAGAGAGAGAAGAGAGGGATAAGGGAAGAGAGACCCGGGGACAGCCGGGTACCCCACAAATAGGTATAAAAATTGTAACCATTGTAGTATCATCATAATACTTTTAAAGTTTACATTTCTTTTAATGTTTTCATTTTTACAATGAGAAAACTGATACCAGCCTACTTAATATTTCACACTCACATTCAGAAGTAATTCACGATTATCATGCAGTTTACTTGAATTATATGTTTAGCCTTCTAGCACCACTATCCTCCTAGACCTTCTCAGCCTTTTTCTCATAAAACTACTGTACCTCCCCCCACCCACTCATCTCAAGCCCCCTCCCCCTCCTCCTAAATCATCATCTCAAGGGATTACGGGCTCACCATAGCCCGTGCTGCACAGGGTTTTTACTCCTTAGTAGCTGCATCTAAAACAACAACAATCACCATCATCTCCTGTACCCCCCCCTCCCCCTCCAAATATTATATAGGCATATTGTCTAAATCTTATTCAACTTGAATTCCATAGTTGTTTGCTCTAACATGGGTTGATACTTTCAGCACTCGTCTCGCCAGGTCAAGGTGAAGTTCATGGATAATTTTAAAAAAGTTTTATTACTAATGTTTATAGATTGAAATTCTAGTAACCTTTTAGCTTTATTTCAAAGATTATGAATTGTTTCACAACCCAGATAGTTTTCACAATAACATTTCGTAATTTCGATAATGTGTAGCTGATAATTGTAGGCTTATAACACTATACTCTTTTATCCATTACATTTTTCTCCCAATTTTACATTTATTTTGTTAGTCGAATTAGGTCCTCTTGTAGCATGTCTAAATTGTCGTCTAAATCCCAGTTTTAATGGATTAAGCTGATGACTGTTCACTCCTGTATGCACATCATTTGTGTAGCCTGTGTGGCAATCCAGTGAAGTCCCGGGACAGGACCCTGCGGCACTCCCCACGCGAATGTTCCTCTTCGAACTTCCCTCCATATAGTCTGACCCTCTTTTCCTGTGTGATAACCAGGCTCTGATTTAGTTAAATGGGTCCCCCTTCCAGTATCATGTGGCTGTGGCATATGTGACATACTAATTGATTGTGAATATTTTAGTTTACCTTGAAAAGCTTCATAGAAAACACCGACCTCGCCTAACCTTCTTAGTATGTTAAGATAAGCATCTTACTGCTTCTTAATTACAATTATTACTTAACCTATACCGTTAATAGGTTAAGTAATAATTGTAAATAAGAAGCAATAAGATGCTTATCTTAACATACTAAGAAGGTTAGGTGAAGTCGGTGTTTTCTATGAAGTTTTTCAAGGTATACTAATTGATTGTGAATATTTTAGTTTGTCACATATGCACTTATTAAATAAGCCAATATTGACTATAAGCAAGTGCGAGAACGGGTTGGGCTGTGTCTACTTGTCAGTCTTTCGTGTGGAACAGCGACAAAAGTCTTAACTCTAGGTATACAGTATACTATAATAAAGACTGATCTTTAGCCCTGTGTTGCCTCTGGTATGCAGTACTTTGTGCGCTAAATGATGTTAAACATGGTTGCTGTCTTGTAGTAGCATGTTGCGATTGTTTTTATAGCCAGTTTTTCCACACATGAGACATTGATGGGTCGATAGTTTGACACTATTGGTTTATTTATTGAGTATAAGCTGCTTGAGAAGGGTTGGCTAATCTCTCTAGTAGTGTGGTTGAGGACTACGGCGACGCGCGCGGCACCTGTCGGGTGGCACTCACCTGAAGGTGAGTCCCACCTGGCAGGTGCCGCGCGCGTCGCCGTAGTCCTCAACCACACTACTCTCTCTACGATTTAGATATTAGCAAACACTTCGTCAGGGTCTCAAGACTACTAATTATTTACCTTCGAACTGTTTTTCCTTCGCCCTTAAGCTTTTGGGTGTAAATATATTTGTTTGAATCAGTGTTTTGATCAATTTGCTTCAACTCTGGCATGTTTGTTTGGAAACTGAAATATAATGAGTGGGGGGGAAGATAGGTCTATTCTTAAACATTGACTTCATATATATAACAATTCACGTGAGCCAATGAGATTACCCGTTGCATTTAACAACCTACAGGATATGGTAAAGTACATCAGACATAACCTTACTGGAAAACAACTTACTTGTCATGTCTTTCACAGTCATTCACAGTTTCAGATGTAGATTAGACAATGCCTAATAGGCTTGGTTTCCTGTTTTTCCTTCCCTAAGCTTATAACCATTACATTTTTGTCTAAGTATATATGTATATACACTGATAGGCGTACATACGTTATAGCACTAAGAATTATTAAATTGCATTATTTGATAAAAGTTTTGTAACAGCGAGTGTGAGTTCAAATATACATACACAGACACGCGTATATATACAGGCGAGGAGTCACAATAACGTGGCTGAAGTATGTTGACCAGACCACACACTAGAAGTTGAAGGGATGACGACGTTTCGGTCCGTCCTGGACCATTCTGAAGTCGATTGAGAGAATGGTCCAGGACGGACCGAAACGTCGTCGTCCCTTCAACTTCTAGTGTGTGGTCTGGTCAACGCGTATATATATATATATATATATACGTCGTGGTGTTCAGCTTTTTGAGTTGTATAAGTGTAAACATACTTTGTCAAGAGTGTGATCCCAAGTGTGTGTTGTTACAGAGCTCGGACTTGAGTGGGTGCTGCCGGTCGCCGGTGGAGCGTCGGGCCAGCCCCACGGGCTCCATCGCCTCCACCCAGAGCCAGTCCCAACTTACACCCTCCCGCCAACTCACCGACGGAGAGAGACTCAAGAAGGTCATCCTCGAACTGGTCGATACCGAGAAGACGTACGTCAAGGTCAGTATCCTCCCGTCTTGACAAAGGTCTTGGTTTTGTTAATGTTTTTTTTTTGTTCTTGAAGTGTAGACTGCGTTTGGGAAGACCCATTTGTTGTGGGGGGCTTCTGGGAGGTCATTCAGGATGTGGGGTCATTGGACGTCGGGGGTATGGATGTGTCTTGTCATCTTTGGTTAGTTATCTTTGCGGTCCTGTGTGGGGGGTTCTGGGATTATTTATTGTGCACCCCATACTCATCCTGTGAGCGGTAGCGCAAAAAGGATTACAGAGGGCACAAAAGGTCTTTTATCAGACCTCTACGGTGATAATTACATTAGCAATTACATCTATCCTTCACACCTTATAATTTCAATGTCAGCTAGTTACAGAGAATGTTCTATTGATTGCTAGGAGGTCTTCGCGATCCGGGATGTAAAGGTGTGTTATACTGTAGACGCTCGCTTGAGAGGTTACCGAGTTTGGTGATGGTGGGCATCATCACCTGAGAGACCTGTGAAGCTGGTCTGTTCTTACTGTTCGTTCACAGAGAAACGGAGTGCCTTGTTTTGAACTCTCTGGATTGGTTGGTACTTGTGGTGAGGTCCGGAGGAGAGGTAATCAACCAGGTATCAACCAGGTATATGGATATTCTACTGCTCTCATGACCATTATGTTAAACAAAACTTATTTGCATCTTGTCCGGGATTGTGGTGACTCCATTTTTTCCCCGTTGTGCTGTTAGTGATCTCTACGTTCGCTGTTCTCGAGGTGGTGGCGTGTTTGGTTGACTGCTCCCCTGGGTCGGACGGTGTTATTACATCGTCCGCAAATTGGGTGGTGACGATGTCTATAGTCTAGTTGAGGGATGTCGTTAACAAGTATGTTAAACAGCACGGGACCCAGCCAGGAAGGAACCTCGTGGAACTCCAGCTGTGGGTGTGAAGGGCTCACCATTTTCCCTCGTTGAAGCGGGGAGTGACGCGTCTGTTCTTGGTGACCATTTTCCCTCGTTGAAGCGGGGAGTGACGCGTCTGTTCTTGGTGAAGTTCCTCATTAGTCCAAGGACATTCCGGTTATGGACTGGGATGTCTGCCAGGTTGTACCCCAAGACCATCGTGCCAAATAACACTCGTTACGAACAGTGCTATTTGGTCTTGTTGACGGACGTTGGCGCCGGCATAATGGATGATGTTGATGGCATGATGGGTTGATCTGTCTCCTCAACCCCAAATGGCTTCTCGGTAAAGAGATTCTTATGTTCCATGTAGTTGAGCCGGTTTGATATCATTTTCTAAAAGCATTTACCTATTGTTTCTGCTAGGGAGCAACTGGGCGAGTTACCTGTTTATTGATGTCTCTTTTTGGGGACTTTGTGATGAATATAATTTTTGCCACTTTGATGTCTTCTGGTATGTGTCTTGTTGCCAGGATTGCATTGAATACATTAAGGAGGTAATGCAAGCAGTTTATTCGCAGGAATTGGATCTATTTGGCAAGTAGTGTGAAGAGTCTGCCCCAGAATGTCCAGACAGACTGAAGAGTCTGGGGCCTTAATTGTTGCCTGATGAGTTTAAGGGCCTTGTTGTGTGTGGTTCTTATGTCACCTGTCATTTCTAGCATGGTTGTTAGTCTGGTAGGGGGGGGTGATCATCTAGGTGTGACGTATCAACGATCTGGCTGCTGAGGATGAATTCTAGGATCTCGTTGGTCCATTGGTTGACTGTTGAAATGTTCGGGCATTCTTATGACTGTCAGCCTGCTGTT
The DNA here is from genome assembly GCF_040958095.1 of Procambarus clarkii. NCBI lineage: Eukaryota > Metazoa > Arthropoda > Malacostraca > Decapoda > Cambaridae > Procambarus > Procambarus clarkii. Next base: position 24,595,558 of record NC_091224.1, read on the forward strand.
CGAGGCTAAGTTTTTTTCCAGCGTTAGCCCATGAGGTCTGCCTGTTCTTTGGGTCTTCGATCTTGTTATATTGTTCTTTGTCATCTTCATCCTTAAATGTGTGGACAAGGTGGGTTAGGTGCGGTGTTTATGACCCAAGTAGCTGCTTAATTTTGCTCCAGAGGGTGCCTATGGGGTCTCTTCTGTATTGGTTCACCCGTTTAACCAGGTTTCAACAAATGTGTCTTCCGTGAAACATTATAAGGTCAATGGTCTCTCTTTTAGGAGTTTGTCGAGTGAATGGTGGGGATGCCGTGTCCGCTGGTGACGGAGGCAGCTAGTACACTGCCTGGTACACGCTCATTTGACTCGTCTTTTCCGGCGGGTGTGTGTTGGCTGTAAGTTTTGGCGGGAGACATCTCGCAAGTGGGTGACTTCGCTCCCAGGATGCTGTTGTGGATGGAAGGTCATGACCTGGTCGACGGGGGCTTGGTTGGAGGTCAAGGTGGATTATGGGATCGTGCGCCAGTAAGGTGAGATAGGCTTGGATTCCTATTATCTCAGTTCGTGGTCTTAGAGGGGTTATAAATCTGAAGAGGGGGGGGGGGGTAGTTAGGAGTCTTATTATTACCGGGGAGTGGTCTGAACCCATATTACCCCCCCCCCACTTCCCACACATCCCCCCCCCACTCCTCCTCCCTCCACTCCCCCTCCCTCCACTCCCCTTCCCCCACTCCCCTTCCCCCACTTCCCCCACTCCCCTTCCCCCACTTCCCCCACTCCCCTTCCCCCACTTCCCCCCACTCCCCTTCCCACACTCCCCTTCCCACACTTCCCCCCCACTCCCCCTCCCTCCAATCCCCTTCCCACACTCCCCTTCCCCCACTCCCCTCCCCCCCACTCCCATTCCCCCCACTCCCATTCCCCCCACTCCCCTTCCCCCCACTCCCCTTCCCCCCACTCCCCTTCCCCCACTCACCCCCACTCCCCCCCCCACTCCCCCCGGGGTCGCTCTGCATGGGAAGAGGTCGCAATCTCTGTTGGAATCACGACTCGCCAATTGGTTTAACAACCAGTCCCCAATTACGTCTGAGCAGGGGGGCGAGACAGTTAAGGATTGGCGCCCAATCAATCCCCCTAGCCAGGGCTCGAATCCAGACGCAATCTTGTGACCGAATCATTATCCGCTGTAACATTCCCTATTGACAGCTCGGGGCTTTTTCAATTTATTGTGTGAAATATTTGAGGGGATAAAAGTAGAGGTATTCAGGAAACAGGCAAGTTGGTGAAGGAAGTGCTGAACCACTCGGGATGTAATGGTATGTGGGAGCGGGCAGCAACAGCCTTCTAGATCAAGTGAATACAAGACAAGTGTGTTCCCAGGCCAGCTTGGGGGGTGCAGAAGAACTCGCTGAACGGATTCTATAATATTAGAGCAATGATGACGTTGGTGCGTACCCGTATCAGAGGGTACTGTTACGGCAGATGAGGTGGGGGGAGGAGGGGTTGTTGTGGTGCGGGAAGCAGCAGCCTGGGGTCATGACCCCATCACCCTAGGAGCCTGACCCCATCACCCCAGGAGCCTGACCTTCCTTGATGCTTGCTTCATCTCCCGGCATCTCCACTTGTGCTTCCACGGGTCCCGTCCTTCAGCTCGGCCCGTGCTTCTGTTAAGTGGTGGGTTGAGCTCAGAGTCCCAGCTGGGGGCTGAGGGAGTCCCAGCTGGGGGCTGAGGGAGTCCCAGCTGGGGGCTGAGGGAGTCCCAGCTGGGGGCTGAGGGAGTCCCAGCTGGGGGCTGAGGGAGTCCCAGCTGGAAGGACTTGGGGTAATGTTTGTTTTGTACCCAAGTTAAGCGAGGGTTTGTTTAGGCATAATGGGATTTTGTTTGCTTGGTGCGTGTGTCTTGGAGAAGGCCAGATCACTCCCTGCTTGACGGAAGGTGTTAACGAGGTGGTGGTTAAGACGCAGTCTGCTGTATCTGAAGGAAGTAATACAAAGAGGATAAATAAGACAAATTTAACACGAGGAACACGAGCGGCTTTGAAATACCCTGTTGGAATCCAGCGGGACCTACCCATATCTGCCCGTGCCAGAGTGCTTTTATAATACCCGAGGCGGTTGTCCTAGATGCCCACAGTTTCTTCTTGTTGACAGTCTTGAGTCTCTCTCTTCTCTCTCTCTCTCTCTCCTCTCTCTCTCTCTCTCTTCTCTCTCTCTCTCTCTCTCCTTTAATTGTAATCCTTCTCCAGTCTTGTCTTTGTCGTGGGTATTCTACGGATTACTTCAGAATTAGTCTGCGATTGACTTAGACAATGACATCTTTGTCGTGTGTGTGACCCCCGGGGTCCAGGACTCACACTAGTGAGTGTGACCCCGGGGTCCAGGGCTCACACTAGTGAGTGTGACCCCCGGGGTCCAGGACTTACACTAGTGAGTGTGAGAGCTGCACCAGGAGTCATCACCCACCTTTTACAGTCCATTAGATAATTCAGAACAGAGGTAATGGTGTACAAGACATAATTGGGTGAGTTTACGATATCAGATGGATGGATAATACAAAGGAGCAGGGGGGTGGAGCAGTTGTATGTAAGAAGGGAAGGAACCGTCCCCAGCTCAAGCGACAGGTGTGTAGCAGTGAAGGTTGTGACCCAGGCGACAGGTGTGTAGCAGTGAAGGTTGTGACCCAGGCGACAGGTGTGTAGCAGTGAAGGTTGTGACCCAGGCGACAGGTGTGTAGCAGTGAAGGTTGTGACCCAGGCGACAGGTGTGTAGCAGTGAAGGTTGTGACCCAGGCGACAGGTGTGTAGCAGTGAAGGTTGTGACCCAGGCGACAGGTGTGTAGCAGTGAAGGTTGTGATCCAGGCGACAGGTGTGTAGCAGTGAAGGTTGTGATCCAGGCGACAGGTGTGTAGCAGTGAAGGTTGTGATCCAGGCGACAGGTGTGTAGCAGTGAAGGTTGTGATCCAGGCGACAGGTGTGTAGCAGTGAAGGTTGTGATCCAGGCGACAGGTGTGTAGCAGTGAAGGTTGTGACCCAGGCGACAGGTGTGTAGCAGTGAAGGTTGTGACCCAGGCGACAGGTGTGTAGCAGTGAAGGTTGTGACCCAGGCGACAGGTGTGTAGCAGTGAAGGTTGTGACCCAGGCGACAGGTGTGTAGCAGTGAAGGTTGTGACCCAGGCGACAGGTGTGTAGCAGTGAAGGTTGTGACCCAGGCGACAGGTGTGTAGCAGTGAAGGTTGTGACCCAGGCGACAGGTGTGTAGCAGTGAAGGTTGTGACCCAGGCGACAGGTGTGTAGCAGTGAAGGTTGTGACCCAGGCGACAGGTGTGTAGCAGTGAAGGTTGTGACCCAGGCGACAGGTGTGTAGCAGTGAAGGTTGTGACCCAGGCGACAGGTGTGTAGCAGTGAAGGTTGTGACCCAGGCGACAGGTGTGTAGCAGTGAAGGTTGTGACCCAGGCGACAGGTGTGTAGCAGTGAAGGTTGTGACCCAGGCACTGCTGCTGCTGCTGAGCCACTACTCTGTCAGTGGAATATAAAGTCGCTTGTTATAATTACTTGGTATGGTACCCTCCTGGTACCGTCTGTACCAGCGGAGGGTGTGGTAGTGGTACTCTTGATAGTCCTAATGATGTACCCGCGATATAACACCACCCCCTTCCCCCCTCGCTATTGCTAGGTGATGGGGCAGAGCGGGAACAAGCCAGTCGTTCCTTCATAGCTAGTCATGTCAGCTATCCTGTGAGCATCAGGCGGTCAGCAAGTGCTATAAGCCAGCTACCTAACAAAGAATCAAGTCATCCCCTGTACCAACGTGTTACAAATAAGGACGAACAAGAGAGAGATAAAATGTCGACTGTGAAAAACTAAAAAACATTTGAGTTCCGACTTGCTTGGATGAATGAAAACACTGTGAATGAATCTGGCGAAGAAGCCAGGGTTGTGAGTGGTGTGTAGGGTGACTGGAGCCAGGTGTAGAAGACAAGGCTGTGATTGACAAGCCACGTCAGGTGTGGAAGACAGGGCTGTGATTGACAAGCCACGTCAGGTGTGGAAGACAGGGCTGTGACTGACAAGCCACGCCAGGTGTGGAAGACAGGGCTGTGATTGACAAGCCACGCCAGGGACACCCCGCTCTCCCTCATAACAGCATTTATGAATGAATTTGGAACACGACAGGTCAGGTCGCTGGGTGAAAGTTGTCAGGTGGGTTCGCGTGGGATTGGCTAATTGCATAAATTGACCCCGGACACTTGTCCAATGAAGATTGTGTCTTTGAAAATTGGGTTGTGAAACTGCTGGCAAGTGTCGATTGCAGCTAATTTCGTGTATTTTTTAAAACGCATTACGTTACAGTGGAAATACAGTAGGATCATACAACAACATAGAAAATAGTATTCGTTAATGTACTTCAGTATAGTAGTATTATACACTATAGTGCCATGTATAGAAATGCAATATTATGCATCATGGTTTTTTGTTATATCAAAATGCAGTATAATACATTTATGTTTCATACAATAGAATGTAGTGTAGTACACTACAGGACAACACAATAGAATGTAGTGTAGTACACTACAGGACAATACAATAGAATGTAGCATAGTAGATTACAGATAAACATATCAGATGTCGTATGGTAGTTTTGCACATAGGATAATTGCACCGCTCCCTAATGAAGCTTATATAAAATTAGTTTGGTGTGGAGGTGAGGCAGGGCTGAGGACCCGGGTCCCAGGCGCGAGGTGGCGGGTCTCTCTCCCAACCCCAGTGGCTGCCTGTGGGGGAGGTAACCTTTCTGGTGTGATGGAGCAGGTAACCCCTAAGATGGTTCTTGTTGGGAGCTCCTCACACTCTCTCCTCTCTCTCTCTCTCAGACCTCAGCCACCCTTTCATTCCCGGCCCTGCCCTGAAGCTATCATTGACCTCTGTCTCTCTCTCTCCCCCACCTCTCTCCCTCCCCCACCTCTCTCCCTCCACTCTCCCACCCACACCATCACCACCGTCTCTTGTAGACTACTGTATACTTGTATGTGTGTACTTATTAAAGTGCTTGTGGTGTGGCCAATGGGACCTTTACCCTATATGTATACTGCAGCACATATATTGTTTAGCGTTCCAGTCAGGAGTTGAGTGTGAAGCAGGGGAAGAGGGCGGTGGGGGAGCGGATTTTACACTTCTTTTTGTGGGGTGGGGGTTGGGGGGGGTGAGTATGTTATGTGGGAGATGGCTGGAGGGTTGTGGGGCAGGTGTAGGCTGTATGTATACAATATTACTGGCCCATTGATCAGTGCAGGTGTGAATAACGGTATGTTTGGGTGTGGGCGTGGTCAATCTAGGGCCAGAGTGACCTTGATGTGACCGTAGGAGGGTTGGGGGGGGGGGTTGTCAACACTTAAGCCGGGGGGTGAGAGAGATATAGAGATAGATAGATAGATAGATCAAGCCAGCCAGCCAGTTGGCTTTACAACAACACCTACACACAAACCCACCCATAAAACACCTGTATGCGAACTACCATTTCAACCCATTCTAGATCATCTTTTACGACAAATTGTAATTGTCCAAGTGTAACGTTATCCGTGTCGGGGGAGGGGGAGGGAGGGGGTGTTGGTGTCGTGGACTGTGTGTGTGTGTGTGTGTGTGTGTGTGTGAGTGAGTGAGTGAGTGAGTGAGTGTCTCCTTATTGGCTGCTAGTTGTGATGCCAGGAAGTGAGAGGACTGTGATAGCAGTACCCGGGTTGGAAGCACCTTTGGATCGAAGTACAGTATGAGGTCATGAAATTAGTCTGGAACCTGGAAAGGTGAGGTGATGCTGGAACCAGAATAAGTGAGGTCAAGATGGAAGCCTTGAACCAGGATAGTTGAGGTCGTAGGCTTATACTGGAGGAAGGATAGGTAAGGCTGGAACCAGGATAGTTGAGGTCGTAGGCTTATACTGGAGGAAGGATAGGTAAGGCTGGAACCAGGATAGGAAGGAGTGTCATAGAGTAAGATTGCACAAGGATTGGAGAGCCATGAAGCTATGCTGGAACCACGATAATCAGACCCCCGACGTGAAGTTGGAACCAGGATTAAAGGATGTTAAATAAGACTGGAATCAGGATAGAAGGCCATGAAAGGTAGAAACAGTGAGATAAGGGCCATGGCCCAGGAAGGTAGAGGGCCATAAGTGGACCACTGACACAGCCGTAGTGGCCACGGGAGGCAGGAAACAATGAAGGACTGGACGCTGGAAGAGCAATACAAATAAGGAGCCAGAAGGCCATGCGTCGAGGCATGTAGAAGACATGATTGGACGTGTTGGAGTGAGACATTGAGTGACAAATACAGTGACCAGCAAGTCTCCGGAACGAGACGACGGCCAAGAGTTGAGGTAGGAGCCTTGATGTGTGCTTTACTTGGCTGTGGTGGACAGCCAAGTGTGGGGGGGAGGGGTGTTTAGCTTCGTGGGTGTGTGGGGGGGAGGGGTGTTTAGCTTCGTGGGTGTGTGGGGGGGAGGGGTGTTTAGCTTCGTGGGTGTGTGTGGGGTTTAGCTTCGTGGGTGTGGGTTTAGCTTCGTGGGGGGTGTGGGTTTGTCGCCTTGTTGTGTGTGTGTGTGGGGGGGGTGTTTATCTTGTGTGTACTCACCTAATTGCTTTCGGGGGTTGAGTTTCGGCTCTTTGGGACGGCCTCTCAACCGTCAGTCAACTGGTGTACAGACGCCTGAGCCCATTGGGCTCTATCATATCTATATTTGAAACAGTATATTGAGTCTGCCTCTACCACACAACTGCTGAGAACAGTACATATGTTAACTCTGACGGTGGAAAGTTCTTTCAAGTGTGTGCGTGCGTGTGCGCACTCACAAAATTCGCGGACTGTCGCACTGAGTCGGTTTATCTTATCAATGACCCGATTCTTGCCTCTCGTGTCATAGTTACAATGTGGCTGTATTATCTTACTACATTCTCTCGCAACCAGGAGCGTTCGAGCCCAGACAAACCACTAAGCCTCTCCAGAGGCCAGATTCACGAAGCAGTTACTCAAGCACTTACGAACCTGTCCATCTTTTCTCAATCATTGGCGGCTTTGTTTACAATTATTTAACGGTTAATGAGCTCCGAAGCACCAGGAGGCTGTTTATAACCATAACAACAGTTGATTGGCAAGTTTTCATGCTTGTAAACTCTAATAAATGTAACCAAAGGCGTCAAAGATTGAGGAAAGATGAACACGTTCGTAAGTGCTTGCGTAACTGCTTCGTGAATCTGGCCCCAGGACAATGCTCACCCTATCCATGAAAACACCGGAGTTTTGGCAATGTTCTATCCTCATCCCCCGGTCTGGTTGATACCCAGTGACCACCCATGCTAATGGTCACCCATCCAGTTGTCATCCCTCAACGTGACATAACGCTGCATGTTTGACTCGTGGTCTGGTGTTCCTATAGCCATTTTAACCGGAAGTTAAAAGGGCTGTTGCAAAGCGGAAGTTGTACATAAACCAGACAGGAGCTCCACAGAGCGGTCAAGACACGAGGCAGTTACGCAAGTACTTACCAACGTGTACATATAGGCAAAATGTTTCTTTCACCCCGGATGCCCCTGTTCACCTAGCAGTAAATAGGTACCTGGGAGTTAGACAGCTGCTACCGGCTGCTTCCTAAACTATTCTGGCGCACGAATTCTTTGTCTAGCTTTAAGTATAGTAATATTTGTATTAGTGGGAGCCGGTCGGCCGAGCTGACAGCACGCTGGACTTGTGATCCTGTGGTCCTGGGTTCGATCCCAGGCGCCGGTGAGAAACAATGGGCAGAGTTTCTTTCACCCTATGCCCCTGTTACCTAGCAGTAAAATAGGTACCTGGGTGTTAGTCAGCTGTCACGGGCTGCTTCCTGGGGGTGGAGGCCTGGTCGAGGACCGGGCCGCGGGGACACTAAAGCCCCGAAATCATCTCAAGATAACCTCAAAAATCCGTTCAAAATGCACTAGGGCAAAAAGCATCGTAATACTAAACTGTTTTCTATGCATCGGCTTCGATAGGTTAGGGGGGTTGCTTGGGCTCGTACGTTAGGGGAAAACTTTTTTTTTTTTTTTTTTTTTTTACGGAGTGCGAGGTTGAGAGGACGGGGGGGGGGTGGGTGAGGAGGTGGTTGTGCTCCATCTTGGCATGACAGTTGTGGGGAGGGGGGGGGGGACGTTGCTTATTTGATGAGCTTGTAAGTAGGCGTAAAATTCTGGGTGTGACTTCCCAAAGATGGCCGTCTCCTACCTTCCCCCGCCCCCTCTCTCTCACATCCCCCCTTTCTCTCACCCCCCTCCTTTATCCTCCGTTTCCCGTCTGCTCCTAATTTTCCCCTCTATTTGCCTCTGTCCTCCTCCCCTCCTACTCGCCCCTGGTTCCCGTGTGAGAGGAGGGGGGGGGGTGTTAACAGTGACTGTGATGGATGTGGTTCACAGTGGTGGTGGTGGTGAGGATTTATGGTGGCGATATTGGTGGTTTGTGTCAGTGGGTGGTGGTGGTTATAGCAATTTACGGTGGTGGGGGTGGAAGGGGGGGGGTGTCAGTTCCAGCGCTGGTGGGTGGTAGCAAGCACTGGTTGTAAAGTGGTACTGGTAGATCCATAATGGCATCTTGAGTTGGTGTACTAGCTAGATCAAAGGTCGTGCCGCTTCCCTCCCACCACAGTTTACTTCGCCATGTTGAAAAGGTTTGGCAACATTTGTTGACAATTGCAACTAGCCTCCTACTAGGGAGCCGGTCGGCCGAGCGGACAGCACGCTGGACTTGTGATCCTGGGTTCGATCCCAGGCGCCGGCGAGAAACAATGGGCAGAGTTTCTTTGACCCTGATGCACCTGTTCACCTAGCAGTAAATAGGTACCTGAGAGTTAGACGGCTGCTACGGGCGGCTTCCTGCAGAGATTGTGTGTGTATGTATTGTTATCTTGAGATGATTTCGGGGCTTTTAGTGTCCCCGCGGCCCGGTCCTCGACCAGGCCTCCACCCCCAGGAAGCAGCCCGTGACAGCTGACTAACACCCAGGTACCTATTTTACTGCTAGGTAACAGGGGAAGTGACGGGTAGGTGTAGAGGGTAATGCAGTCCTCACTTTGGCTGATGTTAATGCCTAATCACATTTAGAGAAAAAAAAAATGTTGACTACTTGGCGTGTTTCCTGTAGGTAAGTGAGAGGGAGGAACACGTAAAACAAATCTTATAAAAAATGAAACTTTAATTTACTTTAAACACAAATAAAAAGAAAGACAAGTCCCATGGCAATGTACAGTGCAATAAAAAAAACGGATAAATGCAAGAACACAATATAAAATAAAATAGTGGTTACGTTAGACAAAATAATAAATGGTGCTGAGAATATTGGCCTAGGCCGAGACCTCCCTTAGTATACAGAGCCAGAGAGCTTAGCATGCCAGAGAGAGAGTTGTCAACTCTTAGAGCACTAGGATATTCTGAAGTCCACAGATTGATTTGATTGATGAAGATTAAGCCTCCCAAGAGGTGGCACGGGCATGAATAGCCCGTAAGTGGTGGCCCTTTCGAGCCATTACCAGTATCAAAAGATGATACTGGAGATCTGTGGAGGCGCGACTGCACCCTGCGTGACGGGAGATGTCTCCCGGACCAAGTGGTGACCAAATGGTGAAGTCCACAGCTCGTGTGTGGCTATTTATATGGGGGTGTAGATGGCGCTGGCGTCGAGTACAGTCATTGATCCACCAATCGGGAAGAGCGCTGGCTTGGAGTGGTAGTTTGGTTGTTGACGACGGTGGCGAGCCGGACAGGAGGTAGTGTAGAGTGGAGAGAGTTTAGGGTACGTTTTACCCTCTGGTCGCAACCCGTCCTCGACTCAAGTCCATTACATCCAGCGGTCAACCCCACAGACGCATTCATAAATTTTTACATGCTGTTCATTCAAAACGGGAATTTTATCAAGTATAAATTAATATTATAATATATTAGCATATTGTGCATATATAGGCATAGGATAGGTTAGGTTAGGTGTTTAGGTTCTGTTGGCGATTATTTGTATTTGTAGTACGTGGGTGAAGCATTTATAGCGTTGTGGTTCGAACAAAATTCGTCAGTGAAGCACTTGTTCCGGATATGTTCGAACGTCAGCAGTTGTGAGTCGTGTGTAAACCGCTTTTCATTCATAAACAGGGGGTTTGGCGGGTGCATGGAATCACTTTTGGATCTTTGTTTGGAGGACGGGCTGCTGGTCGAGACCTACGGGCTCACCATAGCCCGTGCTACTTGGAACTTATTCCAGGTAGCGAATCTTTAACAACAACAACAACAACAACCCCTTTTCAAAACGTTTTGTGCTACTGCAGCCCGTCCTCCAAACAAAGATCCAAAAGTGATTCCATGCACCCGCCAAACCCCCTGTTTATGAATGAAAAGCGGTTTACACACGACTCACAACTGCCGACGTTCGAACATATCCGGAACAAGTGCTTCACTGACGAATTTTGTTCGAATCACAACGCTATAAATGCTTCACCCACGTACTACAAATACAAATAATCGCCAACAGAACCTAAACACCTGACCTAACCTATCCTATGCCTATATATACACAATATGCCAATATATTATAATATTAATTTATACTTGAGAAAATTCCCGTTTTGAATGAACAGCATGTTAAAATTTATGAATGCGTCTGTGGGGTTGACCGCTGGATGTAATGGACTTGAGTCGAGGACGGGTTGGCTACTGGTATACGTATCTTGAAGTTAGCATCTTCTTGTTGTATATTTATATGAGTTTATATGAGTAACTTTACGTAGGGAAGAGCAGGCTCAATCTCTCTTGAAAGAGATTACCGTCACCATATATATGTGAAAATTGGGATTAAGGACTTGCCCGAAAAGCTATGTGTGCTGGTAGCTGTACAAGAATGTAAGAATTTTTTGTATATATTAAAAAAAAACACGAACAAGGGGAACATAGGTGGAAACTTTGTACCCAAATGAGCCACAGAGACATTAGAAAGAATGTGTTTAGTGTCAGAGTAGTTAACAGGTGGAATGCATTAGGCAGTGATGTGGTGGAGGCTGACTCCATACACAGTTTCAAATGTAGATATGATAGAGCCCAGTAGGCTCAGGAACCTGTACACCAGTTGATTAACAGTTGAGAGGCGGGGACCAAAGAGCCAGAGCTCAACCCCCGCAAGTAGAACTAGATGAGTACACACACACACACACACACACACACACACACACACACACACACACACACACACACACACACACACACACACACACACACACACACACACACACACACACACACACACACACACACACACACACACACACACACACACACACACACACACACACACACACACACACACACACCCCTGGAGAGGCAGGGGCCATATTAGGGCGCGGTGCCCCCGCCCACGCACCCCAGACAGTTTCACCACCTTCCGTCCTGTTTCCTATCATCACTATATACCCCCTCTTCCCCTTTACTATCTCCCCTCTCCTCCCTATCTTTATGTCACGCCCTCTACATGCTAGACCTCTTCAAACAGCACAGCCTTTCGACTTAACAAACACCTAATTTGGGTTGTTTTTACGTAACCGCAAGTGTACGAGCCAAGACTGTCCCATCTAAAATAGCGAGCCGGATGCGCATTAGACCCAGAAGGCGTGTACAACGAGTGTGCAAAAACACCTAAGCACCTGGATGCTACTGTGGCCTGTGTGACGAATGAGTTGTGTTAGTGGTGAGGTTGGATTAGTTGTTGGAGGATGGTGGTGGTGGTGGTGATAGTGGTGGTAGTGGTGGTGGTGATGGGCCGCAACACTACTACCTTCCCCAGGCCCGGCATGAGGGTGTCACTCCTGCTCGTTCGGAAATTTAGAATGCAATTTAGAATGTAAATTTAGAATGGCTACCTGTGTGCTAGGGAGGGTGGAGTCGCGGGTTCTCACTGTCTGTAATGTCTGTCTGTCTCTGTCTCAGTTTCCGTATGTCTGTCTCTCTCTCTCTCTCTCTTCTTATTTCTAAGGTTTAATTTTCTTTGGTCTGCTTCGTTGAATTGTCGTGTCGTACTCACCTCTGTATTTGGAGTGGGAGCTTCCCCTCACCCCCGTGCTGCTGCTGCTGCTGCTGGAGATGGGCGTGTGGGTTCGTCAGGTTGTTGTTGGTGTGTGTGTGTGTGTGCCATCTTTCAGTCTATGTTGTTGGGATGTGGTTTATCCCCTCGTCCTCGTGTGCCACGTGTGCCTCTTGCTCCACGTGTGTGACGGATCACGTGCTGGTGTGTTTACATTGCATCAGACGACACTGTGACGCCGAAGACTCGCGCGGTAAAGTTGAACTCCATGGATTACCTGTTGAATTAGAACTAAGGCATTGTTTACACACTGTTTCCACTTGTGCTCCAATACCCTTCCCATACCGTGGTGAGGACGCGGAGAGAGAGAAAGAGATGTTGTTGGGTGACTACACCCTACAACACCCATAGATGGGTGTTGTAGGGTGTAGTCACAATAAAGGGCATGATATATTGACGGTGTGTTGTGGGGGGGGGGGGGGTGAGGGGGAGTTTACATGGTGCCCTCCCGCCATATTTGTCGGTGGTCGAGGCCCGGCAAGATGGGGCTACCACGCTAAACTCGCTTTCCTTCAAGTTCCTTCAAGAACCAAGTAGTTCAGTGTTAGCCTAAACAAATATATATAAAATGTATGAGTGAGAGTGTAGGCATGCTCATACACCTGTATGCGTCGGAATCTGTACACCAGGTGATTGACGGTTGAGAGGCGGGAACAGAGAGACAAAACTCAACCCCCGATAGCACAACTAGGTGAGTACCTTTCCCAACTTTTCTGGTGGGATCGGCTGGGGGGCAGATCACCTATTGATAAGGTCGGCTGGAGATCTGGGGCCAGATTCACGAAAGCACTTACGCAAGCACTTACGAACGTGTACATCTTTCCTCAATCTTTGACGCCTTTGGTTACATTTATTAAACAGTTAACAAGCATGAAAACTTGCCAATCAACTGTTGTTATTGTTATAAACAGCCTCCTGGTGCTTCGGAGCTCATTAACTGTTTAATAATTGTAAACAAAGCCGCCAAAGATTGAGAAAAGATGTACAGGTTCGTAAGTGCTGGCGTAACTGCTTCGTGAATCTGGCCCCAGATCACCTTCTAGTGATTTCGGATTTGGTTAGAGATTATTTATCAATCTGAATTAAAAATAAATTCAGTAAACATAGCCCATTGTAATATGTCTTATCCGATACCATAATATATTTATTGCTAAATGTCGTGCATCTGACGTGTCTGGTCAGTGGTCGTCTCAGACGTACATCTCATGTACGACCACACACACATGGTCGTACGTGTAGAGGCCTCGGCCTCATAAGTTGCTGGGACGTTCGTGTAATCAAGAACATACATACACACACACAACCTATACGGGGAACACATACGCAGGTCGTGTGTGTATGTGTGTGTGTGTTTGTGTGTGTGTGTGTGTTGTACTCGCCTAGTTGTAATCACCTAGTTGTGCTTGCGGGGGTTGAGCTTTGTCTCTTTGGTCCCGCCTCTCAACCGTTAATCAACTGGTGTACAGATTCCTGAGCCTACTGGGCTCTATCATACCTATATTTGAAACTGTGTTTGTGTGTGTGTGTGTGTGTGTGTGTGTGTGTGTGTGTGTGTGTGTGTGTGTGTGTGTGTGTGTGTGTGTGTGTGTGTGTGTGTGTGTGTGTGTGTTTAGCGAGGTATTAAAGCTGTTCCTTTTTCCGTTACGATAAGCCTCTCGCTATCTAAGAGACGGTGGGTATACTCTTGTTATCGTCAGAGAGATAACACGCACAGTGACCCAGGCGGAATGTTTGCGTGTCTTTGTGTAAACCGGTAGTATCCTTCCCGGGGGAGTATACATGTGTATACATACACAGGGGGGTATATACATACCCCCCTCAACCCCCCACCCCCACACTCACACATTACACCATCCAACTATTGTGCTTAACCCAGTATTATTCCTAAATCCAAAGTCGTTTAACTCGCTGGGTGTCATTTGTCATCTGCAAGTGTTTGGGTATCCCATAAGTCATTATATATGGTGTTGGGGAAGGGGGGGGGGGTATATTTGTATTCCCCAAATATACCCATTTGTTTGTTTTGCTTACCTAGATGTTTCCCATAGTTGGGGTATTTAGACCTTATGTAGCCTATTCTGTGGTGTATGGATAGGTGTATTCTGTGGTGTATGGATAAGCCGTATACTCTGTATTAGTGGTACAGTATTCTTAAACATGCATAGAAATTCTTATTGTACTCGGTACGGGCGCAGGTGTAGAGATGATGATAGATAGATAGATAGATAGATATCAGCATCACCATCCTTCACAATCACCAACGTCTCTGTCACCATCATCTAGCTAAGTCCAGTGTTGCATAGTTCGCCTTGCACTTTGTCATCTCTGAAGCCAGCCTTCAAATATACCTTTGAAGCCAATCTTCAAATATACCTTTGAAGCCAATCTTCAAATATACCTTTGAAGCCAATCTTCAAATATACCTTTGAAGCCAATCTTCAAATATACCTTTGAAGCCAATCTTCAAATATACCTTTGAAGCGTACCTTGTATCTTCAAATATCCTGACATATTGTTACAGATCGACCTATGTATTTTGCTAAATACATAGAAATGAATAGATGGGATGATTAGATACAGCTGTAAATACATAATATGTATGAAATATACTGGTGTATTTTACATTTTAGCGTGTTTGTGTGGATCGGAGGGTTGAGAGGACGGGCGGGTCTCTCAGGCTGGATGTGGATGAATGGTTGAGGAGGAGTAATCGTGTTGGGTCAACCTAGCCAAGGACATGAAGGGAAGAGTCAAGAGGGAGATTAAAAGGATGGACCAAGAGCCCAACAACACCACCCTTGGGGGAATTGGCTGCACTCTTGTGTGTGTGTGTGTGTGTGTGTGTGTGTGTGTGTGTGTGTGTGTGTGTGTGTGTGTGTGTGTGTGTGTGTGTGTGTGTGTACGGGCGTGCGTGTGTTTTGTTGACATCCTGATCAATCAGTGTTGAGATCTGTACTCACCTAGTTGTGTTTGCGGGGGTGTTGAGCTCTGGCTCTTTGGTCCCGCCTCTCGACTGTCAATCAACTGGTGAATCTGTAGCTCTATTTGTGTCCACAATGTCTCTTCAATCTTGTAGCTCTCAGTCTCTCAGGACTGGCGAACAGAAAGCATCAGGTGACGGGCTGTAAATACGTACTGGCGAATGAAGACACAGGCACATTAGAGTAGCGTGTGGCTCTCTCCAGCGAGTTGAACCGTTTCCTGAGTGAGTGAGTGTTAGTGAGTGAGTGTTAGTGAGTGAGTGTTAGTGAACGAGTGTAAAACTAAGTCGTATAAAGGGCATGACACAGACACATAAGAAGAAATAATATATAAGTTAAGCTGTTATAAACCTGTACTCCGGGTACAAATCATTAAAATAATTACTGGACAATCTCTCGCATTTTTAACTCATTGGTCAATTATGTTAAAAAAAACGTTTTAGGTGAGAGGACGGACTGTGTTAGTCATAGCTTTAGTGTAGTGTAAAATTGTTTGTGTCGGAAAATTATTCGAGATTTTAATGTTATTGTATTGTTAATTGTTAATATATTTTTCAAACCACTGTATTACACTTACTGTATTACTGATGTAATTGTACTTGTGGGGGGGGGGGGGGGGTTGAGCTTCAGATGTTTGGCCCCGTCTCTTAACCCGAGATGTTATCTCAAGATAACCTCAAGATGGAGCCTCTTCCTACTTGTCATCTATTCATCTGACTGTGTATGTCCATCACCTTCACAACTCCTATTCTTACCTCAATACATATCAGTCACTATTCTGAAAACATTCATTTTAATGCTCAGTGACATCACCACACCAGTGAGGAGAGGTGACTGGAGATTCGCGAGTTCAAATCCACCTCATTGCTTCAAAAGATTCTCCTTTTTATGTCTGTCGCTCATTTGAGTATTTATTTATCCATCCGTGCCTCCCTGTTCGTGTACCATCCGTGCCTCCCTGTTCGTGTACCATCCGTGCCTCCCTGTTCGTGTACCATCCGTGCCTCCCTGTTCGTGTACCATCCGTGCCTCCCTGTTCGTGTACCATCCGTGCCTCCCTGTTCGTGTACCATCCGTGCCTCCCTGTTCGTGTACCATCCGTGCCTCCCTGTTCGTGTACCATCCGTGCCTCCCTGTTCGTGTACCATCCGTGCCTCCCTGTTCGTGTACCATCCGTGCCTCCCTGTTCGTGTACCATCCGTGCCTCCCTGTTCGTGTACCATCCGTGCTAAATTAGCGTGTGTGTATATAGTCTCGATATATATATAGTGCCAATCTGTTCCTTGAGATTGGTGGGTGTGGTTATCCAGTCTGCTTGCATACTACCTTCCTTTCTCTCCAAGTTATCTGAGGTTCTAGTGCAATACAATACAATACAATACAATTTTATTTAGGTAAGGTACATACATACAATAAATATTTACAAGGATTGTTTGACTTATAGATAGGGCTAGTACATACAATGCCTAAAGCCACTATTACGCAAAGCGTTTCGGGCATAAATGTTACAAGCGTTAGTGTTGCTACTGCTCGTAGTACAACACAGTACAACACTAAATTGCTTTAGTGTTGTGCTGTTCGTCCTCCAGCAAGTGTGGTGTGTGTGTGTGTGTGCACCTCTGGACTTTCTCCTCTTTGGTTTTGTGCTTAAACCTCTATGTGCTCTGTTGTTCCCTGGAATTCTTATTGTGTCTGGTTCCCTGAAGATTTCATTTTGTACAAACACACTTTGGAACACACACAAGAGACTCAGTCGAATAAGGCAGTGTCTGGGATGCTCCCGGACGCAGGTTCGAATCCTCGTCACGGCCCTTGTGGATTTGTTTACACTTTGGAACTTTTTGTTTAATGTTTCACACATTTCCTTTTCATTTTTAACGAGATCTTCAACTCCATGCTGGTGCCAATCTTCGGGAATTGGTCTGACATACATACAAATGCATGTATGTATGTATGTATGCATGTATGTATGTATGTATGTAATTACCTAAGTGTAGTTACAGGATGAGAGCTACGCTCGTGGTGTCCCGTCTTCCCAGCACTAAACAAAAGGAGCTTAAGTCAACTCTTGAGCTTATGGGTTTGACCAGCGGAGTGTGAGGCCGCGGAGGACACTGCATGTATGTATGTATGTATGTATGTATGTATGTATGTATGTATGTATGTATGTATGTATGTATGTATGTCCTTTCCACATACATACGTTGTGTACATGAGATTGATATGACTCACTGCTCACATTCCTAAAGGCAGTTCTTATGTTGACTAGTGTTGCATATGCAACTGATATCAGTTGGACGTGTGTTTCTGCTGACAGGGTTCACTGTAATATCAACCCCCCCAAGTTTTTTCGGTCTCATTCCTTCTCTCGCTTTGATTTTCTTGCTCTTCGACATTCTCCTCCCCCCCCCACCACCCCCTTGCTCTGGGTGGAGTGGGAGAGGGGTGCGGGTGGCGGTACAGTTTGGGGGATGGGGTGGGGGAGTTGGGTGTGACTTATGAAGGGTGGAGCTACAGGGTGGCGGTGAGGGTGACTTGTGAAGCGCACATTTTGACCAAGGGTTCGAGGCACACTGGGAGTCGTCTTCCAAGGATGAGGATTGTAGGTCGTGTTGTTCCGGAGAGCTCCGTGTTCTCCACGTAGACTCGCCTGGTTGATACCTGCTTGATGGGGTTCTGGGAGTTCTTCTACTCCCCAAGCCCGGCCCGAGGCCAGGCTTGACTTGTGAGAGTTTGGTCCACTAGGCCTCTTGCCGTGTTGAACGGAAATGTTCAAACCTAACAAGGAACTTCGATGGAAATGTGTGTGTATAGGCATGGTCTGCAGGCGATGAGTCACAATAACATGGCTAAAGTATGTTGACCAGACCACACACTAGAAGGTGAAGGGACGACGACGTATCGGTCTGTCCTGGACCGATTTGAGTATTTATCGACTTGAGAATGGTCCAGGACGGACCGAAACGTCGTCGTCCCTTCACCTTCTAGTGTGTGGTCTGGTCAACATAGGAATGGTCTGATTGTTACACTGCCAGAGGCCTTGCGAATGGAGCCATCAATCTATCCTTAGCATTGATATTTTGCACTTCGTTATCATTACACCGATGAACATGAAAGTCTTCTTATGTTTCCTCTCTTCCTCCTTTCGTATATTGTGGTTTGTTTTGTCTCTTTTATACTATATCTTGGGTTTTGTCACATCGTCTTCTTGTATACTGTATTATAGATCTTTCCCCTCCGGAAGAGATGCTTGCTGGTGTGTGTCCATAACTGAACTCTGTCTTACAGGTAAAAGTAAATCCTTGGGTGGTATTAGGGCGGTGAATTTCCTTCGTGAGTTACAGGCGCGGGTTTTTGTGTGTTATTATTGAATATTAGATTCAATAATTAGAATTTCTGAGTAATGTTTACATACATACATACGTACATTCATACGTACATACGTACATACATACGTACATACATACGTACATACATACGTACATACATACGTACATACATATGTACATACATACGTACATACATATGTACATACATACGTACATACATACGTACATACATATGTACATACATACGTACATACATACGTACATACATACGTACATACATACGTACATACATACGTACATACATACATACGTACATACATACGTACATACATACATACGTACATACATACGTACATACATACATACGTACATACATACATACGTACATACATACGTACATACATACGTACATACATACGTACATACATACATACATACGTACATACATAGATACATACATACGTACATACATACATACGTACATACATACGTACATACATACGTACATACATACGTACATACATACATACGTACATACATACATACGTACATACATACATACGTACATACATACATACATACATACATACATACATACATACATACATACATACATACGTACATACATACATACATACATACGGTATACACGTTCGCAGGTTTGAGAGCGTGGTTACGTTGGTGTTGGGAAGTACGTTCATAAAAACTATAGAGGTGGCCCGTGTTGCTCTAGGAAGGTGGTGCTGAACAAATGAGAGTGGCTGGTCGAAGAAAGCAAAAGTGGAGAAGTGAGGTGTAGATGTTGGTTGGGCGAGTAGGTGCGTGTGGGTGTCACAGGCGGTGTGGGGGGCGGTGTGGGGGGCCACAGGCGGTGTGGGGGGCCACAGGCGGTGTGGGGGGGCGGTGTGGGGGCCACAGGCAGTGTGGGGGGCAGTGTGGGGGCCACAGGCGGTGTGGGGGCCACAGGCGGTGTGGGGGGGGGCGGCGTGGGGGGCCACAGGCGGTGTGGGGGGGCGGTGTGGGTGCCGTAGGCGGTGTGGGGGGCGGTTTGGAGGGCGGTGTGGGTGAGGCACCGTTACTCTTCCCCAGCAGATGTTCACCTCCGGCCTGGGCACGCCTGCGGGAACCTGTGTGGGAAGGGGATATGTGGTAGGGAAGGAGAACATGGGAGTGGAATATATGGGAGAGTAGTAGTGTAGTGGAGAGTAAGCGGCTTCCCGTCAGTATGGAGGTGTATCTTTTGTCTCTGTAGACCATTTGTAATGATTTGAAGGAGTATCGTTGACAATACAGTACCGTAGAGGAGTATAGAGTTGAAGATCTATCTGCCAACTTTACCAGTTTTCCTTTCGTCTCCACTTTGTGGTGTGCCACCGTGATCCCGTAATGCTGTGTGTGTGTTAGGACACTATTTTCTTGGTCGGTGTCAGTGCATCTAAGACCATCATACCACAGTGGTCCAGGAATGTGTTGATGAAGTGTCTCTATATACTCTGTGTGGACTCTTCTCGGCGGTCCAGGAGCCAGATTCACGAAAGCACTTACGCAAGCACTTACGAACCTGTACATCTTTTCTCAATCTTTGGCGGCTTTGTTTATAATTATTAAACAGTTAATGAGCTCCGAAGCACCAGGAGGCTGTTTATAACAATAACAACAGTTGATTGGCAAGTTTTCATGTTTGTAAACTGTGTGATAATTGGAAACAAAGCCGCCAAAGACTGAGAAAAGATGTACAGGTTCGTAAGTGCTTGCGTAAGTGCTTTGCTGAATCTGGCCCCTGGTCTCTGAACCCATTATGTGAGCGTAAAGGCGTTCTTTCACCAACTCACCCCCACCATGGGTATGGATGAACGCCATAACAAGCTCATTAAACTAGCGAGGGTAATCACCCAGTTCATGCGGTGGTGAGAAACTGTCCAAGGTGATGGTATTACCGGACTGCTCGGTACGTTGATGGACTTGCTTCTTGCAAGATGGCCTTCCATCTCCGGATGTCCAAGTGGTTGGGCACCGTCTCTTTTTACTAATCTCTCCTTCCAAGTCATACTAGCTCATCGCTCTCCTAATTACCTGTCCATACCTTACCATCGTCTTGACAGGTGTTTCCGTGCTCACGTGTCCGCTTGGTAAACAACCTCTCCTATGTTGTAGTTGGGTCTAGAGTGGTGGTTCCTCTGGCTTGGTTTGCCAGGTTCCTTGTACGTATATGGAAGACTGTATTGCTGGCGGCGACACGGAGGTCTGTCTCGTCTAGGACAAATTTATTTATTTATTTATTTATGCATATACAAGAATCTGTATGTTATGGGACGCCTTTTGAAGGGACAACTCTTGGAGGGTGGAAAGCGGTTGTAGGAGAGAGAGAGTAGCGTGAGGGAGGTGGTGATGCGAGGGTGTGGGAGTTAACTGTAAATCACACCTGTATGGTAGTGAAGCGAACACGCCCTGTGCTCCCTGCATGTTCCACGCCCTGCCACCACCACCACCACTCTCACACTCATCTCCAACTGTCTCCCAATCCGTAGGGCTTATCAGCACCACTGGAGGGTTATTAAGACCACCACCACCATGACATTCTTGACCAGCAAGTATACTATTGGCCTGAACATAGTCCAGATGTATAGTATACTCCGTGTATATACAGCTAGTAATGGAGCAACCCGTTCTCGCAAATTCGTAAAGTCAATATTGACTTATTAACTACGTGCACAGGTGATATACTAAACATAATAGATACCCTTAAAAAGATTCATAGAAAACACCGACCTTACCTAACCTTGTTAGTATCTTAAGATAAGCATCTTATTGCTTCGTAATTACAATTATTACTTAACCTATACCTATTATAGGTTAGGTAATAATTGTAATTACGAAGCTATAAGATGCTTATCTTAAGATACTAACAAGGTTAGGTAAGGTCGGTGCTTTCTATGAATCTTTTTAAGGGTATCTATTATGTTAAGTATGTCACCTATGCACATATTTAATAAGTCAATATTGACTTATTAAATTTGCGAGAACGGGTTGAATGGAGGGGTAGAGTATACGGTGTGTATATCCGTGTTATATTCCACTAAAAGTCAGTCGACCAGTTACCCGAGTGGTGAACTGATATACCTGTTACTGAACTCTCTAATGAACTATATAATTTTGATAATTACTCATTATATTTTGATAATTACTAAATATATTTTGATAATTACTAAATATATTTTGATAATTACTCATTATATCTTGATAATTACTCATTATATCTTGATAATTATTCATTATATTTTGATAACTACTAATTTTGCTATTCTCTTGGTAACTACGTTAGTAAGGCTACAAGAGCTTGAGTAAGGAGGAGTGTAACTGTACCTGAGAGAGCAACACCTTCTCCTGTGGGTGTTTACCTCGTCTTGTTAACTCAGTGTCATACTGTAATTTGTGCTGTGGTCCATGTGTGTTATGGCGGGTGGGGGGAGGGGTGTAGCATGTGTCTGTGTTGCTCAGAGTGCATGTGTTGGGGGAACATGACAGGTGTGTGGGTGAGTGAGGTGACAGGTGTGTCTGTCTGTGAGAGAACATAGAACCACAGATACGCGTGTTATAATTATGTAGGGAAAACCACACAGAAAATGACTGAAAATTTATGACAGAGCGGCTTTCATACGTTGATATATAAGACACAAGGTGTGTTTATATAGGGGAAGTGGTGTAGGTGAAGGCTGTATTGGTAATCTGTAATATCAACTGCAAGAAACTCCCCATACATGTTGGGTGCTATAGTGTGTGTGTGTGTGTGTGTGTGTGTGTGTGTGTGTGTGTGTGTGTGTGTGTGTGTGTGTGTGTGTGTGTGTGTGTGTGTGTGTGTAGAAAATGTGAACATATTTAAAGCTTGCTATTAAACACATGATGTTTAATAGTTAAGTGATGTAGTTAGTGGCATACTTCTTTTTGAAGCGAAGCTTTCCTACAACCTGTGCTCTCTCTCTCTGTCTCTCTGTCTCTCTGTCTCTCTCTCTCTCTGTCTCTCTGTCTCTCTGCCTCTCTCTCTGTCTCTCTCTCTCTCTCTCTCTCTCTCTCTCTCTCTCTCTCTCTCTCTCTCTCTCTCTCTCTCTCTCTCTCTCTCTCTCTCTCTCTCTCTCTCTCTCTCTCTCTGCCTCTCTGCCTCTCTCTCTCTGTCTCTCTGCCTCTCTCTGCCTCTCTGCCTCTCTGTCTCTGTCTCTCTCTCTCTCTGTCTCTCTCTCTCTCTCTCTCTCTGTCTCTCTCTCTCTCTCTCGTACAAATTAAAGCATTGTAATATTGACGTCCTCTGTGCTTCGGCTTCGATAGGTAGGGTGGCGGGTTGTTTGGGTTTGTACGTTTCTGGTTAGGCAAAACAGTTACATATTTTACGGAGTGGCAAATTGAAAGAACGGCGTGGTTTATGGAGATAACTGAGGCAGCGGAGCGTAGCGGCCAGGGAGATCTGGGGGAGGACCCCCCCCCCCGCCACTACCAACCAGTTAAGCTGTTTTAACGGGATTTGCATTCTAGCTTTTGGAAGGTGGGGAGGGGGAGGGGGGAGGGATTTATTGGCGGTGGCAGCGGCGGCAGAGGCAGCAGCGGCAGAGGCAGCAGCGGCAGCGACTGTGGCGGCAGCGACAGCGGCGCTGGCGGGAGGCAGCGATAGCGGCGCTGGCGGGAGGCAGCGATAGCAATGATAGCATCAGGAAGGGCAATGGGCTTATTCCGGGAATTATACGAATTGAGAGCCCATTAACCCACTAGCGCCGCTCAGCGTGTAGAAAGGACTTCTGGTGAAATTTTGAAAGAAAGAATGAAACAATTTAGCCTCGAAACCCCCCCCCCCCCCCCCCCCCCCTCCCCCTCCCCCTGCAAGTATTTTCTGATTTTCATCACAATTTCATCTTTCAAAGTCTCCTCATCAATACTCATCTATAGGGTGATTCAGGATATTAATTCGACACAACGGTGAATCTACACACAAACATTTGTATCATAGGAAGTTATAACACACTTATCTACCTACGTTGCTCACATCTCCGCCCACAGTACGCCCACACACTCCCCTCGCTCACGCCCACAACATCCACATGATTGTTGTTGTAGATTCAGCGACTCGGAACAAAAGTTCCAAAGTAGCACGGGCTATGGTGAGCCCGTAGTGGACTTACCTGGCACAGGAGCGGGGCAAGTAGCACGGGCTATGGTGAGCCCGTAGTGGACTTACCTGGCACAGGAGCGGGGCAAGTAGCACGGGCTATGGTGAGCCCGTAGTGGACTTACCTGGCACAGGAGCGGGGCAAGTAGCACGGGCTATGGTGAGCCCGTAGTGGACTTACCTGGCACAGGAGCGGGGCAAGTAGCACGGGCTATGGTGAGCCCGTAGTGGACTTACCTGGCACAGGAGCGGTGCTGTGCCAGATGATGACGTTGTTGTTTTAGATTTAGCTACTCAGAACGAAGTGTCCATGTAGCACGGGCTATGGTGAGCCCGTCCAGATGATGAAGGCGAGTGTGTCCATATAGAAGGCTAGTGAGTGGTGAGGAGCGTCTCTCCGAGGTGTGTGATCTCTGTTGTCCTCCGGGAGGTTGCCCTCCCTCCCTCACTGTTGCTCTTGTCTTTGTGCTAATTACTTCTTGCTATACACTTCCCGGCCGCCGCCATGCCCCTGGTGTACGGGCTGGTCCAGCAGCAGCACCCTGGCGGAGCCTAGTGTGGCGGCCTTTGTTGCTCGGCACGTGCGCTGGCTCGCCTGTGTGTGTCTGTGTGTAAACGCCTATTTGTACTCACCTAGTTGTGCTTGCGTGGTGGGAGGGGGGTGGAGCTCTGGCTCTTTGGTCCCGCCTCTCAACCGTCAATCAACTGGTGTACAGGTTCCTGAGCCTACTGGGCTCTATCATATCTACACTTGAAACTGTATGGTGTCTGCCTCCACCACACGTGTGTGTGTGTGTGTGTGTGTGTGTGTGTGTGTGTGTGTGTGTGTGTGTGTGTGTGTGTGTGTGTGTGTGTGTGTGATAGTAATGGTGGCAGCCACAATTTATCTATATAATCTCATACATGTATATGTATACAAGTAAATAGAATATTTTAAATTTGCTTCTTATCATTTGGTTAACTTTTCCGCAGCACTTGAACAACTTACTGGAGAACTACCTGGAGCCGCTGAAGAGCGCGTCGTTCCTGAGTTCGGCGGAGGTGAACGCGCTCTTCGGCAACATCCGGGAGATCGTAGCCTTCCAGCGGCTGTTCTTACAGGCGCTGCAAGAGGCCCTCGACATGGAGCCAGGCTTCCCCACCTTCGACCAGCCATACGAGTTTAAGGTCAGTGTGTGTGTGTGGCGGTAAGGATTTTGTTTCATTTACCCTTAACGTGTTAGAAAACGAAATTAGACGTGGCAGGGGATGCCTTAGGTCTACTTAGGTCTTAGATCTAGGTTTGCCTACACTGCAATGTGATTTTTTTTCCCCTCATTAATTATTTGACCAGGCTGTTAGAGCTGGTGGTCGTTAGGTTTTGATCTTACCCCACTTGGGGAAAGGGGGGGATAAATATTACAGTTTAACAAAACCTTTCCAGCTATGGCATGTTAAATGAAGCTTTAGGCAGTGACCTTTTTATCATATTAATTAACACAGTCTGTTGACAATTGTTGACGAGTCCAATCCCTAAGCTTGGCAAGACCTTTGGCCACGTTTCCTTACACTAAATAGCAACATGGAAGCTAGACGCGTTTCGGGGCCCGATAAGCTAAAAAAAAAAAAGGCTTCTGTCCCCCTGACAATTGGAAACGAACTTGTAATATAGCATCTTCCCGTGTTCTTCCTTGCAGAACGTACTGTTCTCCATCGGAAGCGCGTTCCTATACTACGCCAGCCAGTTTAAGCTCTATAGTTCCTTCTGCGCCTCACATTCGAAAGCTCAAAAAGTTCTACATCCGAGTGAGTACCCTTCTGTGTTTTATATTATAAATATTATACTACTTGTTTTGCGTCACTGAGTGATCTTACCAGGTTTGCAAGATTCGTTTGCGTACACGAATTCTTCGTAAATCTTTAGAAGCCCTCAGGAAGTCTGCAGGTTGATTCGACGGCTTTGCAACACCTCGTGAACGTGTTCATGAAGCAATTAAGACAAGTTCCTTAAGGAAGTGCCGGACCAGCCGGGTTGTAATAGGTATGTGAGCCTGCGGGCCGGTCCAAGTAACAGTCTTCTGGATCAAGTTATCACAAGCCTGGCTCCTGGTCGGGCTCGGGGGAGTAGAACAACTCTTAGAACCGACCCTAGTTTAATCTCCAGGTAAATGATAACAGAACCAATAATCTTGTTGTAAGAACCATCTTACAATAATTTTCTTTCTGCCAATATCTACAGTTCGTTCTTAAACCCCGGTAATTATAGTTTCTTGTTTGTTAGTTTGGAATCTTTTAAAACTCTCTAAAAAGTTAAAGGACATTGAAGATTCGTAGACCCTCTCTAAATCTTGAGGTTCTTGAATACATCTTGAGTTTATGTAATTTTTCTGTTTATGCCTGAAGTTTTTGTATTGGTTTGTGAGAGTATTTTTCATGTATAGGCTGTGTCACACCTTCATAGACTCAGGCACACTTGTATTTGCATATCCATCTCCTCATGTCTCTTGGATGGTCCGCTCAATATCGTTCTTAAGATTGAGGGCCTCGCCTTATCAAGCTCCTGGCCTTTTTAAGGCACGGGTTGGGTGGCTCCTTAAAGTAACTGCCTGTCCTGTTCTGTGTTGGGTTGTTCTGTTCTGTCGTGTTCTGTGTTGGGTGGTCCTGTTCTGTCGTGTTCTGTGTTGGGTTGTTCTGTTCTGTCGTGTTCTGTGTTGGGTGGTCCTGTTCTGTCGTGTTCTGTGTTGGGTTGTTCTGTTCTGTCGTGTTCTGTGTTGGGTTGTTCTGTTCTGTCGTGTTCTGTGTTGGGTTGTTCTGTTCTGTCGTGTTCTGTGTTGGGTTGTCCTGTTCTGTGTTGGGTTGTCCTGTTCTGTGTTGAGTTGTCGGGTAACTGTACCCCTCTGGTACTGGTCTTGAAGTACCGTGTATGTTGTATCGATGCAAATGCTGTATTTTTATTATTGGCCGAAGAATTAATTGTTTATGACGTATTAAAAGTCCCATTTTCTTAAACGATGCTAATTTAACTTTTGGTTTATACCGAGTACTTAGCTGTACTTACCTATCAACGTCTTCGGGGGAGTTGGGTGTAGCCCTTATATGACCCACTAGCTAGCCTTGTTGTACCTGTTGCCTTATAATATAATCATACTGATGTTCGAATTCCTTGTCGAATCTGGCTTTAAAGTTGTGGCTGGAGGTGGCTCCCACAACTTCTTCCAGTGCTTTGCGTTTCTTAGGAGTATTTCCTTACATTCCTTCAGCTCCTTTGTTATCCACCTCCCATTTGTGTCCTCTTGACCTAATTTCCCCTCAATACACATAGGCTGTCCTTGTCCACCTTGTCTATTTCCCCTCAGTATCTTCTATATTATGATCATATTCCCTCTGTTTCTTCTATCCTGTAGAGATGTTGTTTCAGATTTAGCTACTCAGGACGAAGTGTCCATGTAGCACGGGCTATGGTGAGCCCGTAAATATAGAGATGTAAGATTAGTTCCATTGGCGTGTCAGGATAGTCTAGCCCTCTTCGCTTTGGTGGTGGCCATGCAGGAAGACTGATCAGTGGGTACAGTGATGACAAGACCACACACTAGAATGTGAAGGGACGACGATGTTTCGGTCCGTCCTGGACCATTCTCAAGTCGATTGTGAGAACTTGAGAATGGTCCAGGACGGACCGAAACGTCGTCGTCCCTTCACATTCTAGTGTGTGGTCTTGTCATTATACTTTTAGCCACGTTATTGTGACTCATCGCCTGCAGTGGATACAGTGTTAAGTGGTCAGGCCACAGAGTAAGTGGGGGGTTACTGGGATGCAAGTGGTACGAGGCAGGTGCTGGTGGTGCATGGGTGGGTAGCGGTGCTCAGTGTGGTGGGGGGGGGGGGGAACACTGAGGTCTTAAGAGGGGGGGGGGAGGTGTCAATATACATTCTCCAACACATGCTCGGAAGTAGGCACATTGGCACGTACATGGACGCTTACACCTGTGTGTACACAGGTTACTCAGCCCTCCTTTCTCTTTATCTCTTCCTCTCTCCCTCACCCTTCTCCACATCTTCCCTTCCTCCCTCCTGTAAACGTTGTTCTCGTCTTGGAGTGACGCGGAAAATCCCTCGCCAAAATGGGTGTAGCAACAGCCTGGTGTATCATGGGTGACGCTGTGAGGCAATATATATATGGTGGTGGTATTTAAGGTGGAGATGAGGCCTTGTGCGTTGTGTTAGAGCTACTGAGGGAGAATGTGATAGTGTAGCAGGTGTGGGGGTTCTCTCTGTGTCTCCTGTGATAGTGTAGCAGGTGTGGGGGTTCTCTCTGTGTCTCCTGTGATAGTGTAGCAGGTGTGGGGGTTCTCTCTGTGTCTCCTGTGATAGTGTAGCAGGTGTGGGGGTTCTCTCTGTGTCTCCTGTGATAGTGTAGCAGGTGTGGGGGTTCTCTCTGTGTCTCCTGTGATAGTGTAGCAGGTGTGGGGGTTCTCTCTGTGTCTCCTGTGATAGTGTAGCAGGTGTGGGGGTTCTCTCTGTGTCTCCTGTGATAGTGTAGCAGGTGTGGGGGTTCTCTCTGTGTCTCCTGTGATAGTGTAGCAGGTGTGGGGGTTCTCTCTGTGTCTCCTGTGATAGTGTAGCAGGTGTGGGGGTTCTCTCTGTCTCCTGTGATAGTGTAGCAGGTGTGGGGGTTCTCTCCGTGTCTCCTGTGATAGTGTAGCAGGTGTGGGGGTTCTCTCTGTATCTCCTGTGATAGTGTAGCAGGTGTGGGGGTTCTCTCTGTGTCTCCTGTGATAGTGTAGCAGGTGTGGGGGTTCTCTCCGTGTCTCCTGTGATAGTGTAGCAGGTGTGGGGGTTCTCTCCGTGTCTCCTGTGATAGTGTAGCAGGTGTGGGGGTTCTCTCCGTGTCTCCTGTGATAGTGTAGCAGGTGTGGGGGTTCTCTCCGTGTCTCCTGTGATAGTGTAGCAGGTGTGGGGGTTCTCTCCGTGTCTCCTGTGATAGTGTAGCAGGTGTGGGGGTTCTCTCCGTGTCTCCTGTGATAGTGTAGCAGGTGTGGGGGTTCTCTCTGTGTCTCCTGTGATAGTGTAGCAGGTGTGGGGGTTCTCTCTGTGTCTCCTGTGATAGTGTAGCAGGTGTGGGGGTTCTCTCTGTGTCTCCTGTGATAGTGTAGCAGGTGTGGGGGTTCTCTCTGTGTCTCCTGTGATAGTGTAGCAGGTGTGGGGGTTCTCTCCGTGTCTCCTCACCTCTCCTCGGAAACATTTCTTAATATCTAACACTGTTTTGCTGGGAAAGCAGGACTCAGGAAATTGTGTTCGACCCCTGTAAACTTAGTGATTGGGAAAATACGTATACACATACGCATACACACACACACACACACACACACACACACACACACACACACACACACACACACACACACACACACACACACACACACACACACTCACTCACTCACTCACTCACTCACTCTCTCTCTCTCAAAACACATTTTGCGTCATCTACCAATGAGACAAGTACCTTGTGTCATTGCGTCCAGTGACCTACACGCGCGCCCAACAAGTCACTCCCAGAAGAGCATTAGATGCGGCCATCACACACACGCAGTCACATTGACACACACTGTGAGACACACACACACACACACACACACACACACACACACACACACACACACACACACACACACACACACACACACACACACACACACACACACACACACACACACTTTCAAATGTAGATATGATAGAGCCCAGCAGGCTCGGGAACCTGTACACCAGTTGATTGACATTCGAGAGGCGGGACCAAAGAGCCGAAGCTCAACCACCCCAAGCACAACTAGGTGAGTACCCTCACACACACACGCACAACAAGGCTAACAAGCGGAGAACCTCAAGGATCGGTGCTGGAACCTATACTATTTCTCATTTGTGAAAATGATCTCTGTGCAGAAGTTGTCTTACAAGTCGATGTTTTCAGACGATGCCAAATTTATAAGAAAGAGTTGTGACAGATGAGGAGTGTAAGATTCTCCAAGATGACTTGGAGTTGGTCAGATAAACGACTACTGCATTTTAACACCAGCTGTACACCATGAAGGGAAACTACCTCCCGTGTAACGACTATAGGAAAAGATCTGGGAGTAAAGTTTTATATAATGTAAGGCTGTATACTGAAGAAGGTTAGGTTAGGTTATGCTGAAGAAGGTTAGGTTAGGTCATGCTGAAGAAGGTAGTGACACTAGCCTAGAGTATAAGGTGAAGAAGTCTTCAAAACAAAGTCAGTCATACTGGCCTAGGGTTTGTGTTTAATATAACACAGAAAAACATTATAAATACATCGTCGTGTCTCCATTTTGTGATGTGTGGTGTTGTTACCAAAACAGAAGAGCTTAGTGAGCCGGTCGGCCGAGCGGACAGCACGCTGTACTTGTGATCCTGTGGTCCTGGGTTCGATCCCAGGCGCCGGCGAAAAACAATGGGCAAAAGTTTCTTCACCCTATGCCCCTGTTACCTAGCAGTAAAATAGGTACCTGGGTGTTAGTCAGCTGTCACGGGCTGCTTCCTGGGGGTGGAGGCCTGGTCGAGGACCGGGCCGCGGGGACACTAAAAGCCCCGAAATCATCTCAAGATAACCTCAAGATAGTCGTTGACTGGGTTAGGAATAGTGTGTGTATATACTTCCCAGGTTCTTCACTTGCCAGGATTTTATGTTGTAGTAGATTCAGCTCCCAGGAACACCAAGTTACAAGCAGCACGGGCTATGGTGATCCCCC
This sequence comes from Procambarus clarkii, assembly GCF_040958095.1. Classification (NCBI taxonomy): domain Eukaryota; kingdom Metazoa; phylum Arthropoda; class Malacostraca; order Decapoda; family Cambaridae; genus Procambarus; species Procambarus clarkii. The sequence goes on from NC_091224.1 coordinate 24,625,875, forward strand.
CGTGGTACTCACCCGACACAGGAGATATGCCCACTGGCGAGGGCTGCGTGGCGGAGCAGGGAGCGTATTAGGACCGTGCAAAGTGGGAGGAGGTACTTAGTCGCCACTGAGTCACTAACAGTCTCCAGGTGACAGTTGCCTGGACGAGGAAGGGGGAGGGGGAGGTAGGGTCCATGATGGGGGGGGGGGGGGGTGTGGGACGCCCACTACCTCGGGTATTTACCTTTCACAGTTCACCTCCGCTAACTCCTCGTCTTATCCCTCCTCCTCCAGCCTCTCACAGTGGTGTTAATAACATTCATCTTCGACACCAACGCTTCTTCGTTCCATATCCTTATCTCACACCCATACATCACGTTCTTTATCTCCTCTACAGCAGCTGCCATTATCTCTCATCACCTCTACAGCAGCTGCCATTATCTCTCATCACCTCTACAGCAGCTGCCATTATCTCTCATCTCCTCTTACTCCACCTGCTCGCTCTCTCTCTCTCTCTCTCTCTCTCTCTCTCTCTCTCTCTCTCTCTCTCTCTCTCTCTCTCTCTCTCTCTCTCTCGTACTGAGCCCTAGAGATTACCCACTTTCTTCCAGAGAGAGAGAATGGGGTGGAGCCAAGTATGGCGTAAGGATACTTGTGATTACCTGAAGGCCACCATCTCTAGTGGCCCTCTAGAGGTGTAGAGGGCCTCGCACGACCACGTGTAGCGTGGTCGTGCGAGGTATCAACATGCAAGAAATTTTAATGATTTTTTAGAATAAAAATCATTTTGAGGCAATGGAGCGACTTGGACTCTTGACCTGGGGGGGGGGGGGTCCTAGACCGCTGGCTTACCTGACTCGGCCAGGTAACTCCCACACTCCCAGGTAACTCCCACACACCCAGGTAACTCACACACTCCCAGGTAACTCTGCCAATCCACAACTCTACTTATCTTTCTGATTCTAAAGGCCTCAGCCCGGGACTTAGATTCCGGGTTGGAATGGGCTCTACCGTCCAGCCCAAGTGGACGGACTCACAAGACTAGGGTGCACAATAAACTAGCCGTCACCGGCGGCCAACGCTTGTACCGAGACCGTTGGGCACCAATCCACGGGATGAGTACGTGGTGAATAATGACTAAACTAACCGCTTGTTTGCTTCTCCTGTCACTTTCACCCTGACGCAGCTTGTAGGTTTTATCGTGGGTGTCGTATACTGCGCCTCTGTTCTGTGTAGGACCTGTGTAGGACCTGTGTAGGACCTGTGTAGTGTTGTATGTCTGCGTCGGGACGCCTCGTATATCTTGGGACGTCACTTAGCATACCTAACGTCGACAGGACACGGAGTATACTTATGGTCTGCCTTTCACGGGCCGATGGCCGAGGCGGATTGCCTCCAAGGTTTGATTGTGTTGTCATGGGTCTGGTGGAGGTGTGTGTGGGGGGGGGGAGCCTCTTTGTGAAGGTGTGTAGAGGAGAGGAACCCCTTTGTGAAGGTGTGTAGAGGAGAGGAACCCCTTTGTGAAGGAGTTAGGCTGGAGAGACGGGTAGTAAACATTAAGTATCACGGGTATAGGATCTGGTATGTTGTGTTTAGTGTTGTTTACGGTCAGGTACCGTTAGGGGGAGACCGATGGTGGTCATTGTGTCTGATTATTGTCGCCTACAGTTGTTCAATAATGATGGCGTTATTGTGCGTGTTGCGTCGTGGCACAGCCTTACCCAAGATGAGAGGGGGCAGGTTTGAAGCAGGAGCTATAGCAGCAGCAGCAGCAGCAGCAGCAGCAGCAGCAGCAGCAGGAACAGCAGCAGCAGCAGCAGGAGGAACAGCAGGAGTAGGAAGTTTGGGTGCGTCTGAGGTCCCCTGCATCGTAGCGGCCTGTGGAGCCTGAGGCAACATTGGCAGAGAGGCAGCAGAGGTACCAGCATTAGTGGGGAGCCACACTAGGGGGGCCACACTAGGGGAGCCACACTAGGGGGGCCACACTAGCGCGAGCCACACTAGGGGGGGCCACACTAGCGGGAGCCACACTAGGGGGGGGGAGCCACACTAGGGGGGGGGGGAGCCACACTAGGGGGGGGGAGCCACACTAGGGGGGGCCACACTAGGGGAGCCACACTAGGGGAGCCACACTAGGGGGGGAGCCACACTAGGGGGAGCCAGGGCATGGCACACACTAATGGCCGGCCGCTTCCTTAACCTTCATATTGTTAGTCTTTGTCAATCTTCTTTAATATTCTTAATCATAAATATTATTTTGTTTATTGTTTAATTATTTAAAAGGTAATTAACCTTTTCTTTATTACTGAATCTTATTTTGTTCTATAATTTATCTTGTTCTTCACCTTCTGTTATTAAGTACTGTCCTTGTTCTTCCTCTTTCACTATAATCTATCCTTAATCATCTCCTTTTCCTCCTCCTCTATCATCTTCTGCTCCGTGGTCCGGATCACCTCCCATAAGTGCTGAATTATCTTGTTCCCGAGTGATCATAGTGACCTTCATCCCTTCCGCCTTGTCTACCATTCGCCTCAAGTCAGTCAGTCAGTCAGTCAGGGCTTCGTGTCAACACCAGCAGCATAGTTGAGTGAGTCAGAGTTTGCCAGTGTGAGGTGGCCATCATCAGGACCTCCAATCTCTCGTCTTCCCTGATTTCCCTGTTGGGTTGGGGAAGGAGGATTGGGAGCAGTTGAGTGTGTGGCTTATGAACACCTCTCCTGGCTAGAGGATATGAGATAGACTAAGTGTTCCATATCAGGATAACCCATGTGGTTTTTTTTTTGGACAACAACTCTATTCCCTCCGGTTCGATGTCCTATTGGGGAGTCTAGCTATGATCGTAAAGCTAACTCAATGGTGAGATGAATTATTTATCAGGCAAATTATTTTTGTGTCTATATATCCGTATTTTTTCTAAATTAGTTTATCTTAATCTCTTTGAGGTGGACTCTAAAATCTGGTTTTGGAGGATGTAAACCCAGGTGTCTTATCAGAGTGCATCTTTGTAGTGCTAGAGTGATGAATTAACGATAACGCTGAAAAAAATGTAGATACTCTGAAAAAACTTCAGCTGTTTATCGTAAATGTATATCGACTTTGTCATTGATGGCAAAATTCATTCGTGTGTGTGTGTGTGTGTGTGTGTGTGTGTGTGTGTGTGTGTGTGTATTCACCTAGTTGTGCTTGCGGGGGTTGAGCTCTGCTCTTTCGGCCCGCCTCTCAACTGTCAATCAACTGTTACTAACTACTAATTTATTTATTTTTATTATTTTTCCACACACACACACACCCAGGTGTGTGTGGGGGGGGATTAGTAGTTAGTAACAGCTGATTGATTGACAGTTGAAAGGCGGGGGGCGAAAGAGCAGAGCTCAATCCCCGCAAGCACTACTAGGTGAATACAACAAGGTGAATACACACACACAGACACATGAAATAGCCCGCAAGATCTGACTAACACCCCAGGTACCTATTTACTCCTAAGTGAACAAAATCATCGGGTGAAAGACACTGTGCCCATTTGTTTCTGCCTCAGGCGGGAATCGAACCTAGGCCCGTGGACTGCGAATCGTGAACGCTGTAGGTTTGTGTAAAGCTTCCTGAAAACTCAATATATCTAAGAGTACTGCTGTTACCTGCTTGATGGAGGTTCTGGGAGTTCTACTCCCCAAGCCCGGCCCGAGGCCAGGCTAGACTTGTGAGAGTTTGGTCCACCAGGCTGTTGCTTGGAGCGGCCCGCAGGCCCACATATACCTGCTTGATGGGGTTCTGGGAGTTCTTCTACTCCCCAAGCCCGGCCCGAGGCCAGGCTAGACTTGTGAGAGTTTGGTCCACCAGGCTGTTGCTTGGAGCGAGCGGCCCGCAGGCCCACATATACCTGGTTGATGGGGTTCTGGGAGTTCTTCTACTCCCCAAGCTCGGCCCGAGGCCAGGCTAGACTTGTGAGAGTTTGGTCCACCAGGCTGTTGCTTGGAGCGGCCCGCAGGCCCACATATCCACCACTTGCTGAAGGTGTGAACACGACGAGGACTGAAAGTGCACATCACTCCTTGAGTGTGTGTGCGCGGGGTCTGGTCCTCAGGGCACTCATTACTTTGCATATAACCGCCTGTAAGTATGCTCGCAGAGGACAGGTCAAGGTGAAGTGACCTTTTCTTCTCTTCAACAGCCAAGATGCCGAGTTGTCTTAGAGTGTACTCGCCTTTAATACTCGGGATACTCTGGGGGAGTATTATTTTGTACTCATTGGCCCCGGGCAAGGCTGTGGTTGAATTATCGAAATCGTCCATAGGATAGTGTGGGATGGAGGAGGATGAAGGTTGGCACCTAGGAGAGTATGGGAGGAAAGAGATGGGTAGATGGGGATAGGTGATGAATTGTTGTGGCCAAGGAGGTTCTGTTGCAGTGGTAGGAATGGGTGTGATACCCAGTGGTAGTTTGTGTACGTGGTTGGGTACCTTGTTTTTACCTTCTTTTGGTTCCAGGGTTTAGTGTTTTGTGGAGGGGGAAGATAAGTGTGTATTGGAGTGTATATAGGAGGGTAAATGATGAGTTAGGTAGGTAATGTTTATGGGAGATGTGTATGGATGCCTCACCACCCGTAAGGATGCCCGACGCGCACTACCACGTGTCCTCAACGACATCTACGTCAATAATACATCAACATTTATGTCACAAATCTTGTCTATTTGTATGATAGACATTAGTGTTATTAAAGGCTTTGTAAAGCCTTTGGCTACAGGTGTCGATGGTCGTCTCATGTTGAAGGTTGTTCGGTAGCTTCTTCAATTTGTTACAAGAAATGGTTGAGGAAAAGTTTACTGGTTGAAATTGAAATAAGTTTATTAAGGTAAAATCCACACAATGGGATGAGGTAGCTCAAGCTATTCTCACCCCGTTCAGTACATCGTGTTAATACATACATAAGACACACATCACAAACAATAAACACATTACCAAACAGTCTGACCCTGTTTACTTGTTCGTGGGTCTTGATAGAGAATATATCTTACGATTAGGCTACACTGTAGTCAAAGAACATCATTATGTATCATTATGTAACGTCATATTATGTAACGGTCATCATTATGTAACGAGGACCTCTGTTGCATAATGCTTGTTGCTTGGCCTGTTGGACCAAGTAATCACAAGTCGAAACTATACTCCCGGGTTGGGGAATAGAACTCGTACAACCCACTACAGGTTGACTCCAGGTATAGGCTAGGTTTTCCAAAAAGGCTTAAGGTATCAATAATAGTATATTAATATACCACAAGTCATTATTTACACAGTGAAATTTAGGGATAATCAAAGTGCAAACAAGTGTCAACAAATGGCTAAGAAATGAGTGTTTGTAAAGGGAGTTTTAGTTAGACATTTGTCTTATGAGATGTGAATGAGGCAAGCCTGGAGCCCCAAGTGTGGAGAGACTGGCAGAGGAGTTTTAATCACCTCCTACAGAAGGGGGGGGGGGGGCCCGTGATACAGGTCGGTTAGTGTCCGGGTGTCCTTGGAGGAGCAGGCGTGTGGTCGGCCAGCATCCCGCCTGCATGACCAAGTTCACTCTTTGCAGTTTACACCGCGTCACAAATACTCCGACGCAACTTTTAACAGACCCGCAATGACACATAGCGTGAACGATACAACACATGTCATCATTGTGACCGTCATCATCCTCACCAAGAACAGGTTTATCATAAGTCTGCGCATCACGTAGCGTCATTAATGTGTGTTTGGGGGGCGCCCCTGTGGTCGCGCGCGTGGCGGACGATGATGATGAGTTGGTCGCGTTGATGCGTGACCAAGTCAAGGACGGACATCCTGGCTGTCGCCACCACATTTCTTCTCCAACGCTTCATCCCCTCCCTACACCGACCCGTACCTATCCGGGGGGGGGGGGGCTTGGCTGATTGATTGATTGATGAAGATTAAGCCACCCAAAAGGTGGCACGGGTATGAATAGCCCGTAAGTGGTGGCCCTTTTGAGCCATTACCAGTATCAAGAGCTGATACTGGAGATCTGTGGAGGTGCGACTGCACCCTGCGTGACGGGAGATGTCTCCCGTGAGGGCTTGGCGTTTTGTGATTTGTAATATACTAGACTTGCTGGGGCGGCGTTGCTGTGTGTGAGTGGGATGCTTAAGTGAGGGGAAAGGGGGGGAGGGGATAGAGAGGACATTGCAGTGACTGGAAGAAGAGTGTCGATGTTGAGAGGCTGGGAGAGTATGGGAGGTATTTAAGTGGTTATCTTGAAGTTATCTTGAGATGATTTCGGGGCTTTAGTGTCCCCGCGGCCCGGTCCTCGACCAGGCCTCCACCCCCAGGAAGCAGCCCGTGACAGCTGACTAACACCCAGGTACCTATTTCACTTCTAGGTAACAGGGGCATAGGGTGAAAGAAACTCTGCCCATTGTTTCTCGATTAAAGTACAGGGATGGTAAATGCTAAGAGGAAGATGGTCAATAATTATACTAACGATAGCATCAATTGAAGGAATTTAACTGAAATAGTTATATGCATTGATCAATTGAGCTAATGAGACATGTGACCTTGAAGAGCAGAGGGAAAGAATGTTTATGGGGCAGCGTGGTTGGTGGGTTGACCTTTAAGGTTGGGAAGTAGTGTGACCTTGAGAGCGTGGGAGCCATCTGGCTCAGGATCATCTGGGATCAACTCGGGGGAAAAACATTGTGGCATTCTGATAATTTACGTCGAGGAGACGAGAACACCCAACAACAGTCTCAGTGTTTGACTGTGGAGCAACTGTCTTATTTGGCTTGTTTTGCCTTTTCAAAGGTCTAAGATTATTATTTTATTGTTTTGTTTACTTCAACATATATGTGTGCCGTTTAATTCTATGTGCTGGATGAGTGCTTCTGTTTGACGCTGCTTTAGGTGTCTGTTGAAGAGAACCATGTACCTCCAATGGCAGTTTTTTTATTGTTATTATCTACCACAGACGTGGCCACACATTTACATTACTAACCAGCATATATACATTTTCTTCTGTCCTCCATGGACAGGGTTAGAGATGTGTTAAACATATAGTTCAAGGGGTTTATTGAACAATCAACAACAGCCTCGCTTCTTGCAGGCCAGTGTTCGATCCCTCGATGCTTTTAAGTGGTTGAGGCACCAATCATTTCACCCAAGAACCCTGCCCCTCATATACTTTCCACGTGGTACTGGCCTAGATCGCGTCCTGATACCTTTACCTGCACGATGGTGCTGCATGCGGGAGTACTTGGGTACTCAGCGGGTGTGGTGGTGTGTGGTGGGGGGCGGCTCTCATCCTTGTCGCGTGGGGGAGGGTGGGGGGCGACGAGTGTGTAGGTAAACGGGTCACTGTGACTTGACATAGGTCACAGTGTGACCACACACACACACACACACACACACACACACACACACACACACACACACACACACACACACACACACACACACACAAACACACACGAGAGTCGTTATAAGTGAGCCGAAGATTAGTTCTGGCGGGTAAGGAAGCAGGAAGGAGGGAGTGAGGGAAAGAAGGGAGCAGGGAAGGAGTCTGTGGATGACCTTGAGTGTGATGTGATTGTGTGAAAGTGATGTGGATTGTGTGACCTTGAGTGTGGTGAGGAAAGTGTTGGTAATTATAATCACGAGCAAGTTTTTCCCCTGTATTATTGTTAAAAGATTCGCTACCTGGAACAAAAAGTTGCAAGTAGCACGGGCTATGGTGAGCCCGCAGTCAACCCCGTAGCCTGACGTGTTTTGTGGCGTATAGCACGTGTCTTACTACGTGTCCTGCGGCTTACTGACCCCGTCCTCACACTAAACACAGTACTATGAGAAACTACACCCTCCCCCCCCCCTCCATCAAACTACCTGCATAGCTATCCAAGATATTTGTGATGGTCTAAATGCATTATTACGGTACCAGTAATTGTCTATACATGTAAACTGGCAAGTGAACCTTTGTCCAAAACAGAGATCATTCTCAAGTTATAACCTTATTGTATTATACATAGTTTGTTTAAAATATAACAGATATATGTGAAAACATTTTATTTTCGTATTTGATTTTCTGTAAATGAAATTCTCAGGCACATTTAAATAGTTTTCGAATTCCATATTTCACATTATTGTCAATAATACACCGCATTAATGTAACCAAATATAATGAACCCTAATGAAATTTACAATAACCCTATTGTAAAGTGAACACACTTTACCATATGAGGGTAATCACTTGACATTTATGATCTCGCTATAAAAGAGGGAGGGAGGGAGGGCCGATGGGGGGAAGGCTGGGGCTCAAAGTGGGGGTTTACAGGTGAAAGAAGGATTCGAACGCTTCTGGTTAGTCCAAACCTCTTCAGATATGACGCTTGTCAAGTCTTGTTCGTGTTACTCTGATCTTAATTCTCCAGCTTCTGTGGCTGCTGTAGTCTGTCGCTTATTAAAGACTTTGTATTAATTGTCATGTTTACATGTGTTTATGGTCTAAAGAAACCACTCGTTTCATTTGTACTGGGATGCATTTGTTACAGTAAGTATAAAATATGATTTACAGCGTTGGTAATAAGTCGCTCTATAACTAAGGGTCAAGCCGTCGTCAAGAACGGACTTCGTTCACAGTGACGAAAGTTCTATGTGCAAATCTTGGTTGTTTCTCCCATGATTTGCAAATTGCGAGACTTGCTCCCTGTTGGTTATCAGATCATTGAGACTTTCCCATAGTTAGTGATACGTCAGAGGGTGTGGTGACTGTCTGTCTGTCTGTCTCTCTCTCTCTCTCTCTCTCTCTCTCTCTCTCTCTCTCTCTGTCTCTCTGTCTCTCTCTCTCTCTCTCTCTCTCTCTCTCTCTCTCTCTCTCTCTCTCTCTCTCTCTCTCTCTCTCTCTCTCTCTCTCTCTCTCTCTCTCAAACGAAGACAACTTTCTATATAAACAATTAACAAAACAGCATTACCTTAGTCAGGATGCCTTAGTTCCTAGTATAGAACATACATCAATTTCAGGTAGAATTACAGTGTATTTAAATGTAATCGCTGCCATTTAAGCAGTGTATTTTCTATCAGTCGTAGTGGAAAATTAGCAACTTTTGCAGCTGTGTTCAGAATTCTGACGAGTTACAGTTGACAGAAGCATGATGAGCTGAAGGCAGTGTTGGCCTTGGTGCAGTATGACTTGTAATGGTTGAGTAGATACAATGTGCATATTCTTGCACTAGGTGCAGGTCTTGTGGTGTGTGACGCCCTTACGCAGTCAGGACTCGTTGTCATCTCTCGGGAGATGGAGGAGCCGTGCTCCTGGACACCCAGGAGTGGTCCAGGGACACCCGGGAGTACTACAGGGACACCCGGGAGTACTACAGGACACCCTGGAGTGCTCCATGGACATCTGAGAGTGCTATGCAAAAATATGCCAATTTCTGAAAGCGGCGGTGGGTCACATTTGGCCCTAACCCCCCTGCAGTTTTCCAAATATCCCAAACATCTTAAATCCGATACCTGAGCCATATTTTGGAGCCAAATTCTGGCTCTCTGCACGTATTCGCAGTTTGAAATTCCGACTTCATATATCGAAAATATGCCAATTACTGAAAGCGGCGGTGGGTCACATTTTGCCCAAACCCTCCTGCAGTTTTCAAAATATCCCAAACATCCCAAATCCGATACCTGATCCATATTTTGGAGCCAAATTCTGGCTCTCTGCACGTATTCGCAGTTTGAAATTCCGACTTTTTATACCGAAAATATGCCAATTACTGAAAGCGGCGGTGGGTCACATTTTGCCCAAACCCCCCTGCAGTTTTCAAAATATCCCGAACATCCCAAATCCGATACCTGAGCCATATTTTGGAGCCAAATTCTGGCTCTCTGCACGTATTCGCAGTTTGAAATTCCGACTTTTTACCCCGAAAATATGCCAATTACTGAAAGCGGTAGTTGGGCACATTTTGCCCAAACCCCCCTGCAGTTTTCAAAATATCCCAAACATCCCAAATCCGATACCTGATCCATATTTTGGAGCCAAATTCTGGCTCTCTGCACGTATTCGCAGTTTGAAATTCCGACTTTTTTACCGAAAATATGCCAATTACTGGAAGCGGCGGTGGGTCACTTTTTGCCCAAACCCCCCTGCAGTTTTTAAAATATTCCAAACATCCCAAATCCGATACCTGAGCCATAATTTGGACCCAAATTCTGGCTCTCTGCACGTATTCGCAGTTTGAAATTCCGACTTTATACCGAAAATATGCCAATTACTGAAAGCGGCGGTGGGTCACTTTTTGCACAAACCCCCCTGCAGTTTTCAAAATATCCCAAACATCCCAAATCCGATACCTGAGCCATATTTTGGAGCCAAATTCTGGCTCTCTGCACGTATTCGCAGTTTGAAATTCCGACTTTTTATATCGAAAATATTCCAATTATTGAAAACGGCGGTGGGTCACATTTTGCCCAAACCCCCTGCAGTTTTCAAAATATCCCAAACATTCCAAATCCGATACCTGAGCCATATTTTGGAGCCAAATTCTGGCTCTCTGCACGTATTCGCAGTTTGAAATTCCGACTTTTTATACCGAAAATATGCCAATTACTGAAAGCGGCGGTGGGTCACTTTTTGCCCAAACCCCCCTGCAATTTTTAAAATATTTCAAACATCCCAAATCCTATACCTGAGCCATAATTTGGACCCAAATTCTGGCTCTCTGCACGTATTCGCAGTTTGAAATTCCGACTTTTTATACCGAAAATATGCCAATTACTGAAAGCGGCGGTGGGTCACTTTTTGCACAAACCCCCCTGCAGTTTTCAAAATATCCCAAACATCCCAAATCCGATACCTGAGCCATATTTTGGAGCCAAATTCTGGCTCTCTGCACGTATTTGCAGTTAGAAATTCCGACTTCTTACCCCGAAAATATGCAAATTACTGGAAGCGGCGGTGGGTCACATTTTGCCCAAACCCCCCTGCAGTTTTAAAAATATCCCAAACATTCCAAAACCGATACCTGAGCCATATTTTGGAGCCAAATTCTAGCTCTCTGCACGTATTCGCAGTTTGAAATTCCGACTTTTTTTATCGAAAATATTCCAATTATTGAAAACGGCGGTGGGTCACATTTTGCCCAAACCCCCCTGCAGTTTTCAAAATATCCCAAACATCCCAAATCCGATACCTGAGCCATATTTTGGAGCCAAATTCTGGCTCTCTGCACGTATTCGCAGTTTGAAGTTCCGATCCAGGAGTGCTCCAGGACACCTCGGGAGTGCTCCAGGACACCCCGGGAGTGGTACAAGGACATCCGCGAGTGCTCCAGAACACCCAAGAGTGCTCCAGGCACAACCAGGAGTGCTCCATGGACAACCAGGAGTGCTCCTGGGACAACCAGGAGTGCTCCAGGGACACCCCGGGAGTGCTCCAGGAACATCTGGGAGTGCTTTAGGACACCCAGAAGTGCTCCAGGCACATCCAGGAGTGCTCCAATGACATCCGGGAGTGCTCCAGGACACCCCTGATAGCTACAGGACGCCCTGGAGTGCTCCAGTAACACCCAGGAGTGCTCCAGGACAGCCAAGAGTGCTCCAGGACACCCAGGAGTGCTCCAGGGACATCCATGAGTACTCCAGAACACCCGGGAGTGCTCCAGGACACCCAGGAGTGCTCCAGTAACATCCGGGAGTGCTCCAAGACACCCAGAAGTGCTCCAGAGACATCCAGGAATGCTCCAGGGACATCCAGGAGTGCTCCAGGAACATCCGGGAATGCTCCTGGAACATCCGGGAATGCTCCAGGACATCCAGGAGTGCTCTAGGACATCCGGGAGTGTTCCAGGACACCCATGAGTGCTACAGGACACCCTGGAGTGCTCCAAGGACATCTGGGAGTGCTATGCGAAAATATGCCAATTACTGAAAGCAGCGGTGGGTCACATTTTGCCCAAACCCCCCTGCAGTTTTCAAAATATCCCAAACATCCCAAATTCGATACCTGAGCCATATTTTGGAGCCAAATTCTGGCTCTCTGCACATATTCGCAGTTTGAAATTCCGATCCGCGAGTGCTCCAGAACACCCGGGAGTGCTCCAGGGACATCCGGGAATGCTCCAGGACACCCGGGAGTTCTCCAGGGACATCCAGGAGTGCTCCAGAACACCCGGGAGTTCTCCAGGGACATCCAGGAGAGCTCCAGGGACATCCAGGAGTGCTCCAGGGACAACCAGGAATGCTCCAGGGTCATCCGGGAGTGCTCAAGGACACCCCGGAGTGCTGGGTGTCCGGGCATCTCCCAGATGCCCCTGGAGCACTCACGTGTGTTGTGAAACACTCCCGGATGTCCCTGGAGCACTCCCGGATGTTCTGGAGCACTCCAGGGTGTCCTGTAGCACTCATGGGTGTCCTGGAGCACTCCTGGATGTCCCTGGAGCACTACTGGGTGTCCTGGAGCACTCCCGGATGTCCCTGGAGCACTCCCGGGTGTCCCTGGAGCACTCCCGGGTGTCCCTGGAGCACTCCTGGGTGTCCCTGGAGCACTCCCGGATGTTCTGGAGCACTCCATGGTGTCCCTAAAGCACTTCTGGGTGTCCTGGAGCATTCCCGGGTGTCCCTGGAGCACTCATGGATGTCCCTGGAGCACTGCTGGGTGTTCTAGAGCACTCCTGGATGTCCTGGAGCACTCCTGGGTGTCCCTGGAGCACTCCTGGGTGTCCCTGGAAAACTCTTGGGTGTCCTGGAGCATTCCCTGGTGTCCTGGAGCACTCCCGGGTGTCCTAGTATACTCCTGGATGTCCCTGGAGCACTCCCAGATATCCCTGGATCACTCCAGGGTGTCCTGGAGCACTCCCGGGTGTCCGAGTATACTCCTGGATGTCCCTGGACCACTCCCAGATATCCCTGGATCACTCCAGGGTGTCCTAGTTAACTCTTAGATGTCCCTGGAGCACTCCTGGGTGTTCTGGAGCACTCCCGGATGTCGATGGAGCACTCCTGGGTGTCCTGGAGCACTCCCGGATGTCCCTGGAGCACTCCTGGGTGTCCTGGAGCACTCCCGGATATCCTAGAGCACTCCTGGATGTCCCTGGAGCACTCCTGGGTGTTCTGGAGCACTCCCGGATATCCTACAGCACTCCTGGATGTCCCTGGAGCACTCCCGGTTGTCCCTGGAGCACTCCTGGTTGTCCCTGTAGCACTCCTGGGTGTTCTGGAGCACTCCTGGGTGTCCCTGTAGCACTCCTGGGTGTTCTGGACACTCCCGGGTGTCCCTGGAGCACTCTCGGGTGTTCTTGAGCACTCCCGGGGTGTCCTGGAGCACTCCCAGGTGTTCTGGAGCACTCCCGGGTGTCCCTGTAGCACTCCCAGGTGTTCTGGAGCACTCCCGGGTGTCCTGGAGCACTCCCGGGTGTCCTTGAGCACTCCCGGTTGTCCCTGGAGCACTCCCGGGTGTCCCTGGAGCACCCCCGGGTGTCCGTGGAGCACTCCCGGGTATCCTGGAGCACTCCCGGGTGTCCTGGAGCACTCCCGGGGTGTCCTGGAGCACTCCCGGCTGTTCTGGAGAACTCCCGGGTGTTCTGGAGCACTCCCGGGTGTTCTGGAGCACTCCCGGGTGTCCCTGGAGCATTCCCGGGTGTCCCTGGAGCACTCCCGGGTGTCCTGGAGCACTCCCGGGTGTCCTGGAGCACTCCCGGGTGTCCTGGAGCACTCCCGTGTGTCCCTGGAGCACTCCCGGGTGTCCTGGAGCACTCCTGGGTGTCCTGGAGCACTCCCGGGTGTCCCTGGAGCACTCCCGGGTGTCCTGGAGCACTCCCGGGTGTCCTGGAGCACTCCCGGATGTCGCTGGAGCACTCCCGGGTGTCGCTGGAGCACTCCCGGGTGTCCGTGGAGCACTCCCGGGTGTCCTGTAGCACTCCCGGGTGTCCCTGGAGCACTCCCAAATGTCCCCAGAACACTCCCGGATGTTCTGGAGCACTCCAGGATGTCCCTGGAGCACTCCTGGTTGTCCTGGAGCATTCCCGGGTGTCCCTGGAGCACTAATGGATGTCCCTGGAGCACTCCTGGGTGTCCCTGGAGCACTCCTGGGTGTCCTGAAGCACTCATGGGTGTCCTGGAGCACTCCCAGATATCCCTGGATCACTCCAGGGTGTCCTGGAGCACTCCCGGGTATCCTTGGTATACTCCTGGATGTTCCTGGACCACTCCCAGATATCCCTGGATCACTCCAGGGAGTCCTAGTGAACTCCTAGATGTCCCTGGAGCACTCCTGGGTGTCCCTGTAGCACTCCCGGGTGTCCTGGAGCACTCCCGGGTGTTCTGGAACACTCCCGAGTGTCCCTGGAGCACTCCCGGGTGTTCTGGAGCACTCCCGGGTGTTCTGGAGCACTCCCGGGTGTCCCTGGAGCACTCCCGGATGTCCTGGAGCACTCCCGGGTGTCAGTGGAGCACTCCCGGGTGTTCTGGAGCAATCCCGGGTGTCCCTGGAGCACTCCCGGGTGTCCCTGGAGCACTCCTAGGTGTCCCTGGAGCACTCCCGGGTGTCCTGGAGCACTCCCGGGTGTTCTGGAGAACTCCCGAGTGTCCCTGGAGCACTCCCGGGGTGTCCTGGAGCACTCCCGGGTGTTCTGGAGCACTCCCGGGTGTCTCTATAGCACTCCCGGGTGTTCTGGAGCACTCCCGAATGTCCCTGGAGCACTCCCGGGTGTCCCTGGAGCACTCCCGGGTGTTCTGGAGCACTCCCGAGTGTCCCTGGAGCACTCCCGGGTGTTCTGGAGCACTCCCGGGTGTCCCTGGACCACTTCCGGGTGTCCCTGGAGCACTCCCGGGTGTCCTGGAGCACTCCCGGGTGTTCTGGAGCATTCCCGGGTGACCCTGGAGCACTCCCGGGTGTCCTGGAGCACTCCCGGGTGTCCCTGTAGCACTCCCGGGTGTCCCTGGAGCACTCCCGGGTTTTCTGGAGCACTCCCTGATGTCCTTGTATCACTCCCGGGTGTCAGTGGAGCACTCCCGGGTTTTCTGGAGCACTCCCTGATGTCCTTGTAGCACTCCCGGGTGTCAGTGGAGCACTCCCGGGTGTCCTGGAGCACTCCCGGGTTTTCTGGAGCACTCCCTGATGTCCTTGTAGCATTCCCGGGTGTCAGTAGAGCACTCCCGGGTGTCTTGGAGCACTCCCGGGTGTCCTGGAGCACTCCCGGGTGTTCTGGAGCACTCCCGGGTGACCCTGGAGCACTCCCGGGTGTCTTGGAGCACTCCCGGGTGTCCCTGTAGCACTCCCGGGTGTCCTGGAGCACTCCCGGGTGTTCTGGAGCACTCCCGAGTGTCCCTGGAGCACTCCCGAGTGTCCCTGGAGCACTCCCGGGTGTTCTCGAGCACTCCCGGGTGTTCTCGAGCACTCCCGGGTGTTCTGGAGCACTCCCGGGTGTCCCTGGAGCATTCCCGGGTGTCCCTGGAGCACTCCCAGGTGTTCTGGAGCACTCCCGGGTTTCCTGTAGCACTCCCGGGTTTCCTGTAGCACTCCCGGGTGTCCCTGTTGCACTCCCGGGTGTCCTGGAGCACTCCTGGGTGTTCTGGAGCACCCCCGAGTGTCCCTGGAGCACTCCCGGGTGTTCTGGAGCACTTCAGGGTGTCCCTGGAGCACTCCCGGGTGTCCTGGAGCACTCCCGGGTGTCCCTGGAGCACTCCCGGGGTGTCCTGGAGCACTCCCGGGGTGTCCTGGAGCACTCCCGGGTGTTCTGGAGCACTCCCGGGTGTTCTGGAGCACTCCCGGGTGTCCTGGAGCACTCCCGGGGTGTCCTGGAGCACTCCCAGGTGTTCTGGAGCACTCCTGGGTGTCCTGGAGCACTCCCAGGTGTTCTGGAGCACTCCTGGGTGTTCCTGGAGCACTCCCGGGGTGTCCTGGAGCACTCCCGGGGTGTCCTGGAGCACTCCCGTGTGTTCTGGAGCACTCCCGGGTGTTCTGGAGCACTCCCGGGTGTCCCTGGAGCACTCTCGGGTGTTCTGGAGCACTCCCGAGTGTTCTGGAGCACTCCCGGGTGTCCCTGGAGCACTCCCGGGTGTTCTGGAGCACTCCTGGGTGTTCCTGGAGCACTCCAGGGGTGTCCTGGAGCACTCCCAGGTGTTCTGGAGCACTCCTGGGTGTTCCTGGAGCACTCCCGGGGTGTCCTAAAGCACTCCCGGGTGTCCCTGTAGCACTCCCGGGTGTCCTGGAGCACTCCCGGGTGTTCTGGAGCACTCCCGAGTGTCCCTGGAGCACTCCCGGGTGTTCTGGAGCCCTCCCGGGTGTTCTGGAGCCCTCCCGGGTGTCCTTGGAGCACTCCCGGGTGTCCTGGAGCACTCCCGGGTGTTCTGGAGCACTCCCGGGTGACCCTGGAGTACTCCCGGGTGTCTTGGAGCACTCCCGGGTGTCCCTGTAGCACTCCCGGGTGTCCTGGAGCACTCCCGGGTGTTCTGGAGCACTCTCGAGTGTCCCTGGAGCACTCCCGGGTGTTCTTGAGCACTCCCGGGTGTTCTGGAGCACTCCCGGGTGTCCCTGGAGCACTCCCGGGTGTCCCTGGAGCACTCCCGGGTATCCCTGGAGCACTCCCGGGTGTCCTGGAGCACTCCCGGGTGTTCTGGAGCACTCCCGGGTGTCCCTGGAGCACTCCCGGGTGTCTTGGAGCACTTCTGGGTGTTCTGGAGCACTCCAGAGTGTCCCTGGAGCACTCCCGGGTGTCCCTGGAGCACTCCCGGGTGTCCTGGAGCACTCCCGGGTGTTCTGGAGCACTCCCGGGTGTCGCTGGAGCACTCCCGGGTCTCCGAGCGCACTACCGGGTGTCCCTGGAGCACTCCCGGGGTGTCCTGGAGCACTCCCGGGGTGTCCTGAAGCACTCCCGAGTGTTCTGGAGCACTCCCGGGTGTTCTGGAGCACTCCCGGGTGTTCTGGAGCACTCCCGGGTGTCCCTGGAGCACTCCCGGATGTCCTGGAGCACTCCCGGGTGTCAGTGGAGCACTCCCGGGTGTTCTGGAGCAATCCCGGGTGTCCCTGGAGCACTCCCGGGTGTCCCTGGAGCACTCCTAGGTGTCCCTGGAGCACTCCCGGGTGTCCTGGAGCACTCCCGGGTGTTCTGGAGAACTCCCGAGTGTCCCTGGAGCACTCCCGGGGTGTCCTGGAGCACTCCCGGGTGTTCTGGAGCACTCCCGGGTGTCTCTATAGCACTCCCGGGTGTTCTGGAGCACTCCCGAATGTCCCTGGAGCACTCCCGGGTGTCCCTGGAGCACTCCCGGGTGTTCTGGAGCACTCCCGAGTGTCCCTGGAGCACTCCCGGGTGTTCTGGAGCACTCCCGGGTGTCCCTGGACCACTTCCGGGTGTCCCTGGAGCACTCCCGGGTGTCCTGGAGCACTCCCGGGTGTTCTGGAGCATTCCCGGGTGACCCTGGAGCACTCCCGGGTGTCCTGGAGCACTCCCGGGTGTCCCTGTAGCACTCCCGGGTGTCCCTGGAGCACTCCCGGGTTTTCTGGAGCACTCCCTGATGTCCTTGTATCACTCCCGGGTGTCAGTGGAGCACTCCCGGGTTTTCTGGAGCACTCCCTGATGTCCTTGTAGCACTCCCGGGTGTCAGTGGAGCACTCCCGGGTGTCCTGGAGCACTCCCGGGTTTTCTGGAGCACTCCCTGATGTCTTTGTAGCATTCCCGGGTGTCAGTAGAGCACTCCCGGGTGTCTTGGAGCACTCCCGGGTGTCCTGGAGCACTCCCGGGTGTTCTGGAGCACTCCCGGGTGACCCTGGAGCACTCCCGGGTGTCTTGGAGCACTCCCGGGTGTCCCTGTAGCACTCCCGGGTGTCCTGGAGCACTCCCGGGTGTTCTGGAGCACTCCCGAGTGTCCCTGGAGCACTCCCGAGTGTCCCTGGAGCACTCCCGGGTGTTCTCGAGCACTCCCGGGTGTTCTCGAGCACTCCCGGGTGTTCTGGAGCACTCCCGGGTGTCCCTGGAGCATTCCCGGGTGTCCCTGGAGCACTCCCAGGTGTTCTGGAGCACTCCCGGGTTTCCTGTAGCACTCCCGGGTTTCCTGTAGCACTCCCGGGTGTCCCTGTTGCACTCCCGGGTGTCCTGGAGCACTCCTGGGTGTTCTGGAGCACCCCCGAGTGTCCCTGGAGCACTCCCGGGTGTTCTGGAGCACTCCAGGGTGTCCCTGGAGCACTCCCGGGTGTCCTGGAGCACTCCCGGGTGTCCCTGGAGCACTCCCGGGGTGTCCTGGAGCACTCCCGGGGTGTCCTGGAGCACTCCCGGGTGTTCTGGAGCACTCCCGGGTGTTCTGGAGCACTCCCGGGTGTCCTGGAGCACTCCCGGGGTGTCCTGGAGCACTCCCAGGTGTTCTGGAGCACTCCTGGGTGTCCTGGAGCACTCCCAGGTGTTCTGGAGCACTCCTGGGTGTTCCTGGAGCACTCCCGGGGTGTCCTGGAGCACTCCCGGGGTGTCCTGGAGCACTCCCGTGTGTTCTGGAGCACTCCCGGGTGTTCTGGAGCACTCCCGGGTGTCCCTGGAGCACTCTCGGGTGTTCTGGAGCACTCCCGAGTGTTCTGGAGCACTCCCGGGTGTCCTTGGAGCACTCCCGGGTGTTCTGGAGCACTCCTGGGTGTTCCTGGAGCACTCCAGGGGTGTCCTGGAGCACTCCCAGGTGTTCTGGAGCACTCCTGGGTGTTCCTGGAGCACTCCCGGGGTGTCCTAAAGCACTCCCGGGTGTCCCTGTAGCACTCCCGGGTGTCCTGGAGCACTCCCGGGTGTTCTGGAGCACTCCCGAGTGTCCCTGGAGCACTCCCGGGTGTTCTGGAGCCCTCCCGGGTGTCCTTGGAGCACTCCCGGGTGTCCTGGAGCACTCCCGGGTGTTCTGGAGCACTCCCGGGTGACCCTGGAGTACTCCCGGGTGTCCTGGAGCACTCCCGGGTGTTCTGGAGCACTCTCGAGTGTCCCTGGAGCACTCCCGGGTGTTCTTGAGCACTCCCGGGTGTTCTGGAGCACTCCCGGGTGTCCCTGGAGCACTCCCGGGTGTCCCTGGAGCACTCCCGGGTATCCCTGGAGCACTCCCGGGTGTCCTGGAGCACTCCCGGGTGTTCTGGAGCACACCCGGGTGTCCCTGGAGCACTCCCGGGTGTCTTGGAGCACTTCTGGGTGTTCTGGAGCACTCCAGAGTGTCCCTGGAGCACTCCCGGGTGTCCCTGGAGCACTCCCGGGTGTCCTGGAGCACTCCCGGGTGTTCTGGAGCACTCCCGGGTGTCGCTGGAGCACTCCCGGGTCTCCGAGCGCACTACCGGGTGTCCCTGGAGCACTCCCGGGGTGTCCTGGAGCACTCCCGGGGTGTCCTGAAGCACTCCCGAGTGTTCTGGAGCACTCCCGGGTGTTCTGGAGCACTCCCGGGTGTTCTGGAGCACTCCCGGGTGTTCTGGAGCACTCCCGGGTGTCCCTGGAGCACTCCCGGGTGTTCTGGAGCACTCCCGGGTGTTCTGGAGCACTCCCGGGTGTCCCTGGAGCACTCCCGCGTTTTCTGGAGCACTCCTGGGTGTTCCTGGAGCACTCCCGGGGTGTCCTGGAGCACTCCCAGGTGTCGCTGGAGCACTACCGGGTGTCCCTGGAGCACTCCTGGGTGTCCTGGAGCTCTCCCGGGTGTTCTGGAGCACACCCGGGTGTCCCTGGAGCACTCCCGGGTGTCTCTGGAGCACTCCCGGGTGTCCCTGGAGCACTCCCGGGTGTCCTGGAGCACTCCCGGATGTTCTGGAGCACTCCCGGGTGTCCTGGAGCACTACCGAGTGTCCCTGGAGCACTCCTGGGTGTCCTGGAGCTCTCCCGGGTGTTCTGGAGCACTCCTGGGTGGTCCTGGAGCACTCCCGGGGTGTCCTGGAGCACTCCCGGGTGTCGCTGGAGCACTACCGGGTGTCCCTGGAGCACTCCTGGGTGTCCTGGAGCTCTCCCGAGTGTTCTGGAGCACTCCCGGGTGTCCCTGGAGCACTCCCGGGTGTCCCTGGAGCACTCCCGGGGTGTCCTGGAGCACTCCCGAGTGTTCTGGAGCACTCCCGGTTGTTCTGGAGCACTCCCGGGTGTCCCTGGAGCACTCCCGGGTGTTCTGGAGCACTCCTGGGTATTCCTGGAACACTCCCGGGGTATCCTGGAGCACTCCCAGGTGTTCTGGAGCACTCCTGGGTGTTCCTGGAGCACTCCCGGGGTGTCCTAAAGCACTCCCGGGTGTCCCTGTAGCACTCCCGGGTGTCCTGGAGCACTCCCGGGTGTTCTGGAGCACTCCCGAGTGTCCCTGGAGCACTCCCGGGTGTTCTGGAGCCCTCCCGGGTGTCCTTGGAGCACTTCTGGGTGTCCTGGAGCACTCTCGGGTGTTCTGGAGCACTCCTGGGTGACCTTGGAGTACTCGCGGGTGTCTTGGAGCACTCCTGGGTGTCCCTGTAGCACTCCCGGGTGT
The DNA here is from genome assembly GCF_040958095.1 of Procambarus clarkii. NCBI lineage: Eukaryota > Metazoa > Arthropoda > Malacostraca > Decapoda > Cambaridae > Procambarus > Procambarus clarkii. The sequence continues at coordinate 24,646,278 of NC_091224.1, forward strand.
CCTGGAGCACTCCCGGGTGTTCTGGAGCACTCTCGAGTGTCCCTGGAGCACTTCCGGGTGTTCTGGAGCACTCCCGGGTGTTCTTGAGCACTCCCGGGTGTCCCTGGAGCACTCCCGGGTGTCCCTGGAGCACTCCCGGGTGTCCTGGAGCACTTCTGGGTGTTCTGGAGCACTCCCGAGTGTCCCTGGAGCACTCCCGGGTGTTCTGGAGCACTCCCGGGTGTCCCTGGAGCACTCCTGGGTGTCCCTGGAGTACTCCCGGGTGTCCTGGAGCACTCCCGGGTGTTCTGGAGCACTCCCGGGTGTCGCTGGAGCACTCCCGGGTCTCCGAGCGCACTACCGGGTGTCCATGGAGCACTCCCGGGTGTCCCTGGAGCACTCCCGGGGTGTCCTGAAAGCACTCCCGAGTGTTCTGGAGCACTCCCGGGTGTCCCTGGAGCACTCCCGGGTGTTCTGGAGCACTCCCGGGTGTTCTGGAGCACTCCCGGGTGTCCCTGGAGCACTCCCGGGTTTTCTGGAGCACTCCTGGGTGTTCCTGGAGCACTCCCGGGGTGTCCTGGAGCACTCCCAGGTGTCGCTGGAGCACTACCGGGTGTCCCTGGAGCACTCCTGGGTGTCCTGGAGCTCTCCCGGGTGTTCTGGAGCACTCCCGGGTGTCCCTGGAGCACTCCCGGATGTCCCTGGAGAACTCCCGGGTGTCCTTGGAGCACTCCCGGGTGTCCTGGAGCACTCCCGGATGTTCTGGAGCACTCCCGGGTGTCCTGGAGCACTACCGAGTGTCCCTGGAGCACTCCTGGGTGTCCTGGAGCTCTCCCGGGTGTTCTGGAGCACTCCTGGGTGGTCCTGGAGCACTCCCGGGGTGTCCTGGAGCACTCCCGGGTGTCGCTGGAGCACTACCGGGTGTCCCTGGAGCACTCCTGGGTGTCCTGGAGCTCTCCCGAGTGTTCTGGAGCACTCCCGGGTGTCCCTGGAGCACTCCCGGGTGTCCCTGGAGCACTCCCGGGGTGTCCTGGAGCACTCCCGAGTGTTCTGGAGCACTCCCGGTTGTTCTGGAGCACTCCCGGGTGTCCCTGGAGCACTCCCGGGTGTTCTGGAGCACTCCTGGGTGTTCCTGGAACACTCCCGGGGTATCCTGGAGCACTCCTAGGTGTTCTGGAGCACTCCTGGGTGTTCCTGGAGCACTCCCGGGGTGTCCTAAAGCACTCCCGGGTGTCCATGTATCACTCCCGGGTGTCCTGGAGCACTCCCGGGTGTTCTGGAGCACTCCCGAGTGTCCCTGGAGCACTCCCGGGTGTCCCTGGAGCACTCCCGGGTGTCCTGTAGCACTCCCGGGTGTTCTGGAGCACTCCCGGGTGACCCTGGAGCACTCCCGGGTGTCTTGGAGCACTCCCGGGTGTGCCTGTAGCACTCCCGGGTGTCCTGGAGCACTCCCGGGTGTTCTGGAGCACTCGCGGATGTTCTTGTAGCACTCCCGGGTGTCAGTGGAGCACTCCCGGGTGTTCTGGAGCACTCCCGGGTGTCTCTATAGCACTCCCGGGTATTCTGGAGCACTCCCGGGTGTCCCTGGAGCACTCCCGGGTGTCCCTGGAGCACTCCTAGGTGTCCCTGGAGCACTCCCGGGTGTCCTGGAGCACTCCCGGGTGTTCTGGAGAACTCCCGAGTGTCCCTGGAGCACTCACGGGGTTTCCTGGAGCACTCCCGGGTGTTCTGGAGCACTCCCGGGTGTTCTGGAGCACTCCCGGGTGTTCTGGAGCACTCCCGGGTGTCCCTGGAGCACTCTTGGGTGTCCTGGAGCACTCCCGGGTGTTCTGGAGCACTCCCGGGTGTCGCTGGAGCACTCCCGGGGTGTCCTAAAGCACTCCCGGGTGTCCCTGTATCACTCCCGGGTGTCCTGGAGCACTCCCGGGTGTTCTGGAGCACTCCCGGGTGTCCCTGGAGCACTCTCGGGTGTCCTGGAGCACTCCCGGGTGTTCTGGAGCACTCCCGGGTGTCGCTGGAGCACTCCCGGGGTGTCCTAAAGCACTCCCGGGTGTCCCTGTATCACTCCCGGGTGTCCTGGAGCACTCTCAGGTGTTCTGGAGCACTCCTGGGTGTTCCTGGAGCACTCCCGGGGTGTCCTAAAGCACTCCCGGGTGTCCCTGTATCACTCCCGGGTGTCCTGGAGCACTCCCGGGTGTTCTGGAGCACTCCCGAGTGTCCCTGGAGCACTCCCGGGTGTTCTGGAGCACTCCCGGGTGTGCCTGTAGCACTCCCGGGTGTCCTGGAGCACTCCCGGGTGTTCTGGAGCACTCGCGGATGTTCTTGTAGCACTCCCGGGTGTCAGTGGAGCACTCCCGGGTGTTCTGGAGCACTCCCGGGTGTCTCTATAGCACTCCCGGGTATTCTGGAGCACTCCCGGGTGTCCCTGGAGCACTCCCGGGTGTCCCTGGAGCACTCCTAGGTGTCCCTGGAGCACTCCCGGGTGTCCTGGAGCACTCCCGGGTGTTCTGGAGAACTCCCGAGTGTCCCTGGAACACTCACGGGGTTTCCTGGAGCACTCCCGGGTGTTCTGGAGCACTCCCGGGTGTTCTGGAGCACTCCCGGGTGTTCTGGAGCACTCCCGGGTGTCCCTGGAGCACTCTCGGGTGTCCTGGAGCACTCCCGGGTGTTCTGGAGCACTCCCGGGTGTCGCTGGAGCACTCCCGGGTGTCCTAGAGCACTACCGGGTGTCCCTGGAGCACTCCTGGGTGTCCTGGAGCTCTCCCAGGTGTTCTGGAGCACTCACTGGTGTCCCTGGAGCACTCCCGGGTGTCCCTGGAGCACCCCCGGGGTGTCCTGGAGCACTCCCGGGGTGTCCTGGAGCACTCCCGGGTGTTCTGGAGCACTCCCGGGTGTCCCTGGAGCACTCCCGGGTGTTCTGGAGCACTCCTGGGTGTTCCTGGAGCACTCCCGGGGTGCCCTGGAGCACTCCCAGGTGTTCTGGAGCACTCCTGGGTGTTCCTGGAGCACTCCCGGGGTGTCCTAAAGCACTCCCGGGTGTCCCTGTAGCACTCCCGGGTGTCCTGGAGCACTCCCGGGTGTTCTGGAGCACTCCCGAGTGTCCCTGGAGCACTCCCGGGTGTTCTGGAGCACTCCCGGGTGTCCCTGGAGCACTCCCGGGTGTCCCTGGAGCACTCCCGGGTGTCCCTGGAGCACTCCCGGGTGTCCTGGAGCACTCCCGGGTGTTCTGGAGCACTCCCGGGTGACCCTGGAGCACTCCCGGGTGTCCTGGAGCACTCCCGGGTGTCCCTGTTGCACTCCCGGGTGTCCTGGAGCACTCCCGGGTGTTCTGGAGCACTCGCGGATGTCCTTGTAGCACTCCCGGGTGTCAGTGGAGCACTCCCGGGTGTTCTGGAGCACTCCCGGGTGTCCCTGTAGCACTCCCGGGTGTTCTGGAGCACTCCCGGGTGTCCCTGGAGCACTTCCGGGTGTCCCTTGAGCACTCCTAGGTGTCCTTGGAGCACTCCCGGGTGTCCTGGAGCACCCCGGGTGTTCTGGAGAACACCCGAGTGTCCCTGGAGCACTCCTGGGGTGTCCTGGAGCACTCCCGGGTGTTCTGGAGCACTCCCGGGTGTTCTGGAGCACTCCCGGGTGTTCTGGAGCACTCCCGAGTGTCCCTGGAGCACTCCCGAGTGTCCCTGGAGCACTCCCGGGTGTTCTGGAGCACTCCCAGATGTCCCTGTAGCACTCCCGGATGTCCCTGTAGCACTCCCGGGTGTCCCTGGAGCACTCCCGGATGTTCTGGAGCACTCCCGGGTGTTCTGGAGCACTCCCGGATGTTCTGGAGCACTCCCGGGTGTTCTGGAGCACTCCCGGATGTCCCTGGAGCACTCCCGGGGTGTCCTGGAGCACTCCCGGATGTCCCTGGAGCACTCCCGGATGTCCCTGTAGCACTCTCGGGTGTCCCTGGAGCACTCCCGGGTGTCCTGGAGCACTCCCGGATGTCCCTGGAGCACTCCCAGGTGTCCTGGAGCACTCCCGGATGTCCCTGTAGCACTCCCGGGTGTCCCTGTAGCACTCTCGGGTGTCCCTGGAGCACTCCCGGGTGTCCTGGAGCTCTCGCGGGTGTCCCTGGAGCACTCCCGGGTGTCCCTCGAGCACTCCCGGGTGTCCCTCGAGCATTCCCGGGTGTCCTGGAGCACTCCCGGGTGTCCCCGGAGCACTCCCGGGGTGTCCTGGAGCACTCCCGGGTGTTCCTGGAGCATGGGATGGTTTGGGCAAAATGTGACCCACCGCCGTTTTCAGTAATTGGCATATTTTCGGTATAAAAAGTCGGAATTTCAAACTGCGAATACCTGCAGAGAGCCAGAATTTGGCTCCGAAATATGGCTCAGGTATCGGATTTGGGATGTTTGGGATATTTTGAAAACTGCAGGGGGGTTTGGGCAAAATGTGACCCACTGCCGTTTTCAGTAATTGGCATATTTTCGGTATAAAATTCGGAATTTCAAACTGCGAATACGTGCAGAGAGCCAGAATTTAGCTCCAAAATATGTCTCAGATATCGGATTTGGGATAATTGGGATATTTTGAAAACTACAGGGGGCTTTGGGCAAAATGTGACCCACCGCCGCTTTCAGTAATTAGCTTTTTTTTCGCATAGCACTCCCAGATGTCCTTAGAGAACTCCCGGGTGTTCTGGAGCACTCCCGGGTGTTCTGGAGCACTCCCGGATGTCCCTGGAGCACTCCCGGATGTCCCTGGAGCACTCCCGGGTGTTCTGGAGCACTCCCGGATGTCCCTGGAGCACTCCCGGGGTGTTCTGGAGCACTCCCGGGTGTTCTGGAGCACTCCCGGGTGTTCTGGAGCACTCCCGGGTGTTCTGGAGCACTCCCGGATGTCCCTGGAGCACTCCTGGGTGTCCTGGAGCACTCCCGGATATCCTAGAGCACTCCTGGATGTCCCTGGAGCACTTCTGGGTGTTCTGGAGCACTCCCGGATATCCTACAGCACTCCTGGATGTCCCTGGAGCACTCCCGGTTGTCCCTGGAGCACTCCTGGTTGTCCCTGTAGCACTCCTGGGTGTTCTGGAGCACTCCTGGGTGTCCCTGTAGCACTCCTGGGTGTTCTGGACACTCCCGGGTGTCCCTGGAGCACTCTCGGGTGTTCTTGAGCACTCCCGGGGTGTCCTGGAGCACTCCCAGGTGTTCTGGAGCACTCCCGGGTGTCCCTGTAGCACTCCCAGGTGTTCTGGAGCACTCCCGGGTGTCCTGGAGCACTCCCGGGTGTCCTTGAGCACTCCCGGTTGTCCCTGGAGCACTCCCGGGTGTCCCTGGAGCACCCCCGGGTGTCCGTGGAGCACTCCCGGGTATCCTGGAGCACTCCCGGGTGTCCTGGAGCACTCCCGGGGTGTCCTGGAGCACTCCCGGCTGTTCTGGAGAACTCCCGGGTGTTCTGGAGCACTCCCGGGTGTTCTGGAGCACTCCCGGGTGTCCCTGGAGCATTCCCGGGTGTCCCTGGAGCACTCCCGGGTGTCCTGGAGCACTCCCGGGTGTCCTGGAGCACTCCCGGGTGTCCTGGAGCACTCCCGTGTGTCCCTGGAGCACTCCCGGGTGTCCTGGAGCACTCCTGGGTGTCCTGGAGCACTCCCGGGTGTCCCTGGAGCACTCCCGGGTGTCCTGGAGCACTCCCGGGTGTCCTGGAGCACTCCCGGATGTCGCTGGAGCACTCCCGGGTGTCGCTGGAGCACTCCCGGGTGTCCGTGGAGCACTCCCGGGTGTCCTGTAGCACTCCCGGGTGTCCCTGGAGCACTCCCAAATGTCCCCAGAACACTCCCGGATGTTCTGGAGCACTCCAGGATGTCCCTGGAGCACTCCTGGTTGTCCTGGAGCATTCCCGGGTGTCCCTGGAGCACTAATGGATGTCCCTGGAGCACTCCTGGGTGTCCCTGGAGCACTCCTGGGTGTCCTGAAGCACTCATGGGTGTCCTGGAGCACTCCCAGATATCCCTGGATCACTCCAGGGTGTCCTGGAGCACTCCCGGGTATCCTTGGTATACTCCTGGATGTTCCTGGACCACTCCCAGATATCCCTGGATCACTCCAGGGAGTCCTAGTGAACTCCTAGATGTCCCTGGAGCACTCCTGGGTGTCCCTGTAGCACTCCCGGGTGTCCTGGAGCACTCCCGGGTGTTCTGGAACACTCCCGAGTGTCCCTGGAGCACTCCCGGGTGTTCTGGAGCACTCCCGGGTGTTCTGGAGCACTCCCGGGTGTCCCTGGAGCACTCCCGGATGTCCTGGAGCACTCCCGGGTGTCAGTGGAGCACTCCCGGGTGTTCTGGAGCAATCCCGGGTGTCCCTGGAGCACTCCCGGGTGTCCCTGGAGCACTCCTAGGTGTCCCTGGAGCACTCCCGGGTGTCCTGGAGCACTCCCGGGTGTTCTGGAGAACTCCCGAGTGTCCCTGGAGCACTCCCGGGGTGTCCTGGAGCACTCCCGGGTGTTCTGGAGCACTCCCGGGTGTCTCTATAGCACTCCCGGGTGTTCTGGAGCACTCCCGAATGTCCCTGGAGCACTCCCGGGTGTCCCTGGAGCACTCCCGGGTGTTCTGGAGCACTCCCGAGTGTCCCTGGAGCACTCCCGGGTGTTCTGGAGCACTCCCGGGTGTCCCTGGACCACTTCCGGGTGTCCCTGGAGCACTCCCGGGTGTCCTGGAGCACTCCCGGGTGTTCTGGAGCATTCCCGGGTGACCCTGGAGCACTCCCGGGTGTCCTGGAGCACTCCCGGGTGTCCCTGTAGCACTCCCGGGTGTCCCTGGAGCACTCCCGGGTTTTCTGGAGCACTCCCTGATGTCCTTGTATCACTCCCGGGTGTCAGTGGAGCACTCCCGGGTTTTCTGGAGCACTCCCTGATGTCCTTGTAGCACTCCCGGGTGTCAGTGGAGCACTCCCGGGTGTCCTGGAGCACTCCCGGGTTTTCTGGAGCACTCCCTGATGTCCTTGTAGCATTCCCGGGTGTCAGTAGAGCACTCCCGGGTGTCTTGGAGCACTCCCGGGTGTCCTGGAGCACTCCCGGGTGTTCTGGAGCACTCCCGGGTGACCCTGGAGCACTCCCGGGTGTCTTGGAGCACTCCCGGGTGTCCCTGTAGCACTCCCGGGTGTCCTGGAGCACTCCCGGGTGTTCTGGAGCACTCCCGAGTGTCCCTGGAGCACTCCCGAGTGTCCCTGGAGCACTCCCGGGTGTTCTCGAGCACTCCCGGGTGTTCTCGAGCACTCCCGGGTGTTCTGGAGCACTCCCGGGTGTCCCTGGAGCATTCCCGGGTGTCCCTGGAGCACTCCCAGGTGTTCTGGAGCACTCCCGGGTTTCCTGTAGCACTCCCGGGTTTCCTGTAGCACTCCCGGGTGTCCCTGTTGCACTCCCGGGTGTCCTGGAGCACTCCTGGGTGTTCTGGAGCACCCCCGAGTGTCCCTGGAGCACTCCCGGGTGTTCTGGAGCACTCCAGGGTGTCCCTGGAGCACTCCCGGGTGTCCTGGAGCACTCCCGGGTGTCCCTGGAGCACTCCCGGGGTGTCCTGGAGCACTCCCGGGGTGTCCTGGAGCACTCCCGGGTGTTCTGGAGCACTCCCGGGTGTTCTGGAGCACTCCCGGGTGTCCTGGAGCACTCCCGGGGTGTCCTGGAGCACTCCCAGGTGTTCTGGAGCACTCCTGGGTGTCCTGGAGCACTCCCAGGTGTTCTGGAGCACTCCTGGGTGTTCCTGGAGCACTCCCGGGGTGTCCTGGAGCACTCCCGGGGTGTCCTGGAGCACTCCCGTGTGTTCTGGAGCACTCCCGGGTGTTCTGGAGCACTCCCGGGTGTCCCTGGAGCACTCTCGGGTGTTCTGGAGCACTCCCGAGTGTTCTGGAGCACTCCCGGGTGTCCCTGGAGCACTCCCGGGTGTTCTGGAGCACTCCTGGGTGTTCCTGGAGCACTCCAGGGGTGTCCTGGAGCACTCCCAGGTGTTCTGGAGCACTCCTGGGTGTTCCTGGAGCACTCCCGGGGTGTCCTAAAGCACTCCCGGGTGTCCCTGTAGCACTCCCGGGTGTCCTGGAGCACTCCCGGGTGTTCTGGAGCACTCCCGAGTGTCCCTGGAGCACTCCCGGGTGTTCTGGAGCCCTCCCGGGTGTCCTTGGAGCACTCCCGGGTGTCCTGGAGCACTCCCGGGTGTTCTGGAGCACTCCCGGGTGACCCTGGAGTACTCCCGGGTGTCTTGGAGCACTCCCGGGTGTCCCTGTAGCACTCCCGGGTGTCCTGGAGCACTCCCGGGTGTTCTGGAGCACTCTCGAGTGTCCCTGGAGCACTCCCGGGTGTTCTTGAGCACTCCCGGGTGTTCTGGAGCACTCCCGGGTGTCCCTGGAGCACTCCCGGGTGTCCCTGGAGCACTCCCGGGTATCCCTGGAGCACTCCCGGGTGTCCTGGAGCACTCCCGGGTGTTCTGGAGCACTCCCGGGTGTCCCTGGAGCACTCCCGGGTGTCTTGGAGCACTTCTGGGTGTTCTGGAGCACTCCAGAGTGTCCCTGGAGCACTCCCGGGTGTCCCTGGAGCACTCCCGGGTGTCCTGGAGCACTCCCGGGTGTTCTGGAGCACTCCCGGGTGTCGCTGGAGCACTCCCGGGTCTCCGAGCGCACTACCGGGTGTCCCTGGAGCACTCCCGGGGTGTCCTGGAGCACTCCCGGGGTGTCCTGAAGCACTCCCGAGTGTTCTGGAGCACTCCCGGGTGTTCTGGAGCACTCCCGGGTGTTCTGGAGCACTCCCGGGTGTTCTGGAGCACTCCCGGGTGTCCCTGGAGCACTCCCGGGTGTTCTGGAGCACTCCCGGGTGTTCTGGAGCACTCCCGGGTGTCCCTGGAGCACTCCCGCGTTTTCTGGAGCACTCCTGGGTGTTCCTGGAGCACTCCCGGGGTGTCCTGGAGCACTCCCAGGTGTCGCTGGAGCACTACCGGGTGTCCCTGGAGCACTCCTGGGTGTCCTGGAGCTCTCCCGGGTGTTCTGGAGCACTCCCGGGTGTCCCTGGAGCACTCCCGGGTGTCTCTGGAGCACTCCCGGGTGTCCCTGGAGCACTCCCGGGTGTCCTGGAGCACTCCCGGATGTTCTGGAGCACTCCCGGGTGTCCTGGAGCACTACCGAGTGTCCCTGGAGCACTCCTGGGTGTCCTGGAGCTCTCCCGGGTGTTCTGGAGCACTCCTGGGTGGTCCTGGAGCACTCCCGGGGTGTCCTGGAGCACTCCCGGGTGTCGCTGGAGCACTACCGGGTGTCCCTGGAGCACTCCTGGGTGTCCTGGAGCTCTCCCGAGTGTTCTGGAGCACTCCCGGGTGTCCCTGGAGCACTCCCGGGTGTCCCTGGAGCACTCCCGGGGTGTCCTGGAGCACTCCCGAGTGTTCTGGAGCACTCCCGGTTGTTCTGGAGCACTCCCGGGTGTCCCTGGAGCACTCCCGGGTGTTCTGGAGCACTCCTGGGTATTCCTGGAACACTCCCGGGGTATCCTGGAGCACTCCCAGGTGTTCTGGAGCACTCCTGGGTGTTCCTGGAGCACTCCCGGGGTGTCCTAAAGCACTCCCGGGTGTCCCTGTAGCACTCCCGGGTGTCCTGGAGCACTCCCGGGTGTTCTGGAGCACTCCCGAGTGTCCCTGGAGCACTCCCGGGTGTTCTGGAGCCCTCCCGGGTGTCCTTGGAGCACTTCTGGGTGTCCTGGAGCACTCTCGGGTGTTCTGGAGCACTCCTGGGTGACCTTGGAGTACTCGCGGGTGTCTTGGAGCACTCCTGGGTGTCCCTGTAGCACTCCCGGGTGTCCTGGAGCACTCCCGGGTGTTCTGGAGCACTCTCGAGTGTCCCTGGAGCACTTCCGGGTGTTCTGGAGCACTCCCGGGTGTTCTTGAGCACTCCCGGGTGTTCTGGAGCACTCCCGGGTGTCCCTGGAGCACTCCCGGGTGTCCCTGGAGCACTCCCGGGTGTCCTGGAGCACTTCTGGGTGTTCTGGAGCACTCCCGAGTGTCCCTGGAGCACTCCCGGGTGTTCTGGAGCACTCCCGGGTGTCCCTGGAGCACTCCCGGGTGTCCCTGGAGTACTCCCGGGTGTCCTGGAGCACTCCCGGGTGTTCTGGAGCACTCCCGGGTGTCGCTGGAGCACTCCCGGGTCTCCGAGCGCACTACCGGGTGTCCATGGAGCACTCCCGGGTGTCCCTGGAGCACTCCCGGGGTGTCCTGAAGCACTCCCGAGTGTTCTGGAGCACTCCCGGGTGTCCCTGGAGCACTCCCGGGTGTTCTGGAGCACTCCCGGGTGTTCTGGAGCACTCCCGGGTGTCCCTGGAGCACTCCCGGGTTTTCTGGAGCACTCCTGGGTGTTCCTGGAGCACTCCCGGGGTGTCCTGGAGCACTCCCAGGTGTCGCTGGAGCACTACCGGGTGTCCCTGGAGCACTCCTGGGTGTCCTGGAGCTCTCCCGGGTGTTCTGGAGCACTCCCGGGTGTCCCTGGAGCACTCCCGGATGTCCCTGGAGAACTCCCGGGTGTCCTTGGAGCACTCCCGGGTGTCCTGGAGCACTCCCGGATGTTCTGGAGCACTCCCGGGTGTCCTGGAGCACTACCGAGTGTCCCTGGAGCACTCCTGGGTGTCCTGGAGCTCTCCCGGGTGTTCTGGAGCACTCCTGGGTGGTCCTGGAGCACTCCCGGGGTGTCCTGGAGCACTCCCGGGTGTCGCTGGAGCACTACCGGGTGTCCCTGGAGCACTCCTGGGTGTCCTGGAGCTCTCCCGAGTGTTCTGGAGCACTCCCGGGTGTCCCTGGAGCACTCCCGGGTGTCCCTGGAGCACTCCCGGGGTGTCCTGGAGCACTCCCGAGTGTTCTGGAGCACTCCCGGTTGTTCTGGAGCACTCCCGGGTGTCCCTGGAGCACTCCCGGGTGTTCTGGAGCACTCCTGGGTGTTCCTGGAACACTCCCGGGGTATCCTGGAGCACTCCTAGGTGTTCTGGAGCACTCCTGGGTGTTCCTGGAGCACTCCCGGGGTGTCCTAAAGCACTCCCGGGTGTCCATGTATCACTCCCGGGTGTCCTGGAGCACTCCCGGGTGTTCTGGAGCACTCCCGAGTGTCCCTGGAGCACTCCCGGGTGTCCCTGGAGCACTCCCGGGTGTCCTGTAGCACTCCCGGGTGTTCTGGAGCACTCCCGGGTGACCCTGGAGCACTCCCGGGTGACCCTGGAGCACTCCCGGGTGTCTTGGAGCACTCCCGGGTGTGCCTGTAGCACTCCCGGGTGTCCTGGAGCACTCCCGGGTGTTCTGGAGCACTCGCGGATGTTCTTGTAGCACTCCCGGGTGTCAGTGGAGCACTCCCGGGTGTTCTGGAGCACTCCCGGGTGTCTCTATAGCACTCCCGGGTATTCTGGAGCACTCCCGGGTGTCCCTGGAGCACTCCCGGGTGTCCCTGGAGCACTCCTAGGGGTCCCTGGAGCACTCCCGGGTGTCCTGGAGCACTCCCGGGTGTTCTGGAGAACTCCCGAGTGTCCCTGGAGCACTCACGGGGTTTCCTGGAGCACTCCCGGGTGTTCTGGAGCACTCCCGGGTGTTCTGGAGCACTCCCGGGTGTTCTGGAGCACTCCCGGGTGTCCCTGGAGCACTCTTGGGTGTCCTGGAGCACTCCCGGGTGTTCTGGAGCACTCCCGGGTGTCGCTGGAGCACTCCCGGGGTGTCCTAAAGCACTCCCGGGTGTCCCTGTATCACTCCCGGGTGTCCTGGAGCACTCCCGGGTGTTCTGGAGCACTCCCGGGTGTCCCTGGAGCACTCTCGGGTGTCCTGGAGCACTCCCGGGTGTTCTGGAGCACTCCCGGGTGTCGCTGGAGCACTCCCGGGGTGTCCTAAAGCACTCCCGGGTGTCCCTGTATCACTCCCGGGTGTCCTGGAGCACTCTCAGGTGTTCTGGAGCACTCCTGGGTGTTCCTGGAGCACTCCCGGGGTGTCCTAAAGCACTCCCGGGTGTCCCTGTATCACTCCCGGGTGTCCTGGAGCACTCCCGGGTGTTCTGGAGCACTCCCGAGTGTCCCTGGAGCACTCCCGGGTGTTCTGGAGCACTCCCGGGTGTGCCTGTAGCACTCCCGGGTGTCCTGGAGCACTCCCGGGTGTTCTGGAGCACTCGCGGATGTTCTTGTAGCACTCCCGGGTGTCAGTGGAGCACTCCCGGGTGTTCTGGAGCACTCCCGGGTGTCTCTATAGCACTCCCGGGTATTCTGGAGCACTCCCGGGTGTCCCTGGAGCACTCCCGGGTGTCCCTGGAGCACTCCTAGGTGTCCCTGGAGCACTCCCGGGTGTCCTGGAGCACTCCCGGGTGTTCTGGAGAACTCCCGAGTGTCCCTGGAACACTCACGGGGTTTCCTGGAGCACTCCCGGGTGTTCTGGAGCACTCCCGGGTGTTCTGGAGCACTCCCGGGTGTTCTGGAGCACTCCCGGGTGTCCCTGGAGCACTCTCGGGTGTCCTGGAGCACTCCCGGGTGTTCTGGAGCACTCCCGGGTGTCGCTGGAGCACTCCCGGGTGTCCTAGAGCACTACCGGGTGTCCCTGGAGCACTCCTGGGTGTCCTGGAGCTCTCCCAGGTGTTCTGGAGCACTCACTGGTGTCCCTGGAGCACTCCCGGGTGTCCCTGGAGCACCCCCGGGGTGTCCTGGAGCACTCCCGGGGTGTCCTGGAGCACTCCCGGGTGTTCTGGAGCACTCCCGGGTGTCCCTGGAGCACTCCCGGGTGTTCTGGAGCACTCCTGGGTGTTCCTGGAGCACTCCCGGGGTGCCCTGGAGCACTCCCAGGTGTTCTGGAGCACTCCTGGGTGTTCCTGGAGCACTCCCGGGGTGTCCTAAAGCACTCCCGGGTGTCCCTGTAGCACTCCCGGGTGTCCTGGAGCACTCCCGGGTGTTCTGGAGCACTCCCGAGTGTCCCTGGAGCACTCCCGGGTGTTCTGGAGCACTCCCGGGTGTCCCTGGAGCACTCCCGGGTGTCCCTGGAGCACTCCCGGGTGTCCCTGGAGCACTCCCGGGTGTCCTGGAGCACTCCCGGGTGTTCTGGAGCACTCCCGGGTGACCCTGGAGCACTCCCGGGTGTCCTGGAGCACTCCCGGGTGTCCCTGTTGCACTCCCGGGTGTCCTGGAGCACTCCCGGGTGTTCTGGAGCACTCGCGGATGTCCTTGTAGCACTCCCGGGTGTCAGTGGAGCACTCCCGGGTGTTCTGGAGCACTCCCGGGTGTCCCTGTAGCACTCCCGGGTGTTCTGGAGCACTCCCGGGTGTCCCTGGAGCACTTCCGGGTGTCCCTTGAGCACTCCTAGGTGTCCTTGGAGCACTCCCGGGTGTCCTGGAGCACCCCGGGTGTTCTGGAGAACACCCGAGTGTCCCTGGAGCACTCCTGGGGTGTCCTGGAGCACTCCCGGGTGTTCTGGAGCACTCCCGGGTGTTCTGGAGCACTCCCGGGTGTTCTGGAGCACTCCCGAGTGTCCCTGGAGCACTCCCGAGTGTCCCTGGAGCACTCCCGGGTGTTCTGGAGCACTCCCAGATGTCCCTGTAGCACTCCCGGATGTCCCTGTAGCACTCCCGGGTGTCCCTGGAGCACTCCCGGATGTTCTGGAGCACTCCCGGGTGTTCTGGAGCACTCCCGGATGTTCTGGAGCACTCCCGGGTGTTCTGGAGCACTCCCGGATGTCCCTGGAGCACTCCCGGGGTGTCCTGGAGCACTCCCGGATGTCCCTGGAGCACTCCCGGATGTCCCTGTAGCACTCTCGGGTGTCCCTGGAGCACTCCCGGGTGTCCTGGAGCACTCCCGGATGTCCCTGGAGCACTCCCAGGTGTCCTGGAGCACTCCCGGATGTCCCTGTAGCACTCCCGGGTGTCCCTGTAGCACTCTCGGGTGTCCCTGGAGCACTCCCGGGTGTCCTGGAGCTCTCGCGGGTGTCCCTGGAGCACTCCCGGGTGTCCCTCGAGCACTCCCGGGTGTCCCTCGAGCATTCCCGGGTGTCCTGGAGCACTCCCGGGTGTCCCCGGAGCACTCCCGGGGTGTCCTGGAGCACTCCCGGGTGTTCCTGGAGCATGGGATGGTTTGGGCAAAATGTGACCCACCGCCGTTTTCAGTAATTGGCATATTTTCGGTATAAAAAGTCGGAATTTCAAACTGCGAATACCTGCAGAGAGCCAGAATTTGGCTCCGAAATATGGCTCAGGTATCGGATTTGGGATGTTTGGGATATTTTGAAAACTGCAGGGGGGTTTGGGCAAAATGTGACCCACTGCCGTTTTCAGTAATTGGCATATTTTCGGTATAAAATTCGGAATTTCAAACTGCGAATACGTGCAGAGAGCCAGAATTTAGCTCCAAAATATGTCTCAGATATCGGATTTGGGATAATTGGGATATTTTGAAAACTACAGGGGGCTTTGGGCAAAATGTGACCCACCGCCGCTTTCAGTAATTAGCTTTTTTTTCGCATAGCACTCCCAGATGTCCTTAGAGAACTCCCGGGTGTTCTGGAGCACTCCCGGGTGTTCTGGAGCACTCCCGGATGTCCCTGGAGCACTCCCGGATGTCCCTGGAGCACTCCCGGGTGTTCTGGAGCACTCCCGGATGTCCCTGGAGCACTCCCGGGGTGTTCTGGAGCACTCCCGGGTGTTCTGGAGCACTCCCGGGTGTTCTGGAGCACTCCCGGGTGTTCTGGAGCACTCCCGGATGTCCCTGGAGCACTCCCGGGGTGTTCTGGAGCACTCCCGAGTGTTCTGGAGCACTCCCGGATGTCCCTGGAGCACTCCTGGGGTGTTCTGGAGCACTCCCGGGTGTTCTGGAGCACTCCCGGATGTCCCTGGAGCACTCCCGGGTGTCCTGGAGCACTCCCGGGTGTCCCTGTTGCACTCCCGGGTGTCCTGGAGCACTCCCGGGTGTTCTGGAGCACTCGCGGATGTCCTTGTAGCACTCCCGGGTGTCAGTGGAGCACTCCCGGGTGTTCTGGAGCACTCCCGGGTGTCCCTGTAGCACTCCCGGGTGTTCTGGAGCACTCCCGGGTGTCCCTGGAGCACTTCCGGGTGTCCCTTGAGCACTCCTAGGTGTCCTTGGAGCACTCCCGGGTGTCCTGGAGCACCCCGGGTGTTCTGGAGAACACCCGAGTGTCCCTGGAGCACTCCTGGGGTGTCCTGGAGCACTCCCGGGTGTTCTGGAGCACTCCCGGGTGTTCTGGAGCACTCCCGGGTGTTCTGGAGCACTCCCGAGTGTCCCTGGAGCACTCCCGAGTGTCCCTGGAGCACTCCCGGGTGTTCTGGAGCACTCCCAGATGTCCCTGTAGCACTCCCGGATGTCCCTGTAGCACTCCCGGGTGTCCCTGGAGCACTCCCGGATGTTCTGGAGCACTCCCGGGTGTTCTGGAGCACTCCCGGATGTTCTGGAGCACTCCCGGGTGTTCTGGAGCACTCCCGGATGTCCCTGGAGCACTCCCGGGGTGTCCTGGAGCACTCCCGGATGTCCCTGGAGCACTCCCGGATGTCCCTGTAGCACTCTCGGGTGTCCCTGGAGCACTCCCGGGTGTCCTGGAGCACTCCCGGATGTCCCTGGAGCACTCCCAGGTGTCCTGGAGCACTCCCGGATGTCCCTGTAGCACTCCCGGGTGTCCCTGTAGCACTCTCGGGTGTCCCTGGAGCACTCCCGGGTGTCCTGGAGCTCTCGCGGGTGTCCCTGGAGCACTCCCGGGTGTCCCTCGAGCACTCCCGGGTGTCCCTCGAGCATTCCCGGGTGTCCTGGAGCACTCCCGGGTGTCCCCGGAGCACTCCCGGGGTGTCCTGGAGCACTCCCGGGTGTTCCTGGAGCATGGGATGGTTTGGGCAAAATGTGACCCACCGCCGTTTTCAGTAATTGGCATATTTTCGGTATAAAAAGTCGGAATTTCAAACTGCGAATACCTGCAGAGAGCCAGAATTTGGCTCCGAAATATGGCTCAGGTATCGGATTTGGGATGTTTGGGATATTTTGAAAACTGCAGGGGGGTTTGGGCAAAATGTGACCCACTGCCGTTTTCAGTAATTGGCATATTTTCGGTATAAAATTCGGAATTTCAAACTGCGAATACGTGCAGAGAGCCAGAATTTAGCTCCAAAATATGTCTCAGATATCGGATTTGGGATAATTGGGATATTTTGAAAACTACAGGGGGCTTTGGGCAAAATGTGACCCACCGCCGCTTTCAGTAATTAGCTTTTTTTTCGCATAGCACTCCCAGATGTCCTTAGAGAACTCCCGGGTGTTCTGGAGCACTCCCGGGTGTTCTGGAGCACTCCCGGATGTCCCTGGAGCACTCCCGGATGTCCCTGGAGCACTCCCGGGTGTTCTGGAGCACTCCCGGATGTCCCTGGAGCACTCCCGGGGTGTTCTGGAGCACTCCCGGGTGTTCTGGAGCACTCCCGGGTGTTCTGGAGCACTCCCGGGTGTTCTGGAGCACTCCCGGGTGTTCTGGAGCACTCCCGGATGTCCCTGGAGCACTCCCGGGGTGTTCTGGAGCACTCCCGGGTGTTCTGGAGCACTCCCGGATGTCCCTGGAGCACTCCTGGGGTGTTCTGGAGCACTCCCGGGTGTTCTGGAGCACTCCCGGATGTCCCTGGAGCACTCCCGGGGTGTTCTGGAGCACTCCCGGATGTCCCTGGAGCACTCCTGGGTGTCCCTGGAGCACTCCTAGGTGTCCCTGGAGCACTCCCGGGTGTCCTGGAGCACTCCCGGGTGTTCTGGAGCACTCCCGGGTGTTCTGGAGAACTCCCGAGTGTCCCTGGAGCACTCCTGGTGTGTCCTGGAGCACTCCCGGGTGTTCTGGAGCACTCCCGGGTGTTCTGGAGCACTCCCGGGTGTTCTGGAGCACTCGTGGGTGTTCTGGAGCACTCCCGGGTGTTCTGGAGCACTCCTGGGGTGTCCTGGAGCACTCCCGGATGTTGTGGAGCACTCCCGGGTGTACTAGAGCACTCCTGGATGTCCCCGGAGCACTTCCAGGTGTCCTGGAGCACTCCCGGATGTCCCAGGAGCACTCCCGGGTGTTCTGGAGCACTCCCGGGTGTCCCTGGAGCACTCCCGGGTGTCCTGGAGCACTCCCGGGTGTCCCTGGAGCACTCCCGGGTGTCCCTGGAGCACTCCTGGGGTGTCCTGGAGCACTCCTGGGGTGTCCTGGAGCACTCCTGGGGTGTCCTGGAGCACTCCCGGGGTGTCCTGGAGCACTCCCGGGTGTTCTGGAGCACTCCCGGGTGTTCTGGAGCACTCCCGGGTGTTCTGGAGCACTCCTGGGTGTTCCTGGAGCACTCCCGGGGTGTTCTGGAGCACTCCCGGATGTCCCTGGAGCACTCCCGGGTGTCCCTGGAGCACTCCTGGGTGTCCCTGGAGCACTCCTAGGTGTCCCTGGAGCACTCCCGGGTGTCCTGGAGCACTCCCGGGTGTTCTGGAGAACTCCCGAGTGTCCCTGGATCACTCCCGGGGTGTCATGGAGCACTCCCGGGTGTTCTGGAGCACTCCCGGGTGTTCTGGAGCACTCCCGGGTGTTCTGGAGCACTCCTGGGTGTTCCTGGAGCACTCCCGGGGTGTTCTGGAGCACTCCCGGATGTCCCTGGAGCACTCCCGGGTGTCCCTGGAGCACTCCTGGGTGTCCCTGGAGCACTCCTAGGTGTCCCTGGAGCACTCCCGGGTGTCCTGGAGCACTCCCGGGTGTTCTGGAGAACTCCCGAGTGTCCCTGGATCACTCCCGGGGTGTCATGGAGCACTCCCGGGTGTTCTGGAGCACTCCTGGGTGTTCCTGGAGCACTCCCGGGGTGTCCTGGAGCACTCCCAGGTGTTTTGGAGCACTCCTGGGTGTTCCTGCAGCACTCCCGGGGTGTCTTGGAGCACTCCCGGGTGTCCCTGTAGCACTCCCGGGTGTCCTGGAGCACTCCCGGGTGTTCTGGAGCACTCCCGAGTGTCCCTGGAGCACTCCCGGGTGTCCTGGAGCACTCCCGGGTGTCCCTGGAGCATTCCCGGGTGTCCCTGGAGCACTCCCGGGTGTCCCCGGAGCACTCCCGGGGTGTCCTGGAGCACTCCCGGGTGTCCCTGTAGCACTCCCGGGTGTCCTGGAGCACTCCCGGGTGTTCTGGAGCACTCCAGGGTGTCCCTGGAGCACTCCCGGGTGACCCTGGAGCACTCCCGGGTTTCCTGGAGCACTCCCGGGTGTCCCTGTAGCACTCCCGGGTGTTCTGGAGCACTCCCGGGTGTTCTGGAGCACTCGCGGATGCCCTTGTAGCACTCCCGGGTGTCAGTGGAGCACTCCCGGGTGTTCTGGAGCACTCCCGGGTGTCCCTATAGCACTCCCGGGTGTTCTGGAGCCATCCCGGGTGTTCTGGAGAACTCCCGAGTGTCCCTGGAGCACTCCCGGGGTGTCCTGGAGCACTCCCGGGGTGTCCTGGAGCACTCCCGGGTGTTCTGGAGCACTCCCGGGTGTTCTGGAGCACTCCCGGGTGTTCTGGAGCACTCCCGGGTGTTTTGGAGCACTCCCGGGTGTCCCTGGAGCACTCCCGGGGTGTCCTGGAGCACTCCCAGGTGTTCTGGAGCACTCCTGGGTGTTCCTGGAGCACTCCCGGGGTGTCCTGGAGCACTCCCGGATGTTGTGGAGCACTCCCGGGTGTACTAGAGCACTCCTGGATGTCCCCGGAGCACTTCCAGGTGTCCTGGAGCACTCCCGGATGTCCCTGGAGCACTCCCGGGTGTTCTGGAGCACTCCCGGGTGTCCCTGGAGCACTCCCGGGTGTCCCTGGAGCACTCCTGGGGTGTCCTGGAGCACTCCTGGGGTGTCCTGGAGCACTCCCGGGGTGTCCTGGAGCACTCCCGGGTGTTCTGGAGCACTCGTGGGTGTTCTGGAGCACTCCCGGGTGTTCTGGAGCACTCCTGGGTGTTCCTGGAGCACTCCTGGGGTGTCCTGGAGCACTCCCAGGTGTTCTGGAGCACTCCTGGGTGTTCCTGGAGCACTCCCGGGGTGTCTTGGAGCACTCCCGGGTGTCCCTGTAGCACTCCCGGGTGTCCTGGAGCACTCCCGGGTGTTCTGGAGCACTCCAGAGTGTCCCTGGAGCACTCCCGGGTGTCCTGGAGCACTCCCGGGTGTCTCTGGAGCATTCCCGGGTGTCCCTGGAGCACTCCCGGGTGTCCCCGGAGCACTCCCGGGGTGTCCTGGAGCACTCCCGGGTGTTCCTGGAGCATGGGATGGTTTGGGCAAAATAGGACCCACCGCCGTTTTCAGTAATTGGCATATTTTCGGTATAAAATGTCGGAATTTCAAACTGCGAATACCTGCAGAGAGCCAGAATTTGGCTCCGAAATATGGCTCAGGTATCGGATTTGGGATGTTTGGGATATTTTGAAAACTGCAGGGGGGTTTGGGCAAAATGTGACCCACTGCCGTTTCGAGTAATTGGCATATTTTCGGTATAAAATTCGGAATTTCAAACTGCGAATACGTGCAGAGACCCAGAATTTGGCTCCGAAATATGGCTCAGGTATCGGATTTGGGATGTTTGGGATATTTTGAAAAGTGCAGGGGGGTTTGGGCAAAATGTGACCCACTGCCGTTTTCAGTAATTGGCATATTTTCGGTATAAAATTCGGAATTTCAAACTGCGAATACGTGCAGAGAGCCAGAATTTGGTTCCGAAATATGGCTCAGGTATCGGATTTGGGATGTTTGGGATATTTTGAAAACTGCAGGGGGGTTTGGGCAAAATGTGACCCACTGCCGTTTACATTAATTGGCATATTTTCGGTATAAAATTCGGAATTTCAAACTGCGAATACGTGCAGAGAGCCAGAATTTAGCTCCAAAATATGTCTCAGATATCGGATTTGGGATAATTGGGATATTTTGAAAACTACAGGGGGCTTTGGGCAAAATGTGACCCACCGCCGCTTTCAGTAATTAGCTTTTTTTTCGCATAGCACTCCCAGATGTCCTTAGAGAACTCCCGGGTGTTCTGGAGCACTCCCGGGTGTTCTGGAGCACTCCCGGATGTCCCTGGAGCACTCCCGGGGTGTTCTGGAGCACTCCCGGATGTCCCTGGAGCACTCCCGGGTGTCCCTGGAGCACTCCCGGGGTGTTCTGGAGCACTCCCGGGTGTTCTGGAGCACTCCCGGGTGTTCTGGAGCACTCCCGGGTGTTCTGGAGCACTCCCGGATGTCCCTGGAGCACTCCCGGGTGTTCTGGAGCACTCCCGGATGTCCCTGGAGCACTCCCGGGTGTCCCTGGAGCACTCCTGGGTGTCCCTGGAGCACTCCTAGGTGTCCCTGGAGCACTCCCGGGTGTCCTGGAGCACTCCCGGGTGTTCTGGAGAACTCCCGAGTGTCCCTGGAGCACTCCCGGGGTGTCCGGGAGCACTCCCGGGTGTTCTGGAGCACTCCTGGGTGTTCCTGGAGCACTCCCGGGGTGTCCTGGAGCACTCCCAGGTGTTTTGGAGCACTCCTGGGTGTTCCTGGAGCACTCCCGGGGTGTCTTGGAGCACTCCCGGGGGTCCCTGTAGCATTCCCGGGTGTCCTGGAGCACTCCCGGGTGTTCTGGAGCACTCCCGAGTGTCCCTGGAGCACTCCCGGGTGTCCTGGAGCACTCCCGGGTGTCCCTGGAGCATTCCCGGGTGTCCCTGGAGCACTCCCGGGTGTCCCCGGAGCACTCCCGGGGTGTCCTGGAGCACTCCCGGGTGTCCCTGTAGCACTCCCGGGTGTCCTGGAGCACTCCCGGGTGTTCTGGAGCACTCCAGGGTGTCCCTGGAGCACTCCCGGGTGACCCTGGAGCACTCCCGGGTTTCCTGGAGCACTCCCGGGTGTCCCTGTAGCACTCCCGGGTGTCCTGGAGCACTCCCGGGTGTTCTGGAGCACTCGCGGATGCCCTTGTAGGACTCCCGGGTGTCAGTGGAGCACTCCCGGGTGTTCTGGAGCACTCCCGGGTGTCCCTATAGCACTCCCGGGTGTTCTGGAGCACTCCCGGGTGTTCTGGAGAACTCCCGAGTGTCCCTGGAGCACTCCCGGGGTGTCCTGGAGCACTCCCGGGTGTTCTGGAGCACTCCCGGGTGTTCTGGAGCACTCCCGGGTGTTCTGGAGCACTCCCGGGTGTTCTGGAGCACTCCCGGGTGTCCCTGGAGCACTCCTGGGTGTCCGTGGAGCACTCCCGGGTGTCCTGGAGCACTCCCGGGTGTTCTGGAGCACTCCCGGGTGTCGCTGGAGCACTCCCGGGTGTCCTAGAGCACTACCGGGTGTCCATGGAGCACTCCTGGGTGTTCTGGAGCACTCCCGGGTGTCCCTGGAGCACTCCCGGGTGTCCCTGGAGCACTCCCGGGTGTTCTGGAGCACTCCCGGGGTGTCCTGGAGCACTCCCGGGTGTTCTGGAGCACTCCCGGGTGTTCTGGAGGACTCCCGGGTGTTCTGGAGCACTCCCGGGTGTCCCTGGAGCACTCCCGGGTGTTCTGGAGCACTCCTGGGTGTTCTGGAGCACTCCCGGGTGTTCTGGAGCACTCCCGGGGTGTCCTGGAGCACTCCCGGGTGTTCTGGAGCACTCCCGGGTGTTCTGGAGCACTCCCGGGTGTTCTGGAGCACTCCCGGGTGTTCTGGAGCACTCCCGGGTGTCCCTGGAGCACTCCTGGGTGTCCGTGGAGCACTCCCGGGTGTCCTGGAGCACTCCCGGGTGTTCTGGAGCACTCCCGGGTGTCGCTGGAGCACTCCCGGGTGTCCTAGAGCACTACCGGGTGTCCATGGAGCACTCCTGGGTGTTCTGGAGCACTCCCGGGTGTTCTGGAGCACTCCCGAGTGTCCCTGGAACACTCCCGGGTGTTCTGGAGCACTCCTGGGTGTTCTGGAGCACTCCCGGGTGCTCCAGGGACACCCCGGGTGCTCCAGGGACATCCGGGAGTGCTCCAGGGACACCCCGGGTGCTCCAGGGACACCTCGGGTGCTCCAGGGACATCCGGGAGTGCTCCAGGGACATCCGGGAGTGCTCCAGGGACACCCCGGGTGCTCCAGGGACACCCCGGGTGCTCCAGGGACATCCGGGAGTGCTCCATGGACACCCGGGAGTGCTCCAGGGACACCTCGGGTGCTCCAGGGACATCCGGGAGTGCTCCAGGGACATCCGGGAGTGCTCCAGGGACACCCCGGGTGCTCCAGGGACACCCCGGGTGCTCCAGGACACCCGAGAGTGCTCCAGGGACATCCGGGAGTGCTCCAGGGACACCCCGGGTGCTCCAGGGACACCCCGGGTGCTCCAGGGACACCCCGGGTGCTCCAGGGACATCCGGGAGTGCTCCATGGACACCCGGGAGTGCTCCAGGGACACCTCGGGTGCTCCAGGGACACCTCGGGTGCTCCAGGGACACCTCGGGTGCTCCAGGGACATCCGGGAGTGCTCCAGGGACATCCGGGAGTGCTCCAGGGACACCCCGGGTGCTCCAGGGACACCCCGGGTGCTCCAGGGACACCCCGGGTGCTCCAGGGACACCCCGGGTGCTCCAGGGACACCCCGGGTGCTCCAGGGACACCCCGGGTGCTCCAGGGACATCCGGGAGTGCTCCAGGGACATCCGGGAGTGCTCCAGGGACATCCGGGAGTGCTCCAGGGACACCCCGGGTGCTCCAGGGACACCCCGGGTGCTCCAGGGACACCTCGGGTGCTCCAGGGACATCCGGGAGTGCTCCAGGGACATCCGGGAGTGCTCCAGGGACATCCGGGAGTGCTCCAGGGACACCCCGGGTGCTCCAGGGACACCTCGGGTGCTCCAGGGACACCCCGGGTGCTCCAGGGACACCCTGGGTGCTCCAGGGACACCCTGGGTGCTCCAGGGACATCCGGGAGTGCTCCAGGGACACCCTGGGTGCTCCAGGGACACCCGGGAGTGCTCCAGGGACACCCGGGAGTGCTCCAGGGACACCCGGGAGTGCTCCAGGGACACCCGGGAGTGCTCCAGGGACACCCGGGAGTGCTCCAGGGACACCCGGGAGTGCTCCAGGGACACCCCGGGTGCTCCAGGACACCCCGGGTGCTCCAGGGACATCGGGGAGTGCTCCAGGGACACCCCGGGTGCTCCAGGGACACCCCGGGTGCTCCAGGGACACCCCGGGTGCTCCAGGGACACCCCGGGTGCTCCAGGGACATCGGGGAGTGCTCCAGGGACACCTCGGGTGCTCCAGGGACACCCCGGGTGCTCCAGGGACACCCCGGGTGCTCCAGGGACACCTCGGGTGCTCCAGGGACACCCGGGAGTGCTCCAGGGACACCCGGGAGTGCTCCAGGGACACCTCGGGTGCTCCAGGGACACCCGGGAGTGCTCCAGGGACACCCGGGAGTGCTCCAGGGACACCCTGGGTGCTCCAGGGACACCCCGGGTGCTCCAGGGAAATCCAGAAGTGCTCCAAGGATACCCCGGGTGCTCCAGGACACCCAGGAGTGCTCCAGGGACACCCGGGAGTGCTCCAGGGACACCCCGGGTGCTCCAGGGACATCCGGGAGTGCTCCAGGGACATCCGGGAGTGCTCCAGGGACACCCCGGGTGCTCCAGGGACACCCCGGGTGCTCCAGGGACATCGGGGAGTGCTCCAGGGACACCTCGGGTGCTCCAGGGACACCTCGGGTGCTCCAGGGACATCCGGGAGTGCTCCAGGGACATCCGGGAGTGCTCCAGGGACATCCGGGAGTGCTCCAGGGACATCCGGGAGTGCTCCAGGGACACCCCGGGTGCTCCAGGGACACCCCGGGTGCTCCAGGGACACCCCGGGTGCTCCAGGGACATCCGGGAGTGCTCCAGGGACATCCGGGTGTGCTCCAGGGACACCCCGGGTGCTCCAGGGACACCCCGGGTGCTCCAGGGACACCCCGGGTGCTCCAGGGACATCCGGGAGTGCTCCAGGGACACCCGGGAGTGCTCCAGGGACAACCCGGGAGTGCTCCAGGGACACCCCGGGTGCTCCAGGGACACCCCGGGTGCTCCAGGGACACCCCCGGGTGCTCCAGGGACACCCCGGTTTCTCCAGGGACATCCGGGAGTGCTCCAGAGACACCCCGGGTTCTCCAGGGACATCCGGGAGTGCTCCAGGGACACCCCCGGGTGCTCCAGGGACACCTCCGGGTGCTCCAGGGACACCCCGGGTTCTCCAGGGACACCCGGGAGTGCTCCAGGGACACCCGGGAGTGCTCCAGGGACACCCGGGAGTGCTCCAGGGACACCCCGGGTGCTCCAGGGACACCCCGGGTGCTCCAGGGACACCCCGGGTGCTCCAGGGACACCCCGGGTGCTCCAGGGACACCCCGGGTGCTCAAGGGACACCCTGGGTGCTCCAGGGACACCCCGGGTGCTCCAGGGACACCCCGGGTGCTCCAGGGACACCTCGGGTGCTCCAGGGACACCCCGGGTGCTCCAGGGACATCCGGGAGTGCTCCAGGGACATCCGGGAGTGCTCCAGGGACACCCCGGGTGCTCCAGGGACACCCCGGGTGCTCCAGGGACACCCCGGGTGCTCCAGGGACACCTCGGGTGCTCCAGGGACATCCGGGAGTGCTCCAGGGACATCCGGGAGTGCTCCAGGGACACCCCGGGTGCTCCAGGGACACCCCGGGTGCTCCAGGGACATCCGGGAGTGCTCCAGGGACACCCCGGGTGCTCCAGGGACACCTCGGGTGCTCCAGGGACATCCGGGAGTGCTCCAGGGACATCCGGGAGTGCTCCAGGGACACCCCGGGTGCTCCAGGGACATCCGGGAGTGCTCCATGGACACCCGGGAGTGCTCCAGGGACACCTCGGGTGCTCCAGGGACATCCGGGAGTGCTCCAGGGACATCCGGGAGTGCTCCAGGGACACCCCGGGTGCTCCAGGGACACCCCGGGTGCTCCAGGGACATCCGGGAGTGCTCCAGGGACATCCGGGAGTGCTCCAGGGACATCCGGGAGTGCTCCAGGGACACCCCGGGTGCTCCAGGGACACCCCGGGTGCTCCAGGGACACCTCGGGTGCTCCAGGGACATCCGGGAGTGCTCCAGGGACATCCGGGAGTGCTCCAGGGACATCCGGGAGTGCTCCAGGGACACCCCGGGTGCTCCAGGGACACCTCGGGTGCTCCAGGGACACCCCGGGTGCTCCAGGGACACCCTGGGTGCTCCAGGGACACCCTGGGTGCTCCAGGGACATCCGGGAGTGCTCCAGGGACACCCTGGGTGCTCCAGGGACACCCGGGAGTGCTCCAGGGACACCCGGGAGTGCTCCAGGGACACCCGGGAGTGCTCCAGGGACACCCGGGAGTGCTCCAGGGACACCCGGGAGTGCTCCAGGGACACCCGGGAGTGCTCCAGGGACACCCCGGGTGCTCCAGGACACCCCGGGTGCTCCAGGGACATCGGGGAGTGCTCCAGGGACACCCCGGGTGCTCCAGGGACACCCCGGGTGCTCCAGGGACACCCCGGGTGCTCCAGGGACACCCCGGGTGCTCCAGGGACATCGGGGAGTGCTCCAGGGACACCTCGGGTGCTCCAGGGACACCCCGGGTGCTCCAGGGACACCCCGGGTGCTCCAGGGACACCTCGGGTGCTCCAGGGACACCCGGGAGTGCTCCAGGGACACCCGGGAGTGCTCCAGGGACACCTCGGGTGCTCCAGGGACACCCGGGAGTGCTCCAGGGACACCCGGGAGTGCTCCAGGGACACCCTGGGTGCTCCAGGGACACCCCGGGTGCTCCAGGGAAATCCAGAAGTGCTCCAAGGATACCCCGGGTGCTCCAGGACACCCAGGAGTGCTCCAGGGACACCCGGGAGTGCTCCAGGGACACCCCGGGTGCTCCAGGGACATCCGGGAGTGCTCCAGGGACATCCGGGAGTGCTCCAGGGACACCCCGGGTGCTCCAGGGACACCCCGGGTGCTCCAGGGACATCGGGGAGTGCTCCAGGGACACCTCGGGTGCTCCAGGGACACCTCGGGTGCTCCAGGGACATCCGGGAGTGCTCCAGGGACATCCGGGAGTGCTCCAGGGACATCCGGGAGTGCTCCAGGGACATCCGGGAGTGCTCCAGGGACACCCCGGGTGCTCCAGGGACACCCCGGGTGCTCCAGGGACACCCCGGGTGCTCCAGGGACATCCGGGAGTGCTCCAGGGACATCCGGGTGTGCTCCAGGGACACCCCGGGTGCTCCAGGGACACCCCGGGTGCTCCAGGGACACCCCGGGTGCTCCAGGGACATCCGGGAGTGCTCCAGGGACACCCGGGAGTGCTCCAGGGACAACCCGGGAGTGCTCCAGGGACACCCCGGGTGCTCCAGGGACACCCCGGGTGCTCCAGGGACACCCCCGGGTGCTCCAGGGACACCCCGGTTTCTCCAGGGACATCCGGGAGTGCTCCAGAGACACCCCGGGTTCTCCAGGGACATCCGGGAGTGCTCCAGGGACACCCCCGGGTGCTCCAGGGACACCTCCGGGTGCTCCAGGGACACCCCGGGTTCTCCAGGGACACCCGGGAGTGCTCCAGGGACACCCGGGAGTGCTCCAGGGACACCCGGGAGTGCTCCAGGGACACCCCGGGTGCTCCAGGGACACCCCGGGTGCTCCAGGGACACCCCGGGTGCTCCAGGGACACCCCGGGTGCTCCAGGGACACCCCGGGTGCTCAAGGGACACCCTGGGTGCTCCAGGGACACCCCGGGTGCTCCAGGGACACCCCGGGTGCTCCAGGGACACCTCGGGTGCTCCAGGGACACCCCGGGTGCTCCAGGGACATCCGGGAGTGCTCCAGGGACATCCGGGAGTGCTCCAGGGACACCCCGGGTTCTCCAGGGACACCCCGGGTGCTCCAGGGACACCCCGGGTGCTCCAGGGACACCTCGGGTGCTCCAGGGACATCCGGGAGTGCTCCAGGGACATCCGGGAGTGCTCCAGGGACACCCCGGGTGCTCCAGGGACACCCCGGGTGCTCCAGGGACATCCGGGAGTGCTCCAGGGACACCCCGGGTGCTCCAGGGACACCTCGGGTGCTCCAGGGACATCCGGGAGTGCTCCAGGGACATCCGGGAGTGCTCCAGGGACACCCCGGGTGCTCCAGGGACACCCCGGGTGC
This sequence comes from Procambarus clarkii, assembly GCF_040958095.1. Lineage (NCBI taxonomy): Eukaryota > Metazoa > Arthropoda > Malacostraca > Decapoda > Cambaridae > Procambarus > Procambarus clarkii. The sequence goes on from NC_091224.1 coordinate 24,673,326, forward strand.
TCCAGGGACATCCGGGAGTGCTCCATGGACACCCGGGAGTGCTCCAGGGACACCTCGGGTGCTCCAGGGACATCCGGGAGTGCTCCAGGGACATCCGGGAGTGCTCCAGGGACACCCCGGGTGCTCCAGGGACACCCCGGGTGCTCCAGGACACCCGAGAGTGCTCCAGGGACATCCGGGAGTGCTCCAGGGACACCCCGGGTGCTCCAGGGACACCCCGGGTGCTCCAGGGACACCCCGGGTGCTCCAGGGACACCCCGGGTGCTCCAGGGACATCCGGGAGTGCTCCAGGGACATCCGGGAGTGCTCCAGGGACACCCCGGGTGCTCCAGGGACACCTCGGGTGCTCCAGGGACATCCGGGAGTGCTCCAGGGACATCTGGGAGTGCTCCAGGGACATCCGGGAGTGCTCCAGGGACATCCGGGAGTGCTCCAGGGACACCCCGGGTGCTCCAGGGACACCTCGGGTGCTCCAGGGACACCCCGGGTGCTCCAGGGACATCCGGGAGTGCTCCAGGGACATCCGGGAGTGCTCCAGGGACACCCCGGGTGCTCCAGGGACATCCGGGAGTGCTCCAGGGACATCCGGGAGTGCTCCAGGGACACCCCGGGTGCTCCAGGGACACCTCGGGTGCTCCAGGGACATCCGGGAGTGCTCCAGGGACATCTGGGAGTGCTCCAGGGACATCCGGGAGTGCTCCAGGGACATCCGGGAGTGCTCCAGGGACACCCCGGGTGCTCCAGGGACACCTCGGGTGCTCCAGGGACATCCGGGAGTGCTCCAGGGACATCCGGGAGTGCTCCAGGGACATCCGGGAGTGCTCCAGGGACATCCGGGAGTGCTCCAGGGACACCCCGGGTGCTCCAGGGACACCCCGGGTGCTCCAGGGACATCCGGGAGTGCTCCATGGACACCCGGGAGTGCTCCAGGGACACCTCGGGTGCTCCAGGGACATCCGGGAGTGCTCCAGGGACACCCCGGGTGCTCCAGGGACACCCCGGGTGCTCCAGGGACACCCCGGGTGCTCCAGGGACATCCGGGAGTGCTCCAGGGACACCTCGGGTGCTCCAGGGACACCTCGGGTGCTCCAGGGACACCTCGGGTGCTCCAGGGACACCCGGGAGTGCTCCAGGGACATCCGGGAGTGCTCCAGGGACATCCGGGAGTGCTCCAGGGACACCTCGGGTGCTCCAGGGACACCCCGGGTGCTCCAGGGACACCCCGGGTGCTCCAGGGAAATCCAGAAGTGCTCCAGGGACACCCCGGGTGCTCCAGGGACACCCCGGGTGCTCCAGGGACATCCGGGAGTGCTCCAGGGACATCCGGGAGTGCTCCAGGGACATCCGGGAGTGCTCCATGGACATCCGGGAGTGCTCCAGGGACATCCGGGAGTGCTCCAGGGACACCCCGGGTGCTCCAGGGACACCCCGGGTGCTCCAGGGACACCTCGGGTGCTCCAGGGACACCCGGGAGTGCTCCAGGGACATCCGGGAGTGCTCCAGGGACATCCGGGAGTGCTCCAGGGACATCCGGGAGTGCTCCAGGGACATCCGGGAGTGCTCCAGGGACATCCGGGAGTGCTCCAGGGACACCCCGGGTGCTCCAGGGACACCTCGGGTGCTCCAGGGAAATCCGGGAGTGCTCCAGGGACACCCCGGGTGCTCCAGGGACACCCCGGGTGCTCCAGGGACACCCCGGGTGCTCCAGGGACACCTCGGGTGCTCCAGGGACATCCGGGAGTGCTCCAGGGACACCTCAGGTGCTCCAGGGACATCCGGGAGTGCTCCAGGGACATCCGGGAGTGCTCCAGGGACACCTCGGGTGCTCCAGGGACATCCGGGAGTGCTCCAGGGACATCCGGGAGTGCTCCAGGGACACCTCAGGTGCTCCAGGGACATCCGGGAGTGCTCCAGGGACATCCGGGAGTGCTCCAGGGACACCTCGGGTGCTCCAGGGACATCCGGGAGTGCTCCAGGGACATCCGGGAGTGCTCCAGGGACACCTCAGGTGCTCCAGGGACATCCGGGAGTGCTCCAGGGACACCCGAGAGTGCTCCAGGGACATCCGGGAGTGCTCCAGGGACACCTCGGGTGCTCCAGGGACACCTCGGGTGCTCCAGGGAAATCCGGGTGCTCCAGGGACACCCCGGGTTCTCCAGGGAAATCCGGGTTCTCCAGGGACACCCCGGGTGCTCCAGGGACACCCCGGGTTCTCCAGGGACAACCCGGGTGCTCCAGGGACACCCCGGGTGCTCCAGGGACATCCGGGTGCTCCAGGGACATCCGGGTGCTCCAGGGACATCCGGGTGCTCCAGGGAAATCCGGGAGTGCTCCAGGGACAACCCGGGTTCTCCAGGGACAACCCGGGTTCTCCAGGGACACCCCCGGTTGCTCCAGGGACACCCCGGGTGCTCCAGGGATTTCCGGGAGTGCTCCAGGGACACCTCGGGTGCTCCAGGGACATCCGGGTTCTCCAGGGACACCCCCGGTTGCTCCAGGGACAACCCGGGTTCTCCAGGGACATCCGGGAGTGCTCCAGGGACACCTCGGGTGCTCCAGGGACAACCCGGGTGCTCCAGGGAAATCCGGGTTCTCCAGGGAAATCCGGGAGTGCTCCAGGGACACCCCGGGTGCTCCAGGGACATCCGGGAGTGCTCCAGGGACATCCGGGAGTGCTCCAGGGACACCCTGGGTGCTCCAGGGACACCCCGGGTTCTCCAGGGACACCCTGGGTGCTCCAGGGACATCCGGGTGCTCCAGGGACATCCGGGTGCTCCAGGGACATCCGGGTGCTCCAGGGACATCCGGGTGCTCCAGGGACATCCGGGAGTGCTCCAGGGACATCCGGGTGCTCCAGGGACATCCGGGTGCTCCAGGGACATCCGGGTTCTCCAGGGACATCCGGGAGTGCTCCAGGGACATCCGGGTGCTCCAGGGACATCCCGGGTGCTCCAGGGACACCCCGGGTGCTCCAGGGAAATCCGGGTTCTCCAGGGACACCCCGGGTTCTCCAGGGACAACCCGGGTGCTCCAGGGACACCCCGGGTGCTCCAGGGACACCTCGGGTGCTCCAGGGACATCCCGGGTGCTCCAGGGACACCCCGGGTGCTCCAGGGAAATCCGGGTTCTCCAGGGACACCCGGGAGTGCTCCAGGGACACCTCGGGTGCTCCAGGGACAACCCGGGTGCTCCAGGGACACCCCGGTTTCTCCAGGGACATCCGGGAGTGCTCCAGAGACACCCCGGGTTCTCCAGGGACACCCGGGAGTGCTCCAGGGACACCTCGGGTGCTCCAGGGACAACCCGGGTGCTCCAGGGACACCCCGGTTTCTCCAGGGACATCCGGGAGTGCTCCAGGGACACCCCGGGTGCTCCAGGGACACCTCGGGTGCTCCAGGGACATCCGGGAGTGCTCCAGGGATTTCCGGGAGTGCTCCAGGGACACCTCGGGTTCTCCAGGGACACCCCGGGTGCTCCAGGGAAATCCAGAAGTGCTCCAGGGACATCCGGGAGTGCTCCAGGGACATCCGGGAGTGCTCCAGGGACATCCGGGAGTGCTCCAGGGACATCCGGGAGTGCTCCAGGGACATCCGGGAGTGCTCCAGGGACACCTCGGGTTCTCCAGGGACATCCGGGAGTGCTCCAGGGACATCCGGGAGTGCTCCAGGGATTTCCGGGAGTGCTCCAGGGACACCTCGGGTTCTCCAGGGACACCCCGGGTGCTCCAGGGAAATCCAGAAGTGCTCCAGGGACATCCGGGAGTGCTCCAGGGACATCCGGGAGTGCTCCAGGGACATCCGGGAGTGCTCCAGGGACATCCGGGAGTGCTCCAGGGACATCCGGGAGTGCTCCAGGGACACCTCGGGTTCTCCAGGGACATCCGGGAGTGCTCCAGGGACATCCGGGAGTGCTCCAGGGACACCCCGGGTGCTCCAGGGAAATCCAGAAGTGCTCCAGGGACATCCGGGAGTGCTCCAGGGACACCCCGGGTGCTCCAGGGACACCCCGGGTGCTCCAGGGACATCCGGGAGTGCTCCAGGGACACCTCGGGTGCTCCAGGGACACCTCGGGTGCTCCAGGGACAACCCGGGTGCTCCAGGGAAATCCGGGAGTGCTCCAGGGACACCTCGGGTGCTCCAGGGACACCCCGGGTGCTCCAGGGACACCCCGGGTGCTCCAGGGACACCCCGGGTTCTCCAGGGACATCCGGGTTCTCCAGGGACACCCCGGGTGCTCCAGGGACATCCGGGAGTGCTCCAGGGAAATCCGGGTGCTCCAGGGATTTCCGGGAGTGCTCCAGGGACACCTCGGGTTCTCCAGGGACACCCCGGGTTCTCCAGGGACATCCTGGGTTCTCCAGGGACATCCTGGGTGCTCCAGGGATTTCCGGGAGTGCTCCAGGGACATCCGGGAGTGCTCCAGGGACACCTCGGGTGCTCCAGGGACAACCCGGGTGCTCCAGGGATTTCCGGGAGTGCTCCAGGGACAACCCGGGTTCTCCAGGGACACCCCGGGTGCCCCAGGGAAATCCGGGTTCTCCAGGGACACCCCGGGTGCTCCAGGGACATCCGGGTGCTCCAGGGACATCCGGGTTCTCCAGGGACACCTCGGGTGCCCCAGGGAAATCCGGGAGTGCACACCTTCACTGGCATATGGTACAGATAATAATGGCGTGTTTCTGGAGAGATTTGTTTTAATATCTTATTACCAAGGCTGGGACATACTTTTTAAAAAACTTTCTTCGGTTTTTACACACGTTTTGTTGCCGCTGGAGGCGGCTAATTTATTGTGCACTCCATACCCATCCTGTGAGCGGTAGCGCCAAAAGCATTACAGAGGGCACAAAAGGTCTTTATCAGACCTCATCTTAGATTATTACATAAACAGTTTCATCTATCCTTCACACCTTATAGTTACAATGTCAGCTAGTTACAGAGAAAGTGCTATTTTAAGAGCTTTACTTTTACAGTAGGTCATTGTACATTAATGGTAGGTCTTATCGCTAATACATAATAGCTTGACCAATGGAGATCGTCATAGGGTAGCTTAATGTCCCGTTTTCTGTTCGTAGGTCCTCTGGTAGATTAGGATAGGTTACCTTAATACGACAGTTTGACGTTATATAACTCGACGATATAAATGTTTGTCTTGAATTTATATTATACATTTCAGCAGATTGCATGTAGTGTCCCTGAGACTCGGCGATCTGTACATAGTCTGTTTTCTTCCAGTTATATTAACATGTATTGAAATGTTGCCCAACGCAAACACTGGATCCCAAGTTATTCACTCACTAATGCTAAGAGATGACGTTTGCAGCTCACATTGACAATATCCGCTGTTTGTGTTGCTCGTCCTGTTGTGTGTTGTGCCTGGTGCGATAGATTGATGAAGATTAAGCCACCCGAAAGGTGGCACGGGCATGGATAACCCGTAAGTGGTGGCCCTTTTGAGCCATTACCAGTATCAGGAGCTGATACTGGAGATCTCTGGAGGTGCAACTGCACCCTGCGTGACGGGAGATGTCTCCCGTGGTGCGATAGCGACAAGGGCCGATATATATCTGTGCGCCGTCTGGTGTTGACGGATAACTAGCGACTGACATTAGAACGTGACGATATACGAGATCGCCGTTATTCTCGCAGCATTTATTTGGAAATTTGGTCAGAATTTCCCACATTTAGCGCCTTACGAGAACGTCGAGGCCATCGCTATGACACTTCCAGGAATTTCCTGTCGTGTTCTGCTGGAGAGTTTTGAAGGATTAATATTTTTTTGTGATTCCTTCCGCAGCAACGCATCAGGAAATACAAATGCCAGATTGAGAATAGACCATATTTCAGACGTTTCTCAGGGCATGGCTTAAGGGCTTTATTAAAACCTTATTGGCGAAACCTTATATGAAATAACGTCAACTCTCGACCGGGATTCAAATATTTCTACGTCATGAAGCAAGTCATTCTGAATACGGGGAGGAAGTTCAGAAGGTTGAAGCTTAGTTGATATTTACATCTTCGATACACTTCTTCCTTAACGGGGTGATAACAGCTTGAGCTACCTCATCCCCTTATGTGTGTGTGTTTATACCTCGATAAACTTGTTCCAATTTCTTCCTAAAATTAGTGTTGGCCTTGTTATGCCGAGCTTATTTTCTCCATCCTCTCATCTTTATCTTATTTCATTGACACTAATTCTTCGCTCCCCCCAATAATAAAGCAGAAGACAATCGACTTGAGAATGGTCCAGGACGGACCGAAACGTCGTCGTCCCTTCAACTTCTAGTGTGTGGTCTGGTCAACAATAAAGCAGAGGTTACTAAGGTCTTACTCAAGCGGGAGTATAATAACTATCAAAATCGTCCACAGGTAATGAACCAACCTGCCCTCTTGCAAAGAACGTCGCATTTCGATCGTATGCGTTACATAAGGCCAACAGTCGTCGTACTAGAACATGGAAGCGGCTGGTGGAAGTGAAGTACTGTCCCGTTTTCTGTTTTGGGTCCTCTGGCTTAGTCTGCAACCCGTTCTCGCACTTGTTTATGGTAGGTTAGGAGAGGACACGTTAAATTGACCGCTTTCTTGACGTTGAAGACCTTAGGAGGCCGGGCTGAATGAACACCTCGCTACCTGCAACAATAAAGGAATATTAACGCTTTCACCTTAATTTTACGGGCTCACCATAGCCCGTGCTACATGGACACTCCGTCCTGAATAGCTAAATCTTTAACAACAACAACAATTTCACCTTATCTCAGTCACCCAGGATAAATTCCTTAACAGCGCTCCACGCACGTCTCTCAATTATGGTTAAAACAATTAAAGAATATCTGAGGACGAGGAGAAACGTCATTTTTTATCCTGTAAAGTGTAAAGCATTATTGGGCGCATCAAGCTGGAGAAGCCAGTTAAAGCAGGAACGCAACTATTCCGTAATTATTGACATATACCGGACACCGCACCGGACGGAAATGATGGTGCGATTTTTAAATATATATTTTAAGAATCTTGCCTGTGGTTGACGGGACGTTGGACGGCAGAACTTGCGACTCTGCTGTCGTGAGGTCCCCTCTTCATCCTCACGCTTGTGGTGCATGTCACTCTGAAATAGCTTGTGGGGGAAAAAGATTAGACCTATGTCCATCCCGTACATCTACACCATTTTCCTGATATATATATGGGGTGAGTATATGTAGACAATGAGGCACAATAACGTGGTTGAAAATATGATGATCAAACCACACATCAGAAGATGTGTTTTGTTGTGTTTTATTGGATATTTAAAAGTTACAAGATGTACATTGATTAATACAATGAGTGCTTAAAAGTTATGAATCTCTTGGGGTCCCTTTGCTTCCAGACAGGAACCAAGGACACAGGCAATTTCCCTCTGGATCGCCACACTGATGCAATGAAACAAGAAACTGGCAACCCTCGGGTCTCGTGAAGTCATCGAGCCAGGAACCCAATTCTTTGAGAAAGCCCAAGGTGTTCCTACCCCAGGGGCCGGGCATCTCAGTCGCTATGGAAACAAAGGTGTATTGACCTTCCAGTCGTCTGGAAGGTCAATAATTCTAGCATGAATTTTCTCTATTTTTCTTCACTTGAGAAGTTGAAAAATGAACTCCCCACAGTTCATTTTAGTGATATTGGCCTGACACTAAAAGATGCGTTTCGTTGACCCTTGTCAACATTATGAAAGGCAAAGTACAAGTAGTTACAATTGATGAAGATTAAGCCACCCAAGAGGTGGCACGGGCATGAATAGCCCGTAAGTGGTGGCCCTTTTGAGCCATTACCAGTATCAAGAGCTGATACTGGAGATCTCTGGAGGTGCAACTGCACCCTGCGTGATGGGAGATGTCTCCCGTGAGTTACAATTTTAGAGCAGCTGAATATATAACCAGGGGTGAGGTGAAGCACTTCACTATGGGCAAATAGGCCACTGCAGCTTATAAATCTCCTTTACATATATATATTCAAAAACCAACTTTGAATATCTATATAGTTGGGAGAAACGTTTTGTATTATCCACCTGGTAAAACAGCAACCGTAAAGTTTAAATTTATTTCACAGGTCATTGACACTTGTTAAGCATTCCAATAATGTTAATGTATTGAGTAATTGAGAGTGGGATTTGTTTCTTCCTCAGGTGAAGGTAACCAGGAGCTGAAAGAGTTCCTCTCATCGCGTAACCCTCGCCAGCAACATTCGGCGACGCTCGAGTCCTATTTGATCAAGCCCATCCAACGCATTCTCAAGTACCCGTTGCTCCTCCAGCAGCTGAAGGCCCTCACCACGCCGGGCTCCGACGAGCACAGACATCTTGTGGGTATGTACATTGACTACACTCCCCCTAGGTGGGTGCCTACCGCTTCCCCTAGGTGGATGCTGCTGCTATCTCTCCCCTAGGAACCTGCTGTTGCTCTCTCTCTCCTAGGTGGGTGCTGCTACTGCTGTTCTCCCCCTAGGTGTGTGGGTGGTATACATGGACTTTGGGATATGAGTACTAAGCAACACTAGTCTACTTGAACACTTACCAACCAGGTTTATTAAGTAGTGTGCAATGTTTGCTTAATCTTGGAGAAACTCATGCATGTTGAGTCAATTTTATGAACAATGAGAATAGGGAGGAGGGTTATCTCCCTATTATTACCCTCCCCCCCCCCACCTGTTCCCCTCCCTCCACTAAAATATCTCCCTTGACTCCCATCTTCCTTACCCTTCCATCACACTCCATTTCTCTCTTTCCTCCACTTCGCCTTCCAAATATATGTACACAATCCTTGCCTTAATTGTATAGTACCATAGCTTTATATAGTAAGTACAATACTTTAATCATTAGCATGTTTCACTGTTTCCAAAGCTATTACTTGCTTTCATTACATATATCAAGAGCTTTGAGTAATTTAAGTTTTAGTTTGTTTTCCATAGTGTTGTTACTGTCAGTAATACTACAGCACATAAACTGCCTTGCCTGAGCCATAACATTTGTGTGTTACCAAGAGCACTGGCATGTCTCAAGTGTAAGAGTCTCTTCACATGGCAGTGTCTCGGTCCTTTCATCCAAGACTAACATAGAACAACTGCAGTTGTACTATGTATTCCATATGGGTCCTATATTGGTCTGCATCCTCGGCTCACAATCGAGGAACCTGGGATCGATCCCCGGGGGGGGGGGGGGGGGGGACAGAAATGGTTAGGGCATTTCCTTTCACCCCGATGCCTTATTCATCTAGCAGTAAATAGGTACCCGAGGAGTTATACAACTGTTGTGGGTTGCATCCTAGAACAGGTCAGCAGGTCAGTAGTTGGCCTAGGTGGATCTCGATAAGCTTAGGTACAGGCTTCCTGTCTCTGATAACAGGAATATATATATACTACTGTGTATACTGTGTGTGCATATATTCCTGAGACTATTGGATATCACTACCTGCTGCCACAAGAGTACTAACTTGAAGATGAAGGGACACTAGAGATGCTGACTAGATGAGATACCATATTACAGTTAATTTAGAGTAAAGAATGCTTTCCACAACCAATGCTTTTTATATTATTATTGCCCCCCCCCCCTGGTTTCAACAGTTAAACACGTAGTCCTGTATCTTATTTTATATAGAAGTCATTGGGTCTGATTTCACATCTTGTTTGTGATAACAGAGGCCCTCAAAGTAATGGAGAAGGTAGCAGAACATATCAACGAAATGCAACGGATCCATGAGGAATACGGTGCAATATTTGACCATTTATTCCGTCAACATCAAAAGTCTTGCAAACAAGTGAGTTTCAATAAACCTCTTTTACAAGGACATGTACTGATAAATGTGTAACATGACTAATACTACTCAGTGAATGGATGTCTGATGTGAACTCTCCAAGACACCCTTTATTCCTGGAATGCCTCGATTAGGTGACAAAATAAAGCTTTCTAAAATATATTTATAATACTTATATTCAATATAGGAACCTAGGATCTCACGTGATCCGCACCTCCCACAGCCAGTCGACCTATCTCCAGGGGATCTTCTCTACTACGGAGGAGTCGAGTGGCTCAATATCTCGGACTTCTTAGGAAAAATAAAGAAAGGATTGGAACTTCATGCCATGTGTTTCGTCTTTAAAACGGCTGTTGTCTTCCTTTGCAAGGAGAGATTAAGACAAAAGAAAAAGCTGATGGTTAGTGGTGTTGTAAGTGACCACAGTATCGTGTTTCTTGTATTTCTAAATGATTTGTCACCGTACGCCATAATTCAAAGGTCATATGCAATAAAAAATTATTTTTGAATTGCAATTTGTTATAGAAAACAAAATCTTACTGCTTGTAGTTTTCATAAACATAATTTTTCCACACCAATTTCCAAATGACTTGATTTCCTGAGCCTGCAAGATTGTTCTGAAACAAGCCTGCCAAAATGTCACATTGTTAACAAATGTGATAATATATTTTTTACAGTGAAAATGTATAATTTTTTTTTATTTTTGAGATTATTTTGAATTCATACCCATTATAAAGTTTTTGTTTCACCATTTTAAATAATAATATAATAAATAAATAAATATAATAAAAAGGAAGAAACATTTCTCCGATATAATATATTTTACCTAACAGCCGTATTGTTCAAAGTAATTATCGACAGGAGGAAATCAGCTTGGAAAACTATTTAGCACCAGCTGCATCACAAGATATTAAACAATTTCTGGATGTCAATTAAGGATACAAATACAAGAGAAAAAACACAAGATGAACAATGTCAAACGTAACAGATTCATAGAGAATTTGATCGAGGAACACAAGACTCGAAGGATCATTGAGAAAGCAAGATTTCAGATCCTGAAAATCAGGACATTCTATGAGAAGGTACTCGATTGTTAGTGGGACAACGGAGATCTGACAGTAAGGTGCTGGTACTATATTTGTTCTGTTACGTGTCTATGAGTTAATCATGTGTGACCAATACCTAACAGAGCTAGAGATGTTTCCCACATCTTGTTTCAGTGGCCATGGGGATTGATTGCTTTTTAAATTACGTAATGTGTTATCTGTAATAGCTAACCATTCAACAAATGACAATGTCGTTATGAATGGCAGAATAAAAATCCGACTGAGTATTTGCTTCTGGTAAATGAGACAGGCACAAAAAAGTATCTTTAACAACAGTGTCCATGAGATTATTAGAGGCAATAAATTGCCATCCACACTTCTGTGGAAATAATAGTGCTACGGCACTCACACGCGTGGGGTCCGCAGTTCCAGACCTATGCAGTCCAGGTGAATGGAATTAGAGGCAACACAGCAAAATGACACTTATATGTCCTATAGGTGATGAACAGCCAGTGTTGGATATCAATCACCACGGGATGTGAGGGGGTTAAAGGACCAACCCATCCTCAACAAAATTATTATACCTATAACAATGGATGGAATGTTGAAAATATGAACTGTTGTACTAACAAAGTTTACAAAACCTATCCAATGCCTAATGTGCTTCCTAGTGAAAAATTAATTCTTATGAAGTACAGTAATAGAGCTTTATGCAAAAGGTAAAAATACCCCCAAATCACATATCTACTTTTGTGTTGCCTTGGTTATATTCAATTAATTTTCTGCCACGGGTGCAAACTGAAGAACATGCAACTCCCATCGTGCTATTTTTGGGGTACTTGAGCAGTGAGCAGATGCTTCTCATGACTGCTAGGTGTTGCCTTCATACTTGTAACCACTTCTCTTTAATCGAGCAGTGTCATGAAGATCAGAATCCTCGAAGGATTTAATTCATAATTTGATCAGAAAATCTTTGTATAAGGCTACTAGTAATTTTGCAAGAAATCTTGATACAATTGTGACCCATAATTGTCCAGGAAATCTTCACATAATGCAATCTGGGAATGGCCAGGAAATCTTCATTTGAATTGACCCATAGTTTTAATATAAATACAGTAATGAATTACTGCAAGCATTGAAAAAATCATTTAAGTGTTACACTGCCAGAGCAGCAAAAATGCATTTTCGCTATTTCTTTTGTAATCAAATTTTGTTCTTTTTCTCAGATATGATACTGTACTCCAGACCATCCTCCTAAAATGAAAGTACTTATAGTAACCATTTAGTCAAAAGTACCAATATGTAGTGATGGACTCAAAAAAAGTTTTGTATTATTGAATTTGGCCTAATGGGATATTTTTGTTTTTCTCAACATATTCTGCCAAGGCTGCAAGCAACCCAAGGGTGCTCCTAGCAATCCAAAGTTAAATACATGCTATCTTAGGCCTAATATAGTACATATACATGCTATAAAAAGCCTATAAATTTTTAAGTTTGGTTTTAGCTTTATTTTCTGTACCCCATGAAAGTATATACAGCAATGAAATTTTTTGGTGGTTCATTGATACATATTTGTACTTTCGACCAAATGGTTACTATAACTACTGTGCAATCATTTCAAGATGATGGGCTGAATACTTATGACAAAGATTTTATTTGTACAAATTTTGTAAATGGTTGCATATGATCTTTACGTTAATCTGCTTCTGACACCTTAGTTAACACTATTTCCATCACACTCCCCTTCCCCCCCGTCATGCCAATAATTGATCATTCTATATAAGAGATACACTACAGAGATTTTTGTGGATGCACTGAAATGTTGTCACTTGCATTTCATGTGTATAAATTGGATTACAGTGTTTGTTTCAGCCACATTATTGTAACTCATTCTCTACAAGTTTGTGTGATTTCTGTGTAAGATCTTACAAGAGTTCAGCCTTTCTAAGGAAACCTAAAAGGAACAGTGTCTTAACGCTGTTATTAAAGAAAGCTTCTTACGGTATATTTAATATTTAGATGAGAGCCTATCAGGTTAAAAAGAGGACAAAGACTAGATGCAAAAGTATGGAGAGCATAGTGAAAGTTGAAAGATTGTTTTATAGATCAATAACACAAAAAGTGAGAAGTGTATAACAAGCTAAAAATTGTACAGTACTGGAACTAAGAGGTCTCTTGGTAATAAAAACCAAACATTGAATGTAATGTAATACCCTTTTCTGGTAGGGCCTTCATTAGCTCTACAAGGTGAAGGGAGCTTAGATACTGTATGCCCAAAATTTAGAAAAATCCTCTGTTCTCATCAATAAGTGAGGAAGGAAGAGGTCTACCATGCTACAACAAAAAGCCACAAAGGTGACACCAATAGGTTCACATCCCAACCCCTACAGGTGACACTGGGACTGGGTCTGAAACCACGGCTAAACTGGTTACATGAGGGGGGGCCAACAGGAGGACTTGACTTGTGAATATCCCCAGTCTGGTCAACACTGGAAGCAGCTGGACCAGAGAGAAGAGGTAAATGTAAGATCATTGACTCAAGTCTTAGTGAAAATCCACCATGAAAATCTTGTGATCTGGAAATGGAGTCACATAGACTGCAAGTCATTAATGCCACATATACAAGTGAGCCGGTTTACCTGTGGGGGAATTGGCTGAATTTTCCATGAGGGCAGAGAAAAGTAGCCCACGCATTGAGATCGAACATAAGTGGGAGACCATCCAGGAGGATGTAAGCAAAAGATTGTCCTCGAGGACATTCAAAAAGCCTCCAATGTGAACTACACTAAATACTATATTCTGAGGGGCCAGAAGCCATCCTATATGCAGAGTCCAACCCCATTTCAGGGAGAATGAATTGAACCCCCTTCCTCTTCCTAGTTGAGGAAGTGGATCATTAGGAGGCATTTCAAATGAGGGCAGAGAGCACAGCCCTGCAAACTACCAGATTGTGATATGTCCACCACAGGCAAGTAGCCCACTTATCTATGCTTGGCATGGTGGCAGCTGAAGATAAACATCCAGCTAAGGTATAATGCATATATTAACTGTTCTAATGACAGAGGAGGGGGCACCACGGATTCGAACCTCAAAGCTGTAGAAAAAAGTTCAGATGTCCCCATATCACAGTCCACTGATCATCCAATTAAAAATTTGGTGGGAAGAATCATGCCATCTGTCAGACCTGGACTAATGCCAGAAAACATACCTGTTGCTGAAGAGTTGCAGGGCACCAGGGGCTATTACAAACACCTGGGCAACTGGTATGGCAAAACTGGGCATGCCTGGGACTGGGCACCTAGGAGCACTGGGTGTGTCTTATATTGTAATGTGGACATTGAGTTGCCAAGACTTTACATCGTGGGAAAGGGCAAACCCAAAAAGGCACAATTGACCACCTTAATAGAGGAACCCGTTAGAAAAACCTGAACACTAGGGGGTCACCACTTTCCAATCAAGTGACTGTGTACGACAAAGTTTGCCACTTATCCAGGAAAAACAAGGGGTTATCCACCAGTCAGGAGGACACCAAGACTTTGTACCATAGTTAGGAAAAAGAAGAAGAAAACCCACACCCAAAAACATTTGGTTTCATCTCAGATGCATGAGTTCAGTCTCAAAGCAAGTCTGTCCAAGCTAAAGCTGTGGAAAATTTGCATAAAGGAAGTGTATCAACGCTAGTAACTGGGACCCGGGAAAAGAAATGTGCAAGGAAGATTTCCATCCCTAAACAATGGGACATCAGCTTCCACACCACCAGGCCTCAGCCAAGGATCACTAAAACCGGAGCCACGAAGTGGGATCCCGCAGCCTGAGAAGTTCGCATATTTCAAAAGTGATGTCATATTGATCCAAAAAGAATAGTTAAGGAAGCAGTATGCAAAATATGAGATAGGATGACACAAACACAAAATCAGGCTGATTACCATAAACTAGCAAATGATAGAACTTTTCATCAGCAAATTATAGTATTAAACTACTGTATGCTATATATATATTTGTTCACAACACTACTTCATCTACCCCTCTCTCCTTCATTAATCCATACAGTACTGATATCATGCTACAATGTGTGTTTAGCTCAGAAAAATTCATTTGTGGAATGCTGTATATTGATTTAATATATAAATATATATTCTGTACTTCCTTTTCATCTATGTATGAATTTATGATTCATCCTGTCTCTAGGGAGCACAAGGGAAGAATAGCTCATCTGAAGTAGAAATAATTAGGTACCAAGTGTTAATTCCTGTGACAGAGGTTCAGGTCCGTGCCTCCTCGATGAAGGATATGGACTCTCATTTCCTCTGGGAACTAATTCATCTTAAAAGCCAACTTCAACGTCGGTCCGAAAAGGTCTATCATCTATCAAATAGGTAAGTGGAATAATACCAATTTTGAGGTAAGATAGGTGTTGCTTGCTCTTAATAATTTTTCTCAATAAGACAGTATGTCATTCTTCTTCTTAGCTAGAACTGTCCAATTAGACCTAACTGACAGAGATTGTTTTGCTAAATAGCCAGGGCTTATGCAGCTCTGGCTATATCATGCTAATAAAGCTGAATACACTTTGTCTATCAATACATTGGTTAATGTTTTTTTTTTATAAAAAATAATGTTTTTTACTTTCCTAATTAATATTTTACACAATGCCATCTTTAACTCAACACACTTGTTGTCCCCCCCCCACTTTGTGCCTCTTAACTATTGTCTGTCATGTGGCAAATCACATTTTAAAGAAGCCTTAGATACAACTTGTATATCTTTATTGACCTCTGGTCAGAGTTCAGGCTTTGTATTTTTATAACCTAAATTCAAGCTCCACATTAATTACAAAAAAATTATCCTTCAAGTGCAGCAGTTCCTTAATTTATGCATGAAATACATATTTTTTTGGAGGGGAGGGGGGGGTTGTGACCATTGATGTTTATAATATATATAAATGACCTAGATGTAGAGATGAATAGTAAAACCACCAAATTAGTGGATGACATGAAAATGGGGAAGTAGCAAAGAAATGAAGACTTGGCATAACTCCAGAAAAGAACTCATCACACTGCAGAATTGGGCAAAATAGTGGCCAATGCAGTTCAATATAGATTAGTGCAAATTTCTACACTTTGGAAACAACAGTGGTATTGACTAGCAGATAAATGATGCAGATTTGAGCAAATGGAGTTGATAGGGATATGAAGGGGGTGTTGACTTTCAGAGACCTGAACATGGACAGCAATACTGTATATCAATTCACAGAACAAAGCAAATGGGATGCTTGGGTTAACCAGGATCATTGGAAATAGATGTTCAAGCATTATCTTTCAATTATATTTGGCCCTGGTGAGACTATGCCATCCAGTTCTAGTCACCACAGTACAGACTGGACACCAATTCTTTGACCAAATTTAACATAAGATGACCAGTGTACTCCATGGTTTTTGGGAACTCCCATACAAAAAAAGGAGGTTTGAATACCATAGTTCAACTTACATTAGATGGAGAAGCACATAACTGAAGTCTTCAAGTGCACAATGGGTATCAACAGGGAAGATATGGGCAAGTTCTTGAAACTTTCATCAGACCAGGTTGGAACTTGTAGTATTGGCTATAAGCTGGAAAAGTTCAGATTTGGAAATTATAAAGGACAGTACTGGTTTGGCAACAGTATGGTAAATGAGTGGATGCCTGCCACATCATTGAGGCAAATTTCATAATTACCTTTAAAAAGAGGAGTGATGGGTACAGGGGGAAAAGGGGTTGGATCTAGGTGGGCTCTGCCCAAAATGAGTCAGCAGTGCAACTATCACAATAATCTCAACTACAGATTCAATTATAACTACAATCACTCAGAACATGACCAACATTACAACCACAACTACCAAAACCACAGTTATCACTAGAAACACCACATCATTACATCAACTTATAATCAAGCTTCCTGAACTCATTACACTCATTGCAATCATTCCAACCCTATAACTCACTATGCAACCCTGCCTGTATCCTGAGATATACTGGCTTGGAACTTTAATTTTTCAATCACTTTTATGCAAATAAAACATATCTGGTCATTTAAGAATTTGTGTGTATGACAAATAACTGACTTGCTAATTTATTAATTACTATTTTGTCTGCAATTTTCTCCTCAGCACATCTGAGTTCCGTAATGCGTTTCTGAAAACCATCCGACAAATCATACGTGAATCTGTAAGAAATATGAACATTCCTGCTAACAAGCCGTCATCGTCATCCTCCAGCATCTCCAGCAAGGGAAACACCAACACTTTACAACCCTCCCGCTCAGCACCTAAGAAAAAAACCTCTACGTCAGTTTAAACATTTTGTGTTTTATCATATTCTTTTGTTAGAAAATATTCCATAGAATTTTGTCATAAACTCGCTTCTCTTGGGTATAGAGTAATAATCTAATAATACTGTCATTCTAGAAGTACTGTATAAGAATTTCTATATCTCACTATTGTTTTAGACAGTTCAGTGTGTGTGTAATAATATACATATATACATACATATATATATATATATATATATATATATATATATATATATATATATATATATATATATATTCCAAGAGTAGCTACAAAACACTGACAATATAAATTCACTTTAGCTATAAGATTATAAAAATATGATCACTCATTACTTTCAAATTAGTATTAACCTTGAGCATTCCTATTATACCTATTGATATTATTATTATTCTTTATGCTTTATAATCTTAAGAAGAAGAACAGTTTTAAGTTCCTACCTTATATATTTCATTATGTGTGGTGCTTTCTAGTTTTAACATTCACAATGCCTAAATCTTTCTTCCACTTCCTTAATTTATTAAATTTTAATTTTAATTTACTTTAGAGTATAAGATTACATTTTCTAATGAGGATTGATTTCTGAGCATTAAGGGTCAGTGAGTTTTTAGTTATACAGTACTGTATTTATATTGATATTTTCAAAGAAGGTAATAAATAGCAGTCACAAGACCTTTGGAATGAAATAGTTAGCGTGGGCCACATTTTATATCGTCACTGTTAATCCTAGTCGAGTGGTTTTCCTCCCTGAAGGGGTCAGTGAACTGTGCCCTGAGTGGCCCTTTCTCCCGCAGAGTTCAGTCGGCCACACTACAACGACACTCAGCAGGTAACATAGATTATGACAACTTGGAGAGCTACGACAATGTGCCCGAGACGCAGGTTGGGCATGACCAAAACAACTTCCGAACACGCAGCAAGACCGTGTCGGACGGCATGGGTGAGTCCCGCCCGCCGGCCTCTCCCAGGCGGCAGCAGTGAGGGTGGGGGTCAGGGAGGGAATATGACATTATGACCCGTGACTCAGTGAGCCCAAGGCCGTTGTAACATACTGTGTGTGAAAAAAATATTCAAGAAGAACAGTGTTATCCTGAAGGAACTCACCTGCGGTCTACAGCTCACTCCGCGTCCTCTCCCACCACCAGACGAACTCAGTGACTCCACCACCAAGAGCGATGGCGGAAAGGACGAAGTGGGAACGCGATCGGAGGGTGAGGAGGAGGTCATAGACAAGAAAAAGGCGACCCTTGGCCGGACCCCCAACCACCTCTCGCTGTCCACCACCTCGACGCTCTCTACAGGCTCCACTGGCTCCATGGCCAAACTAATCCAGGCCTCCAACCAGCCAGCCCAGTATCAGCCGACCAGGAGTGTTGGTAAGTAAGCCTCAATTATAATGCATGAGCCTAGTTTGAATTACAGTAATGGAATTTTACAAAATTATATGTAGTGAATATGCTTATCATTTAAAAATAGAAGCATATTAAGCAGATCATAAACAGCTTCTCTTGAATGTCATAATTAATAGCTTATACATTATAAAATATAGATTTATATTTTACAGACAGTGTTTTGCAACATAGTTAGCCGTTTCAGCATTTATGTTGTGGTTATTAAAACACTTTTGCAGATTACAGTACAGTATATTGAAACAATTAACTGGATTGCTTATTGCAATGCACAAAAATTTCAAACACTGGCTTTTGACAACAAGACATTTTACAAATGGCATAAAATAATTGTAAGTTAAAGTTACATTAAATTAATTGGATGTGTAGTTTGCAAAGAATATAATAATTTTTTAGCAGTGAAAATTTATGGTTCACCTGTATACAAATTTCATTTTTAGTTGAACAAACTTCTTTGAAGCATTAACCCCTAAGCTGCTCTGGGCTTCAACACCTACGGGCGCATCAGAAAACAAAACAAAAATTCAAAAAATATTTGTCTTATAAAAGTATTCATTTGTGTTCCATGATCATGGGAAAAATAATACAAAAATCGTAGGTGGCATAGTTTGGCCGCAATAGGGTGAGGAAGTCTGGCAAAAAACAGCTGTCAGGCGAGAGTTGCCACAAAGATATTATTACCTAATTATTTCAATGTCTGATTTCTTCTAAGTTTTTTGTAGTAATATTATTTATTAGTGTGTAGTGTGTAGCATAATAGTGTGTAGTGTGATATATACTGTAATAAAATGAGTAAATCTTTGCCATACTCAACAGTATTTTGATCATAATTATTTCAATGATCAATTATTCAATTATGATTCAATTATTATGTTCATAAAACAATAAACAAATAGTTTTGCTTTTATTACACTATATACACAGGTTATATACAAGATTATGCATGTTTTGTTCACCATATCGAACCACTAAGTTGGTATGGTGAATCAAAAGGAGTGAGGAGTGGCCAGTCACCACCACTCCCTCCCTCACCAACACTTCACCCAAAAAAATTTGTCTAAAATCAATTTCTAAACATATTTTTATGCAAATGTCACGACCCTCGATGAATACTTCATCGTGGTTCATTTTCAGCTTTTCTCTTCCTTTAAATAATCTTGTCTTAATGACCATTGTACCCATCTTCATTATTTTGCAATTTCCTGGCATTCTTAAGCACTTCTGTCATTTGCTTCACTCCATTTAATATCACCCTTAAGGAAGCTAATCCTATCTTTTAGATATTTACTTATCCTCTGAAAATCTGACATTTTCCTTTGTTGAGAACCTTCTCTTAAGCCTACTTTTTTCTCAATGATGTTTCCTCTTCTCCTGCTCTGTCCACCCTAGATGGTATCTTATTTTCCAAGCAGCTAAAAATTATTATAGGTGCACTTTTATCTACAGTATTCTGTACTAATTTACTGCTAGTAACCAGTTCTTTCATATTTGCCAGTTTAATGTCATTTCCTGACTGCTCATTTCTGTATGCATGTATGCACATATATACCTGTCCTGATCTCTCGCTTAAATCATCAAAAACTGTACAGTGTGTGTTAATCCTCTACTCCAAAAGTTCTAATAAAGCAAGGTAAGTTCACAAGTAAGCATTGGTGCAATGAGTGTTGGTGGTGGGCAGGTTCTGGTGTTTGTTTGTTTTCTGGGGGGGGGGGGAGTAAAGAGGAAGGAGAGGCATAGGTGAAGGGAAGTATAGACGTGGGAAATACAGTGAGAGGTATGAAAGCAGGCGGGCTGTCCGCCTTGCTGACACGATGTGTGGGTGTTGGCAGCTAAGCTAAGCTGGCTCCCTCTTGTCAGGGAGCTGTGAGTGTGTGAGAGGTTCTTCACATGGATGTCTATAGATGAATACTGTGTAGCATTCATATATACACACACTGATGCTTCCACACACATGTTGTTCTGTTTAAGGCTCTTTATTTTATTATTTTTATTTATCAAGCCATCACACCCTGATGGCTTGGTGCTGCAGTCTGATGTTTAGTGGTTGTATGTTCAGGAGTTCATGGAGCTCCTGGATTGTCTGATCATATGGTGGAAGGTGTTTTGCTGCTCTCCTTAGCACCTTATTTTGCACTGCTTGCAGTTTCTGCATGTTAGTTTTCTTTATGGTTTGTAGTGGTACTGGGGGATACTCTAGATGCAGCCGAACTAGAGCCTTATATAGGTGGATCTGAATGTTAGTACCGAGGCTTCGAAATCTCCTCAATTTTCCTAAGGCTGCTTTGGCTTTGTTTAGTCAGTCCCTTACATGAATTTGTATCCCTGTTCTATAAATCATAAGTCCCAGTATTCTGCCTACCTCCGCATAATGGATCGGATGGTTGTCAAGGATTATGGGGTCCGGGTTTCTTTTCGCAATGTGTATTATCTGAAACTTTTGTTTGTTGGTGCTAATTTTCCATTGCTTCTCAAATTTGTTTACGAGTTCAATTACTGTACTGCCTTGGTCTTGTCGGCTAGTAACGGCTTTGATGGTCCCGGTTGGCAAATTATTTGGGTGACATCGTCAGCCTATGTGATGTATTCTCCATGTTGGGGTTGGGGTAGGTCAGCTGTATATATGTTGAATAGAGTGGGGGAGAGGCAACTTCCTTGTGGTACTCCACTTTTCAGTTCTATTACGTCACCCAAGTAGCTGGGTGACAGGTTCTGTTGCTGTTCTTAATGATGCAAGCCATCCATGGCCACTGGTGCATCTCCATGTGATACTTATGTTTTTTCCTTCACCTCTTACTCTGCCTTTATTGTTGTGTAGCAGTCAGTCAAACCCACCCACTCAAGCAATCAGGCAGGAAAGCAGTCATTCATTCATTCATTCATTCATTCATTCATTCATTCCCCCAGGCACACCCTTGCTTGTGTATGTATATGTGCTTATGTATCTGTCAATGTATGAATATTATCTATTAATCTATGTATCGCCTGACTTCTTATATTGAATACCTACAATTAATGAGCTGTACCTTGATAAACAAGCAAACTTTACAATCAAATATTTAAAATGTTCTTTATTCCACATGTAAGAGTGTCAGCAGCTGGCAGGGACCATCTAGCATTAGTTTCATACAAGAAGTACTCACCTAATTGTGTTTGCTGGGGTTGAGATCTGGCTCTTTGGTGGGTGTATAGGGGAGGAGAAAGGAATGGAAGAGAAATGAGGGGAGGGGATTGGATGGCAGAAGGGCTTGGGTAGGAAGAAGGGTGTGTAGGGCTAGGAAGTAGGGGGGTTGTGAGGATAGGAGGGAGGGGGTTGTGAGGATAGGAGGGAGGGAGCCATGAGGATAGGAGGGAGGGGGGTGTGAGGATAGGAGGGAGGGAGCCATGAGGATAAGAGGGAGGGAGCCATGAGGATAGGAGGGAGGGAGCCATGAGGATAGGAGGGAGGGAGCCATGAGGATAGGAGGGAGGGAGCCATGAGGATAGGAGGGAGGGAGCCATGAGGATAGGAGGGAGGGAGCCATGAGGATAGGAGGGAGGGAGCCATGAGGATAGGAGGGAGGGAGCCATGAGGATAGGAGGGAGGGAGCCATGAGGATAGGAGGGAGGGAGCCATGAGGATAGGAGGGAGGGGGGTGTGAGGATAGGAGGGAGGGGGGCGTGAGGATAGGAGGGAGGGGGGTGTAAGGATAAGAGGGAGGGGGATGTGAGGATAGGAGAGAGGGGGCATAAGGATAGGGAGGGAGGGGAAGAGCAAGGAAGGTGTTGGGGAGAGGTAATGGGGTACCAAATATTTTTACCAGAATTTATTTATTCGCTTAAATATGTACAAGAATGTATAATGGGGTTTTCAATAATTTTGGTGGGTAATGGTACATTCTTGCAAAAGCCATAGATTAAAATTTGAAAACTGAGGTTGGATAGAAGGTGACTGAAGGTGTTGCATCATGCTAGCACATAATTGCAGGGGTTAGGTGGGCGGGGTGTGTTGTTCAGACAGGATGAAAATGAGTGATAACTAGTCTTGAAGTTGCTAGCTCGCTTCACCTTGTGAAGGCCAGGCAGACAAGCAGTTAGTCAAAGAGCCCGGCTGACCAGCAACTCGGCAAGCTAAAAAGTGTGACAGTCTCTCAATCAACCCCAGATGACAACTGATTGTCTAGCCTTCCACATGCCTGCCATGCAGACCTGATTGTATGCCTCCTTGTTTATCTGTCTGTTTATGTAGTATGTATCTCAGGGTGCAATTAAGCTAGAAGACAGTGTGTGTGAGAGCAGCAGTGAAGCAGTGTAATGAATGCTATTTGGAGGAATTTGTGGAATATTGTGAAACTCGCAGACTTCATGAACTAAGACCAACTAATCCCACTGAGTAACTATTAAATAAATCTCTGTAACCAGTAACTAATAACATCAATGGTATTACTTTGTTGTACGAGTAATTTTGCTTGAACTGTCAGGCATCCCCTGGGGGTGGGGGGGGGGGTGGAAGTAATGTAGTGATATGGCTCTTTCTGGTAAAGCCTTAATGACTCCCTGAAGCTATCTTGCCAAGATGGCTCCCCACTATTAGGTCACATTGGTTGCGGGAGTCATGTTTCGCCTACCAGGGACCAGAACCTGCCCCCTTCCCTTACAGAAGTGCAGGAAGCAGGGAGAGGAAAGCATCCAGAAAGTCAGCAAAGCTTTACAGATAATTCCAATATTCATAAGAAATGAAGTATCAAAACAGCCAAATGACTGTAAACGATTTAATAACAACAATTGGTTTACTTGAAACCGGCTTGAATCTGGCAATACTGATGGCCAACGCCAATTAGCCAGGAGCCTCTGGCCAACAGCTGGCTCCCGGATCAGTCCACAGCCGATGCCAAACAAAGCAACGAACCTGGTAGGGAGGGAAGGAGTCGGGGAGCCATGGGCTCTAACACAATGAGGCATTTCATTACATTCAATGCTGCTGCCAAGGAAGAGCCGCTTGGAGGCTCCCTGAAGATAACCACAGAGAAATAGGAAACCAAGGGTTTACCAGGAAGGAGAAAAGATGGCAGGTACTAGGTCAAAGAAGAGACCGAGGACCAGGAACCTGACTCAGCAGTGCACAGGACCGACTTGTACCAAGGACATTAACCGGGAACAACTGGGACACCTGCTAAATGGAGAAGGCTAACCGACCATGCCCAAGTCTAACCACATCGCCATGACCTCATGGATCTGTGGGGCTAAGGCCACTGGTCCAAAACCCCTGATCCTAAAATAGTGGGGTTGGGGGTAACTTCCCCAGAGACCTTGGGAAAGAATTCAGAAAGCCCATGGACTGTGGGACTAAGAACTGGTGAAAAGTCAGGCATCTCATCAAAGCTCTGTTGAAAGGTGGTGAACTATGAAAAGACCAGTGCAAACACTAATGAACACAGCAACCCTTCTCCAATGCATAATTATGGTGTTGAGTGGAGGAGGAATCAATCAAAGAAAGAGCAAGAGCCCTGTAATCTGACTCCAGCATAGGTCCACCCAGACTTACAGCAGACGAGGCCCCAACTTTGCCCCAATCCAACTGGACTGCCTCTGAGCAGAGAAGCCAAAACCCCTCTGCAAAAGCATCTGAGGGGACTAACAGCAGCAGCTGAAATAAAAGTCAAAACAACTTCCCTTGTAAAGAGGAAAGGTGAAAAAGGGGGAGGGGGTAACCCTACCAGACAAAGGGTTAAGGATCAGGTATGCATGTGAGATCGACCAAGTATAAAGCCAGAACTGCCTCCCGAAGGAGGATTGAGCAATTAGGACTGCACCTGGTACTGCAGGCAGCAAGGTGGCCACACAAGGGACAGAAGCAAGAGCATCCAGGCTGCCACAAAAATGGTCTGAGAATAGCTCAACAACTGCCGAGATGCACAACATGGTTGTCAGGTTGGTATGAGCCCTGGAATCTCGGCAGTAAGGGTTCCAGTGAACACGGGCAACTGCACGTGGTGTTGCCACTTGCTCATGTCCTTGGAGAGCACCAGAACAAAAAAACAGCTTTCATGTGTTGCCAAAGAACACCAGAAAGATGGAACTCACTTCCCACCACTCAAACATCCAGATTCGACAGATACCCTTCCAATCTCCCAAGGAAAGGAGGCAATTGTCAGCAAGCCAGGATGAATCGGGGACCAAAACCTAAGCTAAAAAGCTAAAGTTGACCAGAACTTGAAAGAGGATCCATTAGGGATGTGAGGTCCTAATCATGCAGGAGAAACCAAAAATGTCTACACATGCCAATGAAGGCAAAAGGCAGGGATGATGGAAATCTCCTGAAAGACAATTCTGCAGAACTGAATGGCATGTGCATACTCTTAAAAAGAAAGGAATAGGAGAAATCCTTTCCCTTGGAGCAAAAGACCTTCCTTAGAAGTAACCATGAAACCACGAGCAGTGGAAGGGCACTCATGGACCTCTCTCAAGCTCCACCCTAGCCCCGTGGGCCACCTGTGATTGCCCCGAAGCAGAACTGTATTCTGCGCCTGATGACTGGTACAGATATCCAACAGAGCAGGATCAGAACCAAGTAATTTGGTGTAAAGGCAAAGGCCCTGCAATCCTTAGAGGGAAGGGATGGTTCAACTGTCTCGACCATTTAGGTGGATGGGGCAATCCTCAAGAGTCGACTGAGCTACTATACATTCACAGCTAAAGTCAGACCTGACTCTAAAACCCTCAGATGCTTTAGAAAGGGTGAAAGAGGCTCCCTGTGCCTCCTCAAAGGGGCCAGATTCTGGCTCTAGTCTCCAGTAGGCCAACAATACTCCTATGAATGATGTGATTAAGTACTGGGAAGCTATATTGGTACAGCAACATAGCTTCAGGGAGCCACTGGGAAGCACCCATAGAAATTGCCAAGTTCAAGCAAGATTGCCAGGAATTAAACACATGCATATGAAGCAAATACTAAAAGAAAACAAGCAATACACAAGCAAATGGCCCCTACAGGACAAAGTTCAAACAATGGCTGGTACTTGGCTCGGAAGGAGTAGGACCTGCTGCAATAGTTGGCAACCTGAGCAGCACACTAGTAGGTTAGTCAACATCAGTGATAGGGCTCACCTGTAAGCCTGCTGTTGACTGGGGACTCTGGGTTTGAGCTTGTTTTGAGTGAACCAATTGTCTTGAATGAATCGTTTGTGCCTTGTGAATGAATACTGTGCCTCTGTGAGAAGGGGGGGTCAGAATCTGGCTCTGGTCTCTGGTAGGCAAAACACAACTACTAGGACTGATGTGACCCAGAAGTCGGGAGCCATCTCGACAAGATCGTTTCAGGGAGCCATCTAGTGGCTCCTCCCAGAAATAATTGTTTTACTGTTAAATAATGCTTTATTTCTAATTTGTTTTCTGTGAATCTTACAGGTTCACCTGTGTGGAAGCCTCGTGATGTCTTCGCCTCAGCTGGTGGCAGCTCTGGTGGGGGAGGTGCTGGCCAGCGAGGAGAGTCATTAACACTTCCTCGTCCAGGAAAAACCAGCGGCCGAGAGGACCACTTCCTGGTGTACGAGGAGTATGGTGGCAACATCTACATGAGTAGCAAAAAGGACACAGGTTCTACAAAGACCCTTCACTGTTGAGCCACTGTTGTTTCCCAACCCAGCAGTCCTCACCACTAACAGCTGCCTCCCCTCAACTGACTACATAGCAGTCACTAACAGCGTGCCACTCATAAATCAGCTTAGACCCTCCCCTAACACTAATGACATCCTGCTGCTCACACTCACTGTGGATTTCCTCGCACGAAACTTTTTACCCCTCGGCATGTTGCTGATTCCATTTACTTTTTACTTTTATTCCATAACCTTTGATAGGACTTAGGAAAAGCTTGATGTAGTGGAAGAATGCAGGATCAGTGTAGCATGATCCTGCTACCCACCATTATTGTGATCGATACTGGTCGCACCTCAAACGCTTCCAATGCGGCCGTGTTCAAGAGAGATACTTGTGTCGCAACAACTGTGTATCTTTTAATTCTTCAGTTTCCAAATGAATTGTGTACAATAAACTTTATGGTTATTTAGCAATTCATGCATTGTAAGATATGAATCTTGAATGAGGACTAGGTTTATCGTTATAAAGAAATTTTTAGACTTAAAAGTGGTGCTCCTGCATTTAACAACTTGAGTGAGAGAAGGTTGTTCTGAAAAACCATTGCAGTGACTGTGCTTCAGCTATTTTATTGTGTTGTGAATAAGTTGTTAAGGTCTCAAACTTGTTTGTCCTATGCTGTGGAAAGCTTAGCTATAGTCATTTGTTTTTACAGGAAGTCAATCATGCAGATTCATAAAGAGAACAGGCTGACCACTTGAACAACACTCACACTTGAGTACACAATGTTAACTTTATAGGTACAAGAAATTGAAATAAATCCTGAAAGATATTTTCTGCAGGTATTAAGTCTCATTGTTGCTATATTGGAGTTGTTGCTTGTACATATTTATGTGTAAGGCAATCAGTACTTGTGGAGTTTTGCTTTAGGTTTAGAAAATGAATTTCTAGTTTGATGAATTTTCTTTATGAGGATGGTAGGCAAGTGACAGGCAAATAATGTCTAGCAGGACAGCAGCAAGTTTGATAGACACTTAAGAGGTTTTTTATACAAAGAAGTATTGTGGAAATATTGACCACCTTTCATATAACATTGCCATTTGTTGCCATAAGTGGAAAGGGAACAGAATTACAAATTTAACTATCAAATTATTAGTATAGGTCTATAGTAATCTTTAATACAGTATATTGATTGTAAAGTAATATCAATACAAATGACTAGTAATGTACAAAAAGTCACAAATAAGGAGCAAATCTATATTTTAAGACAAAATTTAATGTGGACAAAAGCTGTAGTCACTGTATGACATCTCACTTGCTTTTTTGTATCTTGTCTGTTCTCTTCCCACACACCTACCCCCCCCCCTGTCAAATGCTAAAACATGAATCATGTAAACAAGTTTATATTTTTGGTGGATTAAGTAGGAAAGATTATATAAGGTTATCTAATGTTGAAGCACTGAATATATCTTTTCAAGAGGTTTTGTTATATTGAAACTACTTCATATATCTTTTAAGATTCATGAAAAATGCATCATTCTCTTTGTGTGTATAGTTGTGTAACACCTTCAATAGTTAACATATTCAGTGCCAAATAATGTTGCTAGTCATTAATAGTCAATAAGCTTACTATAGCAGTGTCGGCTCCAAAGTACTCTTTAAATCATAATGTTTGTGTTCTTATGCTTAGAATGTAGCAAATGGTTGCGTCTTATTGCTGAGCCTCTGCTAGGCAATCCTTTGCATTACTTCCCCGAGCCTTAAGCCAAGCTCAAAATGGAACACTTTCTCGAATGCAGTAATCCACATAATACACATGTTAGATGACCGACTAGGAGTGATAGTTTTCACTAAATTCTAACAGTTGTATTTGAGGATGCTACACGGGTCATTGAAAAGGTTCTGCCAAGAGCCAGCTACATCCCCAGTTCCTGAGGCTCATCTGTCGCTAATTTACTCTTGCTTATAAACCCAGGGTGCTCAAAATTTGCCCCCTACCCCTTCTCCCAAAACAAAAATCACGTTTCAAAAGTTAAATGACTTTAAGCATGAGGAAACAAAGTACTATGACAGTTCCTACACTAACTGCATTTGCTGCTTAATAAGTAGAAACTACAAAGTTTGGCTTACCTATTGCATAAAATTAAAGCTGCAAGATTACTCCAGAATTCAACAAAAGTAATGGCCACCTCAAAAGAAATTAAAATATTTATTTACAAGCAATATTTATAGGTTTTGAGTACATCAAAAATGCTAGAAATTTCTTGATTTCATTAAAAAATCTGCAGTGAGTACACAAATATATTCTCACAGGTTTTTAGTGTGATGTATGTTGCAGGCAGTGTTGGGGTGAGCTAGGGTGTGCAACATTCTGGATAATAACATGGAAGAATATAGCTATTTCAGCACAATACTTGTCATCCACAGAAATTAGGGTGGGTCTTGAGATACCTGATATTTGCTCATATTTGCTGGAAACTTTGATGACTTGATGTGGTCTCGAATGTCTCAACAGCAAGAGACAAGACCCAGTGGTCACCTTTGCCCACCCCTTAACACTCATGTTCATCACCTTCACCTTAGCTCCTTCACAAGTCATTCAGGAAACTAGTGCAATGTGTGCTCTGTCCACAACTGTAATCTACACAAATGGACAATTGCACAATTCACTGTATGTAGCTTATTTTTTAAGTAAATAAAGAATATTTCTGATTATCTTTAGAATTTCTTTATGAAGAGAAGTAGAAAGTATGAATAAAAAATGTGCAAGACATTCCAGGAGCATAGCCATCAGTTTGAGGAGACTTTGTACGGCCATTTTATACTTGTAATAAGATTTTGCTGTTTATACTGGCATAGACAGGCAACATGTTGACCCAATGCGCTTTGTGTTTTGCTTTACTGTCTGTGGCTTGTGGCCGCCCATCCTCCGGCCACACTACCGCTGACCTCAGCTTACCCTATGTGGCATCAGGACCTTTACCTGCCAGCCACATGGTCAATAGGCAGCTGGAATCCCACTCACCCAGAGTGGTTGCCAGAAAATATTGATAAGTAGAGATGCTGTTGTTGATTTTCACTTGTTACATGTCTTGGTAACAATGGTGTACATTTCTTTTAGTGTTGTTTAGACGTTGTCTAAGTACATTCTAATTAGTGGGTGTCCTTTTGACACTCGTTTTCTGACGATTCTAGACCAGACTGGCAGATGGCCACCCTCCTGTAGAGGCACGTACAATCATTATGTGTAGAGCTCCTGGAAATACTGTACCATACCGCAAATGTCCTTCAAAATGGCTCAATTTCATATGGTAGAAACATCGAATAGCATAGCTCGGGGCCACCTGCCACTCTAAACTTAGTGACAACACAGTCTCTCATTAGAGCTGTCTGATCACTCAAAACTCCCTATTCCAACCCCCACCTCTACCCATACCTCTCAAGTGTAACTTCATTTGTAATATTGTTTTGTTCCACATCTATCTTTGTCCCTTACTGAGGTCACTTTATGGTGAGATTTGGGAGTTGTCAAGCCTGACTTTTCACAACATGGGTAAATCTAGGCTATTTGCAAACAGTATTATTCGAAAAGTATATGGTAAGTTATTAAACATAAAGTATTTATTTAAATTAGTTTCATCATTAATATGTTTTAAACATTATCTTTACCAGAAGTATTTTCCTATGAATCTAATCCTTATAGTAGGGTGCTTCTTGTACATTTTTTAATCACCCTTTATAATTTTGAAGCAAAGCTTCAGTAAAAAAAAAATTTCATAAACATATTTTCAACCCCATACCTACCTCAATTAGGTATTACCAAGAATTTCATACAAATTCCCTTTCTAATCACCATCCCTGAGTAATCTCCAACCTTTACGCTAGCAATAAAGTCCAATCCAGGACTGGCTATCAGTACTGGACTTGTAGGCATAAACATTCAGTCTTTACGTATAGTTTCTTAACTAAAGTTCATTCCAAAAATTACATTACTGCAATTTTTTAATCTTTGCATTGGACCACTTTTTGGTATTTTATACTATATATTCTGGTTACATCATAACTGCAATAAATTTCTTCCAAGGTCCATGTCATGCTTCTTCCCCATGTCTATATTTTTTATCACTCTTATGTATGTGAAACAAATATTTAAGCATTCGTGATCTTTTTCGTCATTCTAAGCTCATAGATTTCTCAAGTGTCCCATCAGTGTTCTTGTGTGTGTTTCCATAAAAACTGTCACAATCACTCTACCTAATACTTAATCTTGGGTATATCAACAGAATGTGCCTTTTTTTGAGGTTCATTTAGGTACCCACAGCATTTGTCAACCCTCTCTAGCTGTACCCGCTTAATTCACCCTCCCATTTCCCACTGTCATTCTTAACACATCCTCAATGTTCTCATTAAATAATACTGTAATAGCCTACACAGTTCTGTTAAATTCGCGTTTTATTAAACCAGCAACCCTCACCCCCCACCCCCATCCTTTATGGAGTATTCTTACTCCTATTGTTAAAGTTCTCCTTGTACTAGAGTATTGTCATACATAAGGGGCAATATTCTTGGAACAAAGTGAAAGCATTTCCATCTTATGTCACCTATGTTTCTTCGATAAACAAGAGACCAATACAAGGTTCTAAATTATGTCAATCCAAAGCCAGTAACACTTGACTACAAAACAGAGCATATATTAGGTGTAATCAAGTGATGCAGGCCAACAATATGTTGCAATCCTGTGTTGGTCTCTTTCTTTGATAACCATGACGCTCCAGGGAGGGCTTCAAACAACGCTCAACCCTTCTATAGAATACTCAATAAGTTATCCCATTTTCAGACTGCAAGTAATATCATAGTTTGCTTACTTGTGAAGATATTTGACTTTATATCTTAGGAGAACAAAGTTACATCTGAAAGTGTTCAATAATTAATGAAAGGGTTATATTGTATGATAGAAATGTATACAGACTAATGTATTGTGTTAATATCATTAAACTATTTATACAATGCATGAATCTCTTATATCCCCAACTAACTTAATAACATAGATGCTGTTAACATGCCTGAGAATGTTCTACAAACACCATTAACTTGTTCTTGATTGAAAATATTGCTTTTCAAAGTATGAATATTATAGCAAACTAACATTTGCTTAAGTGCTATCATCTTAGGTAACCTTGTTGTGCAAGCTTGTAGCATCCTAGCAAAATATAACTGATAATCCAGTCTTACCACTCACCTAGAAAGTGAGTGTTATAGTTTCCTTTTAGAAGGTCATTTTACTTAAATTTATCATCACTTTACTGAACATTACTTCTTGGCCATCTTCAATATTTCGGACAATTGGACTACTACCTCTTAGACTATGAATTGTGTGTGTTATATATAAATACTAAATCTCGCTCTTTTTACAACACGAGTAAACAAAAGATATTAAGTATAATGTTTATGTACATTCTTAAACCATAAGAAATGCAATATTGTATAAGAAATACACTGTATATGACTGGAAATGTAAATTTGTGAAGTCTTGCAAATGGTTAAAAAAAAAAAAAAAAATCCATAAAACACAAATCATGTGTTGATTTTTGGCATTAAATCAAAAATTCTTTAAAACCATTTACCAAGGAAATTGTACCCAAAAAGCTTATGACAGGTTATGCTAATTAGTACATAATATTTAAACATCTAAAGAAGATTGAGCATTCCCACCTCCCTGCATCTGTATATCTGAAAATTGTCCATATTGTGCAATGACCAGTATGAGTAGTTTAATTTGAATAACTGCTCCCAACTTTAAAACTCCGCAATACTATACACTGGTCAAAAAAATTTGTATTCCTTAGGTTCTTGTCGTTTTTTTTTTTTTGTATAATCATCGTACTGAACAGTAATAATTTTGATATTTTTAGGCACATTCTTTTCTTGTTTCAGACCATAAAGATACAGTACATATACAGTGGTACCTCAGCTTATGAATTTAATCCGTTACCAGAGACGGTTCGTAACCCGAAAATTCGTAAACCAAAGTGAATTTTCCTATAAGAAATAATGTAAATTTGAATTACTCTGTTCCACACTCCCCAAAATATTAACTTTAAAGTAAATTTCATACCTAATTCACAAAATCTTTAGTACTAAAGTATGTACAAGTTATTACTTACCTTTATTGATGACTCTTGTTGGCGTATGGAAGACAGTGAGGAGGAGGGGAGGAGGAGAGGTGTTTGTGTTTGGAAGGGCAGTCCCCTTCCATTATAACATCAGGCAGTGATGACTTCTCTGGGGTACTCTCTCTGGTATGTTTTGCCTGCATACCACCAGGGCCTGCGTGTGGCTCACCTCTGTTTTTTTTTCACTAAAATTCTATCCAAAGAAGCCCGTTTTCCCTACGTTGTAACACTTTGTCTGTAGTGAGGCATCACAGTGTCATTAAAAAGGATAATGCAATGGCCTACTACAGCTTGGTCTGGGTGAGTTGTTTCAACAAAAGTTTGCATTTCTTCCCCACAGTCTACACCACTTCCTAATTGTTGAGGAACATTCTGTACTGTCTCCTCCTCCCATGAAGACATTTCCTCAGATGCCTCTTGTTGCTGCTCATTGTGAAGGGCTTGGAGTTCTTTGGTGGTCCGTTCTTCGCTGTGTTCCTCCACCAACTCCTCCACATCAGCACCATCCAACTCCAAGCCCAATTTCCGGCCTAGAGTAACAATTTCCTCAAAATAGGCACTTCAGGTTGAGGCTCAAACTCCTCAAAGTCTAGTTCTGAAACACATTCAGACCACAATTTTCTCCAGCCAGAGATCATGGTTCTTTGAGTCGCTTCTTGCCAGGCTTTGTCATCGAGTTTTATTAAAGCACTACAAATGTTAAAATGTTTTTTCCAGAACTCTCTGAGGGTGAGGTTTTGTAGAATTAGTCACTTTGAAACATTTCTGGAAAAAGTGCCCTTTCATAAAGTTTCTTAAAATTGGATATGATTTTCTGGTCCATAGGCTGAATTAGAGGAGCGGTGTTAGGAGGAAGGAATTTTATTGTAACAAAATTAAATTTGTCCAACAATGCATCTTCCAAGCCTGAAGGATGAGCAGGAGCATTGTCGAGGAGAAGCACGGCCTTGAGTGCCAAACTTTTCTCCTGCCGATATTTTTTATGGCAGGGCAAATCACTTCATTCACCCACTCCGTAAAAAATTGCCGTCACTCATGCCTTACTATTAGCCCTCCACATCACATACATTTGGGTTTTCTGCACATTATATTTTTTGAACACCCTTGGATTTTCCAAATGATACACAAGTAACGGTTTAATTTTCAAATTGCTACTCGCATTACCACACAACACAAGAATTAGCCTATCTTTCATAGGCTTGTGTCTGGGCAATGACTTCTCCTTCTGGATAATGTATGTCCTCTTAGGCAATCTTTTCCAGAATAGTCCTGTCTCATCACAATTAAACACTTGTTGTGGTAGGTATGTCTCACTCTCTACAATATCTTTAAATTCACCAACAAATCTTTCAGCAGCTGGTTTGTCCGACCTGGCAGCCTCCCCATGTCTCAACACTATGGATGCCACTTCTTTTTCTAAATTTCTCAAACCATCCCCAGCTCGCCTTAAACTCTTTCGTATCTACATCACTCATTCCTGGGGGTTTGCTTTAAAAGGTCTTCATGCAACTGCCTTGCTTTCTCACAAATGATGGCCTCTGAAATGCTATCACCTCTTAACTCCTTGTTGTGTATCCAAATTAATAACTTTTCAACATCTTCAAGTGTTTGTGTTCTTTGTTTCGTGATTGTTGATACGCCTTTTGCCACTTTAGCACTCATAATGTCCTTTTTCTTAGCAATTACAGTGCAAATCGTTGACAGATTTGTTGTACTGCCAAGCTAGTTCAACAACCCGTGTACCATTTTTATGTTTACTAATGATCTCTTTGTTTTTCCTCTATGGTCATCCTCACATGTGTTTTCTTGGATTGAACCTTACCACTAGCTTTCTTGGAACCCATGGCAACATATATAATAGTAACTTTTATGTTCAAATACCCAAAAATCTTAAAAACACTGAAATTGTTTACAAAGAATTCAAGTGCGATTGTCACTAGGTAGGAGGCACTGGTAAACTGAGGCGCGGTTGCCGTGCCACCATGTGCTAGGTCGGCCATACGCGTATTAACAAACTACGTTACCAGAGGCAAAGTTCGTAACCCGATTTGGATTTTACGAAGAAATTGGGCTTGTAACCCGAAAAGTTTGTAAAGAGGGGCATTCGTAAGCCGATGTGTCACTTTATATCCAACTGTACAATGAATTACAGAAATACAGTAACATAAGCAATCAACACATGCATTTACCTCAGGGTCACCATATATCTAGTAGCATTGGCATGGACTTGATGCCAACAGCTTGTCAAAGGTTCCCATTTTTCCTGATGATTTTTTAGTTTTATTTTGAACTGCAATAATGTCTTGGCATTTATGACTTTGGCAGGTATGTGGTTCCATGGGGTTATAACCCAATGGGTCAAAAACCATCTCCTGTTTTCTGTCCTACATTTTGACTTGTTCAGCTTGAAGCTGTTGCTCTTTGTATGTGTTACACTTGACCTTTTAAAGAAGAGGTCTGGATCAATATCCTCCAAACTGTTCAGTATATTACAAGTATCGATGAGGTCAGCCCTGATATGTGTGGATTACAGCATTGCTAGTTCTCTGGCCCTCGACCATTCCTGATATGAAAGTCAACTTTTGTTTGGGAATGATTTTTGTTGCCTGGCATTGAACTTTCTCCAAAGCAGACATGTTCTTATAATGAGGATGGATACAGTAGTCCAGACAGGTGCACCAGAGATTTGTACAGTTGAACGAGACAATTTATGGAATGGTGCCATGGACGAAATGATGCTGTATGCAAGCAACAGCGGCTCCACCAACACCAAATGATAAAGAGGTGACAGTATTAGGCATGACAAAGGAAAGTACTACGCAGACTGACACTGAAGCCAAACGAAGAGACAAGAGGCAAAATTAGCACCAGGCAACTTCATACTGCTGCTGCAAAGAATGATGCAGGCAAGATGCTAATAACCCAGCCACCTATTTCCATACAAATAGCAATAGACCTGTGTCACAAATTCCAGATTTGTAGAGCAGAGATGATCAAATCAGCAAAGTATGTCATTAGACCAATCTGCTGATACAACTTATTCTCTTGCAAATTACGTCTGAATTTGGCCGTTTACCGGAATAGCCGAAAATGGGCGCAATTTAAAATAAAAAAAAAAATGAAAATAAATTTCAATTTTTTTTTTCCAAAACAGTACGTTAAGGGTGCTCTGGTAGGTTAGGAGGGCTGGAAATTCTCCTAATGTTTCAAAACATCATTAAAAACGTTAACTGAAAGTTTCCTCTCTTAACCTTTCCGAGGAAGCCAGAGGACTCAAACAGAAAATGGGACAGTACATCACTTTGTGAGCCGATTTCATTTAAAATTACTGTATGTCCATTGGTGGAGCCGCCGGAAAATTTGTGGGATCAGAGACCAGGCAACCAGGTAATTACCTAAGTGTAGTTACAGGATGAGAGCTACGCTCGTGGTGTCCCGTCTTCCCAGCACTCTTTGTCATATAACGCTTTGAAACTACTGACGGTCTTGGCCTCCACCACCTTCTCACTTAACTTGTTCCAACCGTCTACCACTCTATTTGCGAAGGTGAATTTTCTTATATTTCTTCGGCATCTGTGTTTAGCTAGTTTAAATCTATGACCTCTTGTTCTTGAAATTCCAGGTCTCAGGAAGTCTTCCCTGTCGATTTTATCAATTCCTGTTACTATTTTGTATGTAGTGATCATATCACCTCTTTTTCTTCTGTCTTCTAGTTTTGGCATATTTAATGCTTCTAACCTCTCCTCGTAGCTCTTGCCCTTCAGTTCTGGGAGCCACTTAGTAGCATGTCTTTGCACCTTTTCCAGTTTTTTGATGTGCTTCTTAAGATATGGGCACCACACAACAGCTGCATATTCTAGCTTTGGCCTAACAAAAGTCATGAACAATTTCTTTAGTATATCGCCATCCATGTATTTAAATGCAATTCTGAAGTTAGAAAGCATAGCATAGGCTCCTTGCACAATATTCTTTATGTGGTCCTCAGGTGATAGTTTTCTATCTAGAACCACTCCTAGATCTCTTTCTTTATCAGAATTCTTTAAAGATTTCTCACATAATATATAGGTTGTGTGGGGTCTATGTTCTCCTATTCCACATTCCATAACATGACATTTATTAACATTAAATTCCATTTGCCAAGTGGTGCTCCATATACTTATTTTGTCCAGGTCTTCTTGAAGGGCATGACAGTCATCTAAATTTCTTATCCTTCCTATTATCTTAGCATCATCAGCAAACATGTTCATATAATTCTGTATACCAACTGGTAGATCATTTATGTACACAATAAACATCACTGGTGCAAGAACTGAACCCTGTGGTACTCCACTCGTGACATTTCTCCATTCTGATACATTGCCTCTGATTACTGCCCTCATTTTTCTATCAGTCAGAAAATTTTTCATCCATGATAGAAGCTTACCTGTCACCCCTCCAATATTTTCCAGTTTCCAGAACAACCTCTTATGTGGAACTCTGTCGAAAGCCTTTTTTAGGTCCAGATAGATGCAGTCAACCCAACCATCTCTTTCCTGTAATATCTCTGTGGCTCGATCATAGAAACTGAGTAAATTCGATACACAGGATCTTCCAGATCGAAAACCATACTGTCTGTCTGATATTATATCATTTCTCTCTAGGTGTTCTACCCATTTAGTTTTGATTAGTTTTTCCAATACTTTCACTATTACACTTGTCAATGATACAGGTCTATAATTGAGGGGGTCTTCCCTGCTGCCACTTTTGTAGATTGGAACTATGTTAGCCTGTTTCCACCCGTCTGCTACGATTCCTGTACACAGGGATGCCTGAAAGATCAGGTGAAGTGGAATGCTGAGCTCAGATGCACATTCTCTCAGAACCCATGGTGAAACGCCATCTGGGCCAGCTGCTTTGTTCTTACCAAGCTCCTTGAGCATTTTTTCCACTTCGTCTCTAGACACCTTTATGTGTTCTATGTTGTTCTCTGGAATTCTTATTGTATCTGGTTCCCTAAAGATTTCATTTTGTACAAACACACTTTGGAACTTTTCGTTTAGTGTTTCACACATTTCCTTTTCATCTTCCGTGAATCTATTTCCCATTTTCAACCTCTGAATATTATCCTTTACCTGCAATTTGTTGTTTATGAATTTATAGAATAGACCTGGTTCTGTTTTACATTTGTCCGCAATCCCTTTTTCAAAATTTCTTTCTGCCTCTCTCCTCACTGCCGTGTAGTTGTTTCTCGCATCTTTGTATCGCTGGTATGTTTGGGGGTTCGGCCTCTTCCTGTATTGATTCCATTTTTGTGTCTTTCGGTCTCTAGCCCTCTCGCAATTTCTATTGAACCAATCCTGTTTCCTAGTTCTGCATCTCTGTTTTGGTATAAATTTTTTTGTGCCTTTATCATATATTTCACAAAACTTGCCATACATCTCATTCACTTCCTTGCCTAGCATCAAGTCTGTCCAATTATACTCACTAAAAAAATTTCTAAGGTCACCATAATGTCCTCTCCTGAAGTCTGGTTTTTCAACTGCTTCAACCTCCTTATTTTCTTCCAGCTTATAACGCATTGCATACTTTATTCCCAAAAAGACATGGTCACTTTTACCCAAGGGAGGAAGGTACTGAATGTCAAATATCTCTTCCTCCTTCCTGGTAAATATCAAATCTAGCATGGAGGGAACGTCCCCTTCCCTCATCCTCGTAGCTTGTTTAACATGTTGGTACAAGAATGTTTCCAGGATGAGGTCTACAAATTTACAGGTCCAAAAATCTTCTGTTTTAGCTTCATATGCTTCCCAGTCTATGGATTTCAAGTTGAAGTCACCGACTATCAACAGTCGTGATCTATCGTTATCCGCTCCCGCTATAATCTCTCTCATTATTGTTATAAGACCTTCACGTTTACTATCTAGCTCCTCCTTTGACCATGTGCTGCTTGGCGGTGGACTATATGCATTTATCATCATTAGTTTATCATCCTCATAGCAGATCTCTAGTGCTATTATGTCAACTTCTTGTGGATTGGCAGTCATTATTTCCTTCACCTTTAGGTGTTCTTTTACCAGCACAGCAACGCCACCGCCTTTCCTAATTTTTCTGTCCCGTCTCCAAATTGAGTAGCCCCTTGGGAATATGACCTCATTTAAAATTACATCTTCAAGTTTTGTCTCCGTGAGTGCAACAATGTCTGGTGTCTGCAGCTGTATTACATCACTTAACTCCAGTATCTTCGATCTCACTCCATCTATGTTGGTGTATGCAATCTTCAGGAACTTGTTCCCCCTCTCCTTACTCTTCACTCCCCCTCTCTCTATTGATTTTGTTGGTTTGCCTTTATGTACCACTTTACTGGTCTGCCTACCCCTATCACTTTGTAGAAAAAAGAATTTATTTCTTCTTCATTCCTGCTCTCATTTAAATGTTTTGCCTCGGCGAGGTTCAGTTTCAGCTTCTCTCTATCTTCTTTTGAAAGATCTCGTCTTAACGACCACCCTTTCCCATCCTCATCCCTTTGCAATTTTCTAGCATTCCTTAGTACTTCTTCCATCTGTTTGGCACCGTTTAGGGTGATCCTCAAAGGTCGATCTTTCCCTTTTACGTACCTGCCTATTCTCCTGTAGTCGCACACATTCTCTCTGTTTGTAAGACCTTCCACGAGGCCAACAATTTTATCTACTACTTTAGCTTCTTCTACAGCTCTTTCTGACCTAGATGTTATCGCCTTTTCTTTGCAGCCAAAAATGATCAGGGACTTACTCCGATCAACTGTGTTTTGCACCAACTTCGGGTTAGATGCCAATTCTTTCCTCACTTCTAGCCTAATGTTTGTTTTATCTTGGTTGCTGCAGTGTTTGACTTCCTTTACTGCTTCTTCTATTTTTTCCTTCTCCTTGGCCACTTGTGCATAGGTGAGTTGCATATCTTTCTTGCACTGTTCTATTCCCTGTGTAACTTCCTCCATCTGTGCTGACAAAAGCTGTTTCTCCTGTTGAATTTCCTTGCCTAACCTATTGTAGTCATTTATGTTTAAATTTACTTTAACTTCTTCCAAAGCTATTTTTAAGAGTTTATTTTCTTCTTCCATGGCTTTGCAATTTGTTTCCAATTGATTCTTATCCTTGCGCAAGTCTTTCACTAAACCCTCAAGACATAAAACTTTGCTATTCAAATGGTCATTACTTTCTTTCAATTTACTAATTATTTCTACATGAGAGTTCACTATAGTATCTAAATTTACCAACTTGTTATGTATGTTATGTAGGTGATATGTTCAGTATGTTACATGAACCCTAAATCTTAATTAAAGAAATCTAGTGCATGAAAAAGTCACAATAACTCTGCTCAAAGTAACTAATTATCAAGAGAAGGCACAAAGCTGGAAAATGTGCCTGAAAATAAATAACCCAACACACACACAACAAAAAAGGAGAGTGACAACTTGATAAGGATCCAGGAAAGGCAAAATAATGTCATTTTCCTTTCTTTTCAAGTGGGGGGGGGGGGGGCACTAGTTGTTTATGAAAACTATTGATTGATGTATACTGTACAATTAGAATTTGCAGTAATTAGGTAGCTAACATAATTAGCTAATATAACAAAACATAACAAAAACATAATTTGGTGGCTAACATAACATAAAAAAAAGAACAGCAGTCCCTGTGGCTCATTGGTAAGACACTCGCTTAGCATTTCGCGAGCGCTTTTGGCTTGGGTTCGAATCCTGGCCAGGGAGGATTGACTGGGCGCCGATCCTTAACTGTAGCCTCTGTTCACCCAGCAGTGAATGGGTACCTGGTTGTTAAATGATTTGGCTGGGCCGTATCCTGGGGAAAATTAGGATTAAGGATCTGCCTGAAACGCTACGCGTACTAGTGACTTTCCAAGATTGTAAAAACTCCTGTATGTAAAATGTAATTAACAACATAATAATGGTAACTAACATAACTATGCTTAAAGCCACTGGGAATTTGCAGCTAAAATATACTTAATGACCACTGTACAGTATATAATATTAGTCCTAGGGAACGTTGGCAATAAGAAATTATAATTATAGTTTTCAGATGGTAACAGTGCTGAACTAGGTGAATTAGTACCAGAAGGTCCGTGGGTAAATGTTACACAGTAGTATAATGCTCTGTGCATAGTAAGCAGATATAGCAACAGGGTGGGGTATTATCACAAGAAAATTATTTGGTTCCTTGCTTTTTACATTAAATAGACTCAAGATTTAGAAAGTCAACCTTTCATTAGAATGGGAGTGCTATATTTTAAGTCCCTTTAATTTTCCATGACATGATTTATTTATTTATTTATTTATTTATTTATTTATGCATATATAAGAAGGTACATTGGGAATGTGAGGATACATAATATGGTAATTACAATCTTGTAAAGCCACTAGTACGCGCAGCGTTTCGGGTTTCTATGATCACATAGAATTCATCAAACTTTGGGAATGTCAGAGATATGATGTTCATGGACTATTACATACATCTAGGAAGAGTTTCAAGTCAATGTTAGTATTGAAGTAAAGTACTGTATAGGACTTTTTAAGTGTAAAGTGCATGTTTAGGGATTTGAACTAAAGGGACGTTTGGTTTAATTTGGCGTTGAGCTTATAAATGACAGGAGGATTATTTAAACCACCACAATAATTTGCTCTCAAACCAGTACAAATATTTTAGGTATCATTATAGTTCAAGCACAGAATAAACTCATTTATATTTACACAAGAAGCAGACTACCCCTTTAAGTGGGGCTGTGTAAGTGTATATAATGCTGTACGCTGTCCAAATTTGGGTTTGAGGCAGTGTATATAAAAATTCCATGTGAGATGGATAAATTAACATGTAAAATAAAATGTGAAGTGTAGTGAGTGGGGAGGGAGGGAGGGGGGGGGGGAGATCACTTCCATACTAAATTAAAATATGTCCTGAAGAAGGTATGTTAATTTAAAGAAATTTTGTTAATAAACACACACACACACATGCAGAAAGGTCATTATGTTGCAAGTTCATATATATATATATATATATATACACACTTGCTGGATGTCAACCTTGAATAGTTTTTAGTCATTGAAATACAAGAACTATTATGTTTTTCATTTTTTAAACTTACAGAAAATGCCATAATGGAGACTGCAAGCAGGT
The DNA here is from genome assembly GCF_040958095.1 of Procambarus clarkii. Lineage (NCBI taxonomy): Eukaryota > Metazoa > Arthropoda > Malacostraca > Decapoda > Cambaridae > Procambarus > Procambarus clarkii. The sequence continues at coordinate 24,714,764 of NC_091224.1, forward strand.
CACCCTCATCTGACAACACAACAAGAGTGGTCATCCCATCCATAAGCAATGGTGGCCTCAAACACTGCCCCACTACGAACTATCAGTTCCCTGCTCCACATCTTAATGTTTACAAAAATGGCCATCTGAGAGGAGCTCTTCAAAATGCTTACTACGCTGCCCTCAGACCTGCCTCTGTCAATGGCAGCCCCACCCAAATGACTCCAACACGAGTAGTGCCCTGCAGTGGACGCCGTGATGCTTACGTGAGAGGAGTGAAAAGTTCCCCGTGGCCTGGGTTTCCTTACACCGAGAACAAAGCCAGTCAGACGGGAGAAGACATGGATAATGTCCTAGGTGCAGGCATGACCATAGACAGTCTCCTTCAGCAGTTACGGGCTCTCTCCTAAACATTTATGATGGTCAGTATGTATTGTGTGAGTACTAATGGTTCACCTAAGAACATACAAAATAAATAAAACTGCAGAAGGCTTCTTGACTCGTGCAATGGCAGCTCCTCTTTATAACAAACCACTCATTTATAATACTAGCCTACCTGTGCTTGCAAGGGTTGAGCTTTGGCTCTTTTGTCCTGCCTCTCATCATTAATCAATTGGCAAGTACTTAATAGTAGTTACAGGATGAGAGCTACGCTCGTAGTGTTCCATCTTCCCAGTACCTTTTGCCACATGACGCTTTGAAACGACAGACTGTTTTGGCCTCCATGACTTTTTCACTCCACATGTTCCAACCATCCACCACTGCTTGCAACAAAGAACTGGAAACCACTTTGTAACTTTTCACATTTATTGATGTGCTTCTTGAGATATGGACCCCACTGCTACACATTTCAATTTTGGTCTCACAAAATTTATGAACCGTTTCTTTCACATTTCACCATCCATGTATTCAAAAGCAATTGTGAAATTGGAAAGCATAGCATATGCTCCTGTCTACTATTCAGAACACCTTAAGATGTCAGAGTTCTTTAATGTCTTTCCACAATTTGTAGGTTAGATGTGTGACCTATTTTCTCCTATTCCACATTCCATAAATAGATATACAGGTATCATCTTTGCAAGAAACACTCCAGTCATCCACTTTTGTTGCATTACCCAGCAAGTGTTCCGTAAATTTTCCCGAGTGACCACCATCTCTCTAATGACTTGTGTCCAGGAAGCCAGCAGATTGTCAAAGGTCCTCTATTTTTCTTTATTTTATCCAGTTGCATTTTGAACTCCAGCAGTATTTTGGTATTTATGGTTTCAGTGGGTAGGCAGTTCTATAGGTTTATAATAGAGATAAAAACCATCTCCTGTTTTCTCTCCTACAACTATATACCCAGGTCTCTTCAGAGTCTAAATATTTGCAATTTGTTTCCATTGTTGTGTTGTCAATAGCAGTATCATACATGGGCATTACATTTAAGCACACAAGATTTTTCTATTGTGGGACAGGTGCCTTCGAGGCTGATTGAAGTCTCCCAAGCCCAACAACTGACCTTTCCCAGAATAGCTGTCTGGTAGTTTCAAAACTGTCATCACCCTCAGATCGGAATACTGTACTGTATTGTATTGTGGTTCACTGTACAGTAAGTACGTACTATTCAATTGATGAAATATTTCTGTACACATGTCACATGAAATTAAAAATGTAAAATATCTACAACACTTTCACGTTCCGATAACGTTTAATAGCTGCACTAAGTGTTAAATGCGTCATCCAATCGATATACACAAACATTTGTATCTTCTTCAATGTCACGCATAGTTTATTTTAAATATACTTGTTTTTGTACTTTAGCAAATTCATATGTAAATATTTTGACACCAAATATGTAATTATAACTCAACAAATACCAGTAGCCGAGAAAATGTGAAATGACCAAGAATTTTAAACATCACTGAGCAGGACCTACCAAGCCTATGTATATGTTTGGGAATGAGCAGTGCATGTGTGTGGCAAAATCGAATATAAATAAAACTGATTTTGAATCTATTCTCTCGACAATTCATTTGTGAATATTTCGACACCAAATTTATAATTATAACCCAACAAATAACTTAAAAAATTAAAAGTGATAATAAACAAAAAAAATTGCATCTCTGAACAGCCCATGAACTGATCCAGGGAGAATGGAACAGTCATGGTCAGGAATTTGCAGAGGCACTCCACTTCCAAAAGTGTTATTAGCTTAGCATAAAATATTACCTTACCTAACCCTAAAATTGCTTACAAGTGCTAGGCAAACTTCATATGATTGAAAAAACTGAGCCTTCACTGGCTGAATGTTCTCAACATTCAGATTTTAAAAAGCATGAACCTATTTTGTTCTGCATATTTTTTTCATTGCCACACTTTCACCCAACGCAACTAGGGAAGGTCAATAGTTAGTCAAGGGGTGATTTAATAAGCCTACAGATCCTGTCCCCATAACATTACCCATATAAACTAACATTGGTACTATTTTCAGTTGGAAGCATAATCATTTGATCAATGTTTGTCAAGAGAATGGAATTTTTGTAATTTAGCTTGTCCCACACCACCTTGTCATCCCCCATGCCATCACACACATCACCAGTGATGCTCTGAGCAAATAATTTTATTGTATTGACTAAACATTAGCCAAGATTTATATTTATTTATTTTTTATTTATTTATTTAAGTTTTTCATGCCCGAAACCCTTTGTGTAATAGTGGCTTTAGGCATTGTATGTACTAGCCTTATCTATAAATCCATCACTGTAAAATCTCTTGTATGTATGTACCTTACCTAAATAAACATTTTATTTGATTTGATTTGAAAGGAAAAGATTAACCATTAAAATCCTTTGGATATAGTGTGTCAGTTGCATCACACGAGAGGGAAGAAACACATGGCCAACTCATGTGCCCAGTTCTGGTCGTGAATTATTAACCAACTCAACTTCGTTAATGATTCTTTTGTGCTGTGCTGGATCCCTTATTAGTTCACCTACATCTTTTTGGAGGCAAGGTTTCCACATCTGGATATAGAAGCTGCTTTTCCATTGACCAATAGGCCCTCTGCCAGATTTTTTTTTTTTTTTTTTTTTTAATTTTATTTAAGGCATACTGCCCTGTGTGAATTTGCCATCTTAATTCACAGACAGAAGTTCAAGATTAAGCATTGTTACAAATATCTTTGAGTTGTGCAGCCATACATTGAATAAACTTCATAAAACTTGGTAAACAGCATACTCTACTCAATATCATCCAACTTGAGTTTAATACTGTGCTGTATTCATAGCGATGCTTTCATATCCAAGATGTAAAAAATAATTATGGGAAGTAGTCTTTCATCCCCAAACTTCAATATAAAATTCTGTTACTGTGCATTTAATCTACTGATGCATTATAAATAAAGAAAACTTTCTGTAGAATATTCTTATGGATTCAGTATCATAATATGCTATACTTTTTACTTGTACAGAATAATATTCCATATTTCTCAGTTGTTCTATTGTATATTAAAATTTAATCTCTCATTCCAGTTTCTGGCCACATCGCCAAAGAATAACATGGAACCGATTCTTCGCACAAAATTTAGTTCTCAGTGTAATGGCCCAACCTGCTCACTCCACCTCCTGGTCTCCCAACGCACTGGTGGTTTACCGTCACATGCCAAAGATGTCTTTCCTGAAAATTGTGTTTTTGACTTATTCTATATTAAGTCCACAGCCTACCAGGAAACTAAAATGCTCTATTTGAAGACAACCACAAGAGAAACTGAGGACTTGACAAGCAGAGAAAAGCTCAAGAGCTTCTTTGTGTTCGTGAGAAAGATCTGAAGCTATGCAATAAGAGTCTACACCCAACTGATCCATCATGCTCATTACACAGATTTCTATGAAGTTTGTGACAGTTTCTCTGCTGAAGTGCAATGGGTATGAGAAGAAACTAGTACACTGCATTACTAACATGCAGGTGAGAAAAGTTAGTGGGTATGGCTGGACATTTGTACAGTACTGTATATAGAACTAAACGAGATACCCCACACAACTGAAGAAATGTCCTACTACAGCCTTGCTTTTACTCTTATGCCATTATAACATTTGGGCATTTTTTATGCAGGAAACATTAGAGGCTTAAAGAGAGCCATCTAGCTTCAGGTGACATCAAGTGTGCTACTACTACACATCACCACAATGTTTACAACTAATGCAGTGCATTTTTGCTTCTGCTATTTTACACAATTTTCTACATTACTAAAGTATATATTATTTATACTTAAAAATTAATAATTTTATTATCCCATTTCACAGTTTTTCATTAAAGAGATTATGATGCAAGTTACACAGAAGAGACACGAAATAAAATTTTTGAAGCAAAAAGTTACTTTTTTAACTATTCCACTAAATTTCCATTGTGATTTACTGGGGTACTATAGTACAATAGGCTATATCTTTCATTCACAATCAAGGAATATGGGGTCAATTCTCAGCCATAACTAAAATGGTTGGGAGACATTTCCATTCTCCTGATGCCTCTGCTCACTAAGCATTAAATAGGTACACCCAGAAGTTGGGCAACTGTTGCATGAATGGTTTCCGAGGTGTCATGAATAGAAAGCCATATGCTTCGAGGTTATAGGACAAATTGCCTTCTCCAGGATGCAACCCACAACGGTTATTTCCCCGGGGCTTTTTGACTACTAGGTGAACAGGTGCATCAGGTGTTATGAAATTTATTTGGTTATGTTTCATTGCGCCCAATACCTCCATTTACCCAGTACCAGATAGATTCCTGGGATTTGACCTAGTAAATTTGTATCATTATCTTTTAAATAAAAATGGCAGGAGTCCAACATTAACAAAGATAGTACTGTAATGCTACCATAATGAAAACTACGCTAATTATATATATTGTTCCATCCCTACCTTTCATCTACATCTAATATTCACATCCATTTCCATCAACTTGCTACTAAGTCTACCACTAAGGTAAAGGTGGTTAATGAAGACACTATTACTTTACAGAATATATTACAACATATATAAAGCTTTACAGCCTACGTGAGACAGAGTTACAGCTTAATTATACCAAAGTATTAACATTCCATCTACAAAAATACCGTTGTTAGCTTAATTACAATCTAAAAATTACTATGTACAATTAGCCGATAACCAATAATACTCATACAGTCAATCATACAAATCTACACAAGATTAAATGTCTTTCGCACGTTAAAAAAAATAACTTGAAATATATTTCAAATTATATAAAAGAATGTGTACATATTCATAATTCAAATAGGCAGCATGAAGGCAGAACAAGGAAATACATCTAGCGTTTCATAAGACAGTATTCTTGGCATGTCTTCTTAAGGTTCAAGTGGTTAGAGGCTAATGTCATGATTCATGCTCACTGCCCAGTTTCCCCACATTCTTGTGTTGGAAGGTCCTTTGTCTTTCGGTAAGAAGTTCAAGAAAATGGGTTACACACATAATAGTTCTTATCAGCACCAAGTTAAGATTCTTCATACACTGGCATTTGCAACATACAATATACTTGTATATAGCAATCAGATTTTATGACATTTAGGAGGCAAGGGTGGTGTAAAAGGCACTCCATAATTATCACATTTGTATGACAAGCCTACAATACTACCCTCCACATCCTCCACAACCGCCACAACCACCACAACCCCCTCCATCACCACCCCCATCACCTCCTCCATCACCACCACCATCATTTGCCATTGATGCAAGCATGCAAACAAATGCATCCATTCCTGCATCACCACCAGCATCACCGACACAGGCATCACTTCCCACTCCTCCACCACCACCACTAACCCACCCTCCGCCACTTGGGTCGCCAAACGTAGCATAATAGCCGCCCCCACAACCGCCACAGCCGCCACAAGACCCACACCCTCCTCCAACATTTGCAGCTATAATCCCTAATGTACAAGCAGTAGAGGTACCATTGGAATCTCTATTTCTATGGATGACATTGGTGGGTGCTGCAGCACAGAAAAACCCTAAGGCTCCTATTAACTTTAGGTTCTCCACTGGTATACGCCGAGGCAACGCTAGCAGATCAACGGGCTTATCACTTGGACCATCGATTGTATCTATGCCGTCATCTGGAATGTGTCGTGGTTGGCACAAAATGTGTAGTACCGTTACACTCAGTCCCAATGCTATGTTCTCCACCCACTCCTCTGTGTTTCCACTTACCTAGAATAATAAAAAAACAGAAATTAAGACAAAGGTAACTATTCATGTAGAAAGCATCAACAAATCCGAATACATTTTAACCAGCTTTTCATCAAAATTTACCTTAAAATCATTACATTTACTAAAGCATAATGATCACTTGGGAAAATCTTGGTGATTATGAAACATTAAGAAATTCAAGAATTATAGCAAGATATGCACTCAAGTTATCAGGAATCGGTTCTTCTTTTAACAGTTTCAGTATTTGTACTGAAACTACAGTGAATAACTTACTAGTGTGTTATGTTAAGAGGGTTAATTGCCCTCGCCCCTTAATATATTTATCTATTCACTACTATATTGTTCTTGATCCAAATAAAAACGAGTTTTAAAGAACATGACCAAAAGTCCTGAAGCCGTTACATGTTTCATCGAGCCTAAGCTACTGACAAAACTCATTAATATTCCCGCAATAGATCCAAGTGTTCAATTACTGTGCTGTAAAATAATGAGCATCCCTGGATGAGGAAAATAATGCTCATCATGACACTTTACCCATAAATTCTTGGCTAATTAAAAGTCCATCATGGTGCACATAAAAAGTAGTTCACAGAACTAGTGTACAAAAATTGCCTATGGCATTGAGCACAGCTGTTTAAGGGTTAATGCTGATCATGCTATACAAAATAGTGTACCATTAGTTATAGTAGCTGTTTAGTATGTCACAATGTAGCAGAAACTAAACCCAACCCACACAATGAAATTAAGTGAACATTTTGGTCCATCTTGGACCCTAATCAAGCCGTGATGGCCATGAAAAAAAAAAAATAATGTGGGACGGTTACAAATAATGGCTAAAATATAATGAAAAGAGCTTTTAAAACAGTGTAAATACTTGACATTATATACTGTACCTTAAAAATTCCATCATGCATATCAATGTAGAGGTCTTGTATGTCACAACTGTACAGTTGCTGCTCATATGGCAAGGTAATAATGCTCGCTGGTGCCGAGGGCGGACAATGCACACGAACTACTAGGTGACCTGGGCTCCCAGGGACACCACGCCTTGCTGAAACGTACCACTAAGTAATAATTAACGAGTAAAATATGAAGCTCATGTAAACACTTCATTCAATGAGTATAACAAAAATGACTAGTACAGTATTTTTTTTTAAAGCCTTATTTTGTAATGAAGTTATACCAATCATTAAGTTTTGCAGGAAGGCCTGAACATGTGCATAGCTAAATAAATTGAGAAATGTAACAAAATTTGTTATAGATTAAAAGTAAGTGTGGCGAGAGGTAAGCAACAATAAAGGACAAGATATGCTCTTTTACCTATAGTGTACTAAACGAGTGGAATTGTCTACATGCCAAAGCCATAAATGGCAAGAAAATACTCTAGTTCAAAATTCAACAGAAGAAATCCTCAGGAATTATGGAAAACCTCTGGTAAGTGGCTGCTCTTGAATTCAAGTATCTATACCTGATAAAGCGAGTGGATAGGTTTTATGCCATACACACAGGTAAACACAGTGTCTAAGGAAGCCTATGACAGCTCCAAATTGCTATAAACTAAAAAAAAATAAGATATCAAAGCACAATCCATGCTTGCCATTTTAATCTTAAGTTTACACACAAATCTTGAAGTTCGTTTTTTTTAAAACTTGCAGCAAGGAGATTCAATTGTTTCCTAATATACAGAATTATAAATGACATACAGCAAGATCTATTGACAGAACTTAATTTATTATCTTCAACAAATAAGATAAGAACGAACTAGAAATGGGACACCGTAAACTTACACAATGAGCCTGGTGTACCTCGCTTCAGACCTGCCCAGTAGGCCACCAATAGAGCCCAGTCCCCATTGGCCGTCTTGATTATCATCGCTCGTTCTCCACCACTAATATCACACACAGGTATTTCATTTACCTACAATGAAAAGTGAAAAAGAAACATTGACCATCAAAAAACATTTGATATCAATCAAGATTAAATAACACAGTAGTAGTAATAATTTTGATTCAAAAGTGTGTACGCACACAAAAACATACCACTTTAAGGACAGGAGTTGCGCAAACTAATGAAGCAGCTATTACGTAAAGCATTTCGGGCAAAACTTGAAATATAGAAAAGATTTTAGCTAACGGTGAGGAGTAAACACTTAATACTAAGAAGAGAGGGGCAAGTTAACAAATGAATATTAAAAAGTTTTATATATTGCATATTATATATAAAAAAAATTATATATATTATATATATTTTAGTTAAGAAGTACACTTTGTGATGGTTCTGTTTAGTGTTTACCCACCTCTGTTTAGATTGCCTATTACTACCAGTTCTTAATAACTTGTCTGTCTCAGTTGAATCGAGTAAGAAGAGGCATTAAGTTAAAGCCCCAAATAAAGTTTTTAATATGAGAAGAACCTGGTTACTGGCTAAGTGAGGCCATAAACATTAATTGGAAAGGCAATTATAACGATAAATAATGGTGACGAGTCGCATTTTTAGATACAGTAGCACAGTACTGCAAGAGTTCCAATTCTAATACCGGTAACCAAAATCTTCTAGAAACCCTAATGAATTAGCATTCATAATTTTCGGGTGAATGGCTGTAGTAGTAGGGTTGCGGCATAAAATTGGCCAACTCAAATGTGGATGGGCCCCATATGATTTAGATTACTATGCATAAACACTATGCAAGCTAGTAGTAAAAGGTGAGGATTTGTAATCTTTTAGTAATATAATATAGAATTACTAACCATATTATTTGAAGCTTTGTATTTGAGAGACGCTGGGGAAGGCAAACTGTTTGCATCAAGAGTGTGGGCAAGAGCCACTAGGCTACGCCCCGAGGCACTTTCAGCATAAAGATGGACGGCAGACATCATCAGGTTACGAGAATGGTACACCTCTACTTCCAAGACTTGTGGCTTTTGATATTTGGTCTCGTTGATCAAACTGTTAATAGGAAAAAAGTATGTCAACATCTTATTTTACACAGACGTATCCCTTATATCAAGTTCCCAGTATATTAATAGAAACACGTTAAATTCACACTTTCTTACCGATGAGTAGCCATCTCGGCCAGAAAGATATCATTAGACGAATCACTATTACTCGTGACAATGCCTTGCATGTGTGTTAGGGCTTCAGGATCCAGAACAGTAGGCATAAAGGGACCAGTAAGGATCCCTAATGGCACAAAAGCTTTGATTGTACTTTGTACCACCCGCAGGGTTACTTGAACTATAGCTCCTGCATCTTCAAATTCCTTTAAACAAACAAAAGTGTTTACTAAGACTTGTGTTAAGCATATTTTCACACTGAAAATGTGTTACTGTATCCCATAAGGAAAATGTTGCAAAAGTACTGTAGTAAGAAAATTAATCAAAACATGCCGAATAAAGAGGCGCCTCCCTTGAATGAAATAAATTAAAACAAGCAAACAAAATAAACACATTTATAGACAAATTACCCAATAAGAACACATTTTAAAATTGTTTCAAACATCTTCAAATGTTTAGACGATATGCTGAAAGGCGTAGATTAGCAGACCGATTGACTGACATTCCTGCATGCTGCACTTTGGCAATGGATTTTATTATAAAAATTATTGTTAATACCTCAAGTGTCATGCCATACAGATGACTGTTGCACAAAGACATTACAATAGCATGATATAGCCAAGAAAATATTTTAGAACAACAATATGGGTCAACTCTCAAAAGTCACCCCCCATAGTGGGAAGAGTAACCCCCCCCCAGTGGGAAAAGTCACCCCTCGCCCTAGTGGGAAAAGTACCCCCCCAGTGGGTAAAGTACCGCCACACTGGGAAAAATCACCCCCCCCCCCTAGTGGGGAAAAAGTGTTTGGTGACCCAGAATGAAAGTTCCATTTCATCACGTTGCTGCTAAAGATTATTATATTATTTTAACCCCAGTGATGAATGACCAATCGTACACTAAGTGGCATTAACAACCAGATAATATTTGTGCCACTCGGGTGTACAGTACAAGTGGTTTTCTCAACACCGGACGGTGTTTGACACGAATCAAGGTCAAGCCAATTAACATTTAAACAAGATATTTACCTTGACAATCGTCCCTTCTGTTTTGATGTCATGAAGTTCGTTAAGATAGGCCATGCACCAAAAATGTCCATGACCAAAATATTTCATCAATTTGCTAAATCTCCTCTTAGGAGACATTTTAAGCACCAACCAGTCACTGACCATCTGCAACATAGAAACAAAAGGTTTTAAATCTATTAATTACCTTTTCAATCAGATTGTTGAGGAAAGATTTAACTAAAAGATAACCTTTCATCATCATGGGTGAATCAAATGGAACATTATGAAATATTTAAACAATTAACAAACTTTAACCCAGTTATATAATTACATATGATGAAGTAATACGCAAGCTCTCTGTACAACATTCAAATGAAATAATGGTAAACAACATTTCACCAGGCTATACAACAGCCTGTTCTCGGTGTAAAGTGATTACAACAAGACAGCAAACACCCCCATTCCTTCAACAAACCACCTGGATAGCTCTAGATATCTGTGATGATCTGCAAGCATATTACAGTTCCAATAATAGTTACTTGTAAATTGGCAAGTGAACCTTTGTCCTCAACAGAGATCATCCCATTATAAATTTATTGTATTATAAATTGTTGGTTTAAATTATCAAGTCTATGCTCAACTTGTTTCGTTTGAAATAGTTTGGAGAATATGGTTTTCTGTAAATGAAATTCTATGGGATATTTTAATAGTTTTTGAATGTCATTTCACGTTTGAGTAGTGGTGGTGGGTAGTAGTAGTATATAGTAGATATAATAAAAAAAACTGGTTAGAAAGGCAGGGTCCAACAGCTAATTGCTCGATTCTGCGGGAACAAATAGTAAATGCAGTGGGGGGGGGGGGGGGCTCGCGGCTGAGTGGACAGCGCTCAGGGGGTCGTAGTCCTAGGGGGTCGTAGTCCTAAGGGCCCAGGTTCGATCCCCGGCAGAGACAAAAACAAATGGGAAGTTTCTTTCACCCTAATGTACCTGTTCACTTAGCAGTAAATGGGTACCTGGGAGTTAGACAGCTGCTACAGGCTGCTTCCTGGGGATGTGTACATGTGTGAGAAAAATATATGTAGTAGTCTTAATAGAGGACAAATTGGTTAGGAAGGTGGGGTCCAAGAGCTACAGCAAAAATTATGCAGTGATTTTGAACGGTTAGCAGGTGTAATTATTAAAAAATGGAACGTATTAGGTTATACACCTCGCATTTTCCCTAGAATAGGCCCCAATACCTGCAATTTCCACGAGTAAAATGTTTTAAGCAAGTTTGATAATACCTTACATCAGGAATATTTAATTAAAATTGCAGATTACAAAAATATGCATTGCATACTCTGGTAAATAAGTAATAATACCAATTCTAGCAGATGGTTTAAAAGCCCTCACTGCAGTCCAAATGTATATAGCCGAAGTAGAATATTCTTTCCATATATTTCTGGTCTCCCGGAACCCACTAACCCTCACACAATTTACACGCGTGTTCCCGACCTGACCTGGCAAAGGATACCGCCAATTCTTCATCCTTTTCCGGCTTTTTATCCCCACTTTTAAGCAAATTCCTTACGCCTGGCTGTACCACAGTCTGGTGGGGAGATGGGCGTGTGTTGTATTTCCCCTGCAGGTTAAGCCCGGCCATACTGCAGCTATTGTCTTGCTACAATGTCGTACATTTATAATATCTTCGTATTAACATTCCCCTCCGTCTGTAGGTGGTGATGTGCATGACTTCGTCCGCCTGTGATGACCGTCCTGTATTACCGCCATCTGTCTTACTTTTGGTTTGCAACACGTCAGTAAGTCAAGTCCAGTCAAGTCCAGTCAAGTCCAGTCACGTCCAGTCACGTCCAGTCAAGTCAACTGTGTTACGGTCAACAGTGTGTTGGTTCACCTCCCTCTAGACCAATGCCTGGGGTCTCTGCTGCCAGGTCCAGCAGAGACCGGCCATTCAGCCTGGCAGTCAGCCACCGCACTCCACATCACGCTGGCCATGTTTTGCTTCCTTGCGGGAAAACTGAATAAAACTTCACCTTGAGAAAAAATGACTCGTGAATGACTAAGTTATGAGGTGATAAATCTTCCATATGTAAGATTTTCTCCTCCACACTGTGTAAATGGGAGGCAATGGTGGATTCTGGGGAACATTGGAGGGGGAAGGATTCCTGGAGGCTTCCCCACTGGAGGATCCATAGAAGCAATAGAGGATTCATTATCAAGTCAGAATTCCATACGTATGGTTCAATAATCATGATAGAGAAAGAAGCAGCCTATGACACTACTTCTGTGGCACTTCTCGCCCATCTCTTGTTGTGGTTGCCAACAGTTCAAAGCTCAGCAGTTTATACTTTAAAAACTAAACACAATGACAAAAGTCAGACACTTAAATAATTCCCGCTGACGGAGCAAGGAAGCCGGTTCTAAAGCTTACCGAGCCGCCCCCCCCCCCGGCCAGGCTAGGCTAAATGTATGCTGACCTTCCCCACACAAATTGTCATATAATTCCAATGGCCGTTATCGTGGACAGGAAGTCTGGCTGTGAATATATATATACTTAAGGCTTTTATCCAGGTCCACCAAAGGTCGAGAAAGACATTAAAAAGGGGGGGGGGGAGATAAAGGGGAGAGAGATAGGGGGGAGAGATAGAGGGGGAGAGATAGGGGGGAGAGATAGGGGGGAGAGATAGGGGGGAGAGATAGGGGGGGGGAGAGATAGGGGGGGGAGAGATAGGGGGGGGAGAGAAAAGGGGGGATAGCGAGCTAGGGAGAGAAGGGCGAGGGGGTGGGTGGGGGGGATGCGCCATCTATTACATGTATAGGAGGCATGTGAACGGTAAGCCACAGCTGGTGGACTACGGGTAAAAATTGTCCTTGCTGGGGGGGGGGGGGCAACAACCCCTCTGCGCTGATGGCGAGGGAGGGAGGGAGGGGCGAGGCGTGGAGAGAGGGGCGGGAAGATGGGCATGTAGGGGAATGGGAGGAGAGTAAAGGACGGTGGGGGGTGGGGGGGGGAGTAAGGGAAGCCCCGTCATTTCTCCCCCCCCCCCCCAACGGGCGCCACTCTGGCTCTGAAGCGGTCCCTTACCCGTCCCTCCACCACCAGATCGATGGCCTCACACCAGACTCATTGCCTCACTATCCCTCCACCTCCCAAGAAAATAACTAATATCCTCAACTCACTATCAACTCATAAATCCACGCGCCTAGACTCAAGGACTCTGAAAACTATCGACATTCCCTCTGCTTGGGGGCACAAGGCCGTTAAAGGATTCTCTTAAAAGAGTGGTTGGCGCCGTTTCTCCTGACGGAGGACTGCGACAAGTCCCTCTCAACCGGCCAGAACCCAAGTCCCTCCAACCGGCCAGAACCCAAGTCCCTCCAACAGGCCAGAACCCAAGTCCCTCCAACACACAATGCCTCTCGCACCCCCGCTTGAAGGAGCAGTGTGTCATACATGACAGTGTAGAAAACAGTCACGAAATTAATGTTGCCGAGACCCACAGAAGATATCAACACCACATAACACTAAGTACTACCCTAATAAACTCCATGTAACCCAAGTGTCATCCTACGTCTTGTTAATGCCCGAAACGCTTTGCGTAATAGTGGCTTTAGGCATTGTATGTACTAGCTATACCTATAAGTTAAACAATCCTTGTAAATATTTATTGTATGTATGTACCTTACCTAAATAAAATTGTATTGTATTGTATTGTATTTTCAAATATAATTTATTATTCACCAACATTTTTAAGTGCTGATATCCGCCATGCATATAAGAAAATTGTAGTATTCTGTTTAGTTAAAATTCCTTCGTCTGTTCCATCCATCATGTAATCATTATCATTCTTTTCTTTCAATTCAATTTATCCTTTTGATCTCTTTTAGTATTAAGTTTTAGTCTGAATTTTTCCCACACCTTGACCGAAACGCTGTACGCATTAGTGGCTCCAGGCATTGTATTTATTAACTATATCTAGAAATCCAACATTATGTTTATAACTCATTTTCAATGTATGTACCTTTACCTGAAACATCTTATCTTGCATACAAGATACCAACGAAGAAAATAGAAACTCCTCCTCCCAGATATATACAAAAAATCAATAGCCAGAGAGAATATGCCTCCCGAGAGCCGCGAGAGACGGGGGATGCCGTCTAGGGCACACAAAAGATATACAAGGGTGCTTCAGAGGTTTATTAATTCTGTTGACGGAATGGATTCTTCGATATCTTTAGGTTTGTTCCTGCGACCTCGATGGAGGGGGGGGGGGGGGGGTGCGGGGCCACGCCGTACTTTCATTAACCCTTGATGAAAATAGTGTGAGGTGATACCAGCTGATTGATTGATAAAGATTAAGCCACTCAAGAGAAGGCACGGGCATGAATAGCCCGTAAGTGGTGGCCCTTTTGAGCCATCACCAGTATCAAGAGCTGATACTGGAGATCTGTGGAGGGGCGACTGCACCCTGCGTGACGGGAGATGTCTCCCGTGTTATCCTCACCCTTTCCAAGTGCTATATAGTCGTAATGGCTTGGCGATTTCCCCCCTGCTAGTTCCCTTCCCTTCGTCAACGATGCATCCCGCTAGGACACTTACGGAGCTCTTATTTATAAACTACTTTCTTGTGAAAACCATCACAGCCTGTGGGAGCGTCAATATGGAGTCACTGACCACAGCACACATTACAGTACTCTAGTACATGGTGCCAGCATGGAACCCCTACCAGAGCACTTTAATAGCGAGTGTAAAGGTTCGTCACAAGTTTCATTTCTTAGAAGTTTCTCATCAAATACAAGACCTCAAATACAAGTCTTGTATTTGATATAATGAGCCTGCAAGATACTCTGACACAAGGCACTGGACAACAAGGCAATGTTGTTGTTGTTTAAGATTCGCTACTCAGAACAATAAGTTCCAGTAGCACAGGCTATGGTGAGCCAGTACAACAAGGCAAGCACGGAGTGGCATAAAGAGGTACACCTTATCACCCAGAAGCCACTGACGGGCACACTTGAAGACCAGCTACAGAGTTGATGCTTCACGGGGGAGACATCTCCCGTCACGCAGGGTGCAGTCGCACCTCCACAGATCTCCAGTATCTATTGATACTGGTAATGGCTCAAAAGGGCCACCACTTACGGGCTATTCATGCCCGTGCCACCTTTTGGGTGGCTTAATCTTCATCAATCAGTTGACGCTTACTCCATACGTGCCTTCAAACTTTGATGTGAAGCTGTTCAAAATGTGTGTGGGGCCGCGCGCATCAGTTCACGTCACCTCAGCACCAAAATATTAGGCCAGGAACTAAAATATTATCCCAACAAACAATTGGGTAAGATACTAGCAGGTTAGGAACAAGCGGGTACTCACATGGTCGTGGAGGGAGAAGGAGAGGCCAAGGTCTGACACATTATGTTCAGACACACCTTTCTCTTGCTCGTGGAACAGACTCAACTCCGCCACCTTCTTCGCCTGCAGGAAGACAAAAATCATATTAGCATTGTGTACCGTCTCAACAGTGTTCTTAACACCCTAGCCCGTAGTCAGGCATCCCTTAATGACTCTAGCCAGGTAGCACAAGGTAGAGCCAACAGCCTACGAGAAGTTACCAAGAATATTTTATACAATGACTTGTGCCAGACCCAGTATCTTGCCTCGTATCCTTTACAAACACAAGCCTTTATGCGTTTTCAACTTATACAAAACAAATTGGAATATATCTCTTCTAATTTCGGCAGTGAAAAATTGCAATATACAATGAGAAATATGATTAAATATTTCCTGATGTATAGTCCTGATGTATAGTCCTGATATTACTATAGTCCTGATGTTAATACAACAGGCCAAATTCAGTAAGGATAGTACTTGTAGCAACTACTGTATTTGGTCAAACACACAGTTGCACCAAAAATTTAGTTTTGTACTGTTAATTTCCAGACCTAGAACAACACATTTGTACGATATTAGGCCGAGGATAGCGTACATTAGCATATTATTGCTTGGCAAGGTTACATGCAAGTTACCCACTCGTGGGACTCGCCATGCTTCACACAGTAACTGCTCGCCTAGAAGGCGAGGCCCAAAAGATTAAATTCCCTCACGCAAGCTTACGAGAGTTCTCTCACACACTGGGCCGCAAACGCACGCAAGCACGCCCAAGCGTGCACACAAACATGCATAAAAAATTATGAAGCAACTCACCTCGTGTTTGATCTTTATTTTGATGGGTCCGTCAGGTGCGTTGCCACTGATCGCAAGCTGCGGGTGGACACAAACACTTGTTACTACAGATCAAACATGTCACCCTCCCCAACTCTCTTCTTTCCCCACCGTAGGCAGGAGTGCCCAGGCCAAATAAATGAACTGGGCCGCTTCCCCACTTCCGGGAGGCTAACCATAGCCCATGCTTCTTGCCCCGCTCCTGTGCCAGTAAGTTACGGGCTCACCATAGCCCGTGCTACTTGGAACTTCTTCAGAGTAACTGAATCTAACAACTTCCCCACTTCCGCCTAGCTATGTCAACATTCCCCATCCTCGGTGCCCATCTACTGACTAGTAACAATGACGAATTGCAACCGGGACTGATTTCCCGGTTGCAATTCTTTTACCATGTCGTAGCTCAGTCGATTAAGGCAGCGTCTAGGATGCTCTCGGACGTAGGTTCGAATCCTCGTCACGGCCCTTGTCCTAGGCCGACCTTGGAACGCCAATGGAGCAAGTGTTTGAGCTCGCTCACCTATATCTGCTCCTATCTTAACCACATTTATTTCAAGGTATAAATGGCTTGGTGTTTTCTCCTGATAATTACATTGGCTACGATTCAGTATTAAATAGGTTACTAGCTTCAAAAATTCGTATTTGTTATAGAACTCTGTTGACGCTTGTAGGCTCTTAAACTGTTTCATAAATAAAAACAGAAATGATAAGAAAGATGTAGTGTCTTCGTAAGTGAGCATCTAAGTACTTTAAGAACCCCTGGCCCTTATCCTGGACCAATAAACAAAGGAGAATCCTCCATCTTGTGTTTATTAAACCAATTTAAACTTTCATACTAAGTACTCACCCGATTGCATATCCTATTATCAACTTAATAATCAGATTATCTAAATCGGTGACAAACATTTCTAATCTATTAAAACTATTTTCCAACGTTATTACCTAACCCATTTCCAACTTATGAACATATTGTTAGCCAATTTCCCGCTAAGTACTCCTCTCATTTTCCAAGGAATTTCCAGTTTTCTCACCTTGGTGATTTAGTACTGATTAAAACAACCACTAAAGCCCACTTGCATATGCAGACGAGTGTGAGTCGAAGCTCAACCCACACGTCAAAAAAGCAAGAACCGACCACGTTTCGGTCCGTCCTGGACCATTATTAAGCCTCTAGAACAGACCGAAACGTCGTCGATTCTCCATTTTCCAGATTTGTGGGCGAGGTATCAACTCATTTGCATATTTGCTCACAATAGTAATTTGACTTACAGAACAATTTTTCATCCAAGCTTCATCATCATCAGACAATGGTACCATCAATTAAACCCCATTTGACTTCACCTTTGAAATCAGTCACAGCCACTCCCCCTCCACCCAATTTGCGAGCTCAATTAGCCTATTTACTGACCTTGGTGATCTGGCAGTGATAGACGCAGGCATGGGCGGCGTGGGTGACCTTGCGGGGTACGGGCGAGAGGTACGATGCCGGGGGGTCACTACGGTACATGGAGCCCTCCCTCCTGAAGGTGGTACCGTACGCGGAGCTCCACAAGGCGCGCGTTTCACCATCTGAAGAGACCAGCCTGCGTGTGGCAGACGAGGAAACATTAAAAGAGATTGGTTGGAGAGTTAGCATAGTTTGGTATATAGGGAGCAAGGGGTCAGGGAGACAGATGCCTGTGTACATACACACATCATGTGTACAAAAGTGTGTGAATGTACAAGTGTGGAAACCATGTACAAGTGAGCGTGTGTGTACTCGCCTATTTTGTGATTGCAGGATCGAACATTGGAGATTGTTTTAGATTTAGCTACTCTGAACGGGCTATACTGTGCCTCCTAAGAGCATTAGCTCTTGGACCCCGCTTTTCTATCCACCGGTTGTCTAATACAATGACTCCTGACCTATTTCCCTATCATATCTACTTTTCAAATTATGAGTCGAGTTAGCTTCTACAAGCTGCTCCTAGAGGTCATTCCATTTTCCCACTACTCTTACGCTAAAACAAAACTTTCTAACATCTTTATGACTCAACCAAGTCAGAGTTTGTGTGAGTGCGTGTATTATGAGTACATACGGAGACTGCTTCTCCGAGAGCAGTCTCCAAGCAGAGGCTGCAGGTTATCACTTCTCACAGGCGCCACAAGATTGTGGCGCCTGTCAGCCAAACACAATAAGCTGTTTTGTGTTACACTCTTGTCAAAATGTGACGGTCGACGGTATTCACAAAGTATAGCACCTAATACTTCCGTGGCTTAAAAATCAGAGTGAAATTGTTAAATTATAATTAGTGATATGTAAAGTTGACCTTTGGGGAGAAGCGACGACATGCCAAATGTCAGCTACGTGTGCCGTATTGACCAGGGGAGAGAACCATCCCACCCAAACCCTCGGCCAAAAAAAAATCTACGAATTATTCATCAGGTTGTACGCACAAGACACGAAAGAGGGCGTGTAGAACAAAGGAGAGGAAGATCACGAGAACACTACCAAAATAACAACCAATGTGTAATTCTCGACAAATTTCCACTCGACAATTTTAGCGATGGACAGAAGGAGGAAAAGTTTGAGAAATGTGGAAGAATGTTATGACAGTAGGCGGGCTGTCTGTTTGCCTTGCTGACGCCATGTGTGTGTTTCGTAGTTAAAGCTAAGCTTGCGCTCTTGTCAGGCAGCCTCCAGTGTTTGAGAGATTCTTCACTTGTATTCCAACAAGTATAGATGTTCATAGATGAATACTGTAATATTCACACCGAGATGCTTGTCTACGTTTTGTGTTTTACCGAGTAATTTTTCCGTGGTGATATCCTTGTGTATTTCAGCTTTGAATTATGTACTGTGGGGGCTAGGTTTCTATTGAGTAGATTCAAGCTCTTGGGCCACCAGCCGTGCGAATGAGATGGCTCATCTGAGTATTCTCTCAACCACTGGGTCTTCTAAGACTGATGTGTTCCACACCCTTGTGGCTTGGTGCAGTGGTCTGATGTTTTGTGGTGTGTTCAGGAGTTCCTGGACTGTGATCATATGGTGGACGGTGTTTTACAACCCTTTAGCGCCTTGTTTTGAGCTGTATGGTTTTACATGTTTGTTTTCTTTATGGTGTGTAGTGGTACAGGAGGACATTCTAGATCCTGCCGAGTAGAGACGCAGTGTTGTTGCATCATCTTGTCAAGGCTCCGGAATCTCTACAGTTTTCCTAAAGCTGTTTTTGCTTCCTTTGTCATTAAATTGTGATTCCTACTTATCCCGAGTCTCGGTATTCTACAGCATGACGTTAAATTCGCCAACCCCCCCCCCCCCTCTGCCATGGGACCACCCACGACTACCCCCCTCCCCCCCCCCCCCCCCGGCAGGCAAGGCTCAGTATAAACTTGCTATCATTGCCAACTGGGGGGCCAAGTTACAGCCCCGCTCCTGTGCCAGGTAAGTCCATTACGGGCTCACCATAGCTACTTGGAACTTAGTTCAGTGTAGCTGAATCTATACCACCATCACCAACTGGGCCCCAAAACGTTACAAATTACACCAAAACTAGGTTAGATGCGTCCGCATATGCATACCATTACATTATCTTATACCACGGCGAGTAAGGATATTTCATTACTAATAAAGCTGTCGCTAGGCTTTGTCAGACCGTAAGACGTTCAGGTTTTATCGATAAATCACCGATTATTTTTTATACTTTGGATTTAATTTTATTTAAAGGAAGTGTAGACTAAGGGCAGGCAGTCCTGGGCACGCTTGCCAAAAAATGACACGCAAATTACTTTTTTTTTTTCTCCGGCACGCGAAGCCTTGGCCTTAAAAAATTAGATAAATATCCAACTTCTTAAGTAAATTGTGTTTAATATAATTTTATTTAGAGCGATACCAAATAAAAATGCAATAAATACTGACAACCGAATAATAAGAAAATGAAAAACATTGTATTCTAAAGCCTGGCGCCTCCGCGATATAATGACGTACAGGTCTTGTTCCCGCTCAAACGTCCCCCACCCCCTACCTACCTTCCGGGGCTTAGCGTCCCCGCGGCCCGGTCGTCGACCAGGCCTCCTGGTTGCTGGACTGATCAACCAGGCTGCTCGCAGCCTGACGCACTACTCACAGCCTGGTTGACCAGGTATCCCTTGGCGCCTAACCTACCTGGAGCCTGGGGATCTGTCGTTGACCGAATCATCGTGGGGCAGGATCTTGCCTAGTAGGGCCTCCGTGTCGTTCTTGTACACGACGGGATGCACCTGTAACGACCATCAGCGTTAGTGGGTATGTTGACCTCATGCTCCCGATGTGTCAAGGTACTACATACCCTGTAACCTAGATATAACATGAAATTTTGGATATCGGCTGATTTTATCATTCAGATTCTCTCATATGTAACTGTGGGTGAAGAGCGAGCTCTTGTGGGTGGGTGGGGGGGGGGAGATTGAGTGACTGATGGTTCGGCGAGAAGACTGGTCGTTTAAACTACTTCCTATGAAGGTTCAAGACGCAAGAAAAACAAACCATCACACAAACATTGCTGAAACCCCCCGTGAGAATCGGCCCAGATAACAGACTGCGTCAGAGCCGGAATAGCGCCATAAAGGCGTGCCAGTGCCTCTTTAATTACCCATTTAATGGGATCGTAAGGCTGGAGGGAAGGGGGGGGGGGAGGCGGGGAGTGGCAGTCCACCTGTGTCACCTGTCACTCGCCTACATAAACCGAAGAGCAGCCCCTATGCCTCTTCCTCAAACCCTCACCTGTGGGGAAACCCTTTGCGTATGACCCTATTTTCTCCCTTTCCCTTGCTCGCTTCGCCCCCTGCCCCTCTCACCATGTTCCCATGCTCCCTCTGCCCTTTTCTCCTTCCCCTCACCATTTTCCCGCCCAAAAACACACTGCCTCCTCGCCCGC
Organism: Procambarus clarkii; assembly: GCF_040958095.1. Classification (NCBI taxonomy): domain Eukaryota; kingdom Metazoa; phylum Arthropoda; class Malacostraca; order Decapoda; family Cambaridae; genus Procambarus; species Procambarus clarkii. The sequence continues at coordinate 24,736,117 of NC_091224.1, forward strand.
CCCCTTCCCCGTCTCCCACCTCTCGCCTTTCCCTTATTTCCGCCCCTTTTCCTTACCCCCCCCCCACCTTTTTCCCTGTCCCCCTCCCGTTCCCCTGCACTTCTCATCTCACCTGTCCCCCTACAGAGAACTAATTATCTAAATAATTACAGTAGATATGTAAAGCCGAAGCAATGTTAAGCTAGTTAACTCTTGCAGAATACCTGCACTTTTGATCTCAAACTTATTATTTGTTGAAATATTTGTTGGGGGAAAGGGTGACTGACTGATAAAGATTAAGCCACCCAAGAGGTGGCACGGGCATGAATAGCCCGTAAAAGGAGAGGGTGGAGAGAATGGAGATTTAGAGACAAGACACTAACGCACAAATGATGCACGATAACAGCTTAGTTAATTTAGGAACATCAGAGCTCATGCCAAATCCTATCTCAAAGAAAGCAAGATTTGAAATATATATAAACCGGAGAAATACCTTGAGTACTGTGTCAGAACTGAAATTTTTTTTTTACCACTTACGGGCTATTCATGCCCGTGCCACCTCTTGGGTGGCTTAATCTTCATCAATCATCCATCTTGAGTACTACATGTGTGAGTACAGCTCTCAGCGTCATACTTACCCCAGGCATGCCTTTATATATGCATGCCATTATGTAAACCTTTATGAAAATCTTAATATTGTTGCTTATCTGATTAGATCTTTAGTCATTAACGAGCTAATTAGCTCACTGATCACACAAAAATTAGCAACTAAGCTTACTCTGACAGTTATTCTTTTCTTCAAATTACTCAAGGGGAAGATCCGATATGCAGAAGAGGAACATCAAAAGTCAATTTTCTAGAGATTTTCACATGCCATGTTCAAATGAAAAACAAAATTCTTTTTTTTTTTCTCCCCAGAAGTCTTAAGACTTAATTCTCGTGTAATTCAAAAATGCAGCATTATCCTAAATACTCAACATCTAGCTCTTAATACTAACCGACACTATCAGTACACTTATCACGAGCTGCTATCATCATCTACCACTATTACAACTTTGTGTCATCACCTGCATCTCATTAACATGTTAATCACCACCTACAAGTTTTCAATATTTAATTACCTGAGATTTCTCGATACTGTTCTCAAACCTAGTCTTCGCCTTGAGTGTGTCTCATCACCCACAAATTAACAGGAAAATGTTTAATCATTGCTCAGCACGCTCATATTTCTCATTACCTGGCACATTCCAATAAACATGATAAATGCTATGAAGCATTACCTGGTGAGCATGCCACATGACATCCATGTCGTAACAGGGGACCAGGAACTGGTCCGGACAGGCCTTCTTCAGTGCCAGGAACTGCCTGTAGCGTCGCTCACTGTACCTCAGGAAGCCCTTCGACCGGTGATGAGGAAGACACACCTGTCAGGGAGAACACACATGCACTTGTTCAGTCAGGTGTATGCAGCATACATCACTAGCAGCATAAGACCATTAACAGGCAAACCATGCACACACCACCACAGCATATCACAATTACAGTCCGTCACTTCCAGCAGCATATGTGACTAATTCAGAAGAAAAAGTCTAACCTCATTTGCTACCAGAACTGTGTACCCTGATATGGTTCCTTTATCATTGGTAGTTATTTTGAGAGCACCACCACTTTATAGAAGCTTTGGTTTGACCTAACGAGGAGTTAGGTCAAACTAACCCCCTACATAGCTTGACCTAACCCCCTAGTTAGGTCAAATTAGGGGGTTACGTCGAGAGCTACATCAATTCCATCCCCAAGTATTATGGAGGTTTGTGCTCGAGTGGTTGAAAGCACATTGTTCTTGCAACTGCATACAATGTGCTCATGAGCAGGAGAATTTAACACTCCTGTCACTTCATGACAATGGAGTGAGTGATAGTGTGATATATTCGAGCACACTACAGTGCACCTTCCACAATTCAGCCTCTATATAACCGATCCCTCTAAGCAACGCTACACCTACCTGATAGAAAAATGCTCCCTGTCTCTCCACAGCAGCACGTAGGTCATACGAGATCCGAGACGTGGCAGTACTATCATTACAATTGACTTCCTGGTCGGTGGTAACGCTTGTTCTCCCATCCTCGAACAGAATTACCTCCCAGGGTTCACTGGGATACGCGGCCTCCCATAATTTCTTCCCCCTCTCCCGGGCTCTCTCCAAGCCCTGTCGTGAAGAAAAATGCAAACGAATTTGTCATCAGTAGTGGAATCATTTAATTTAATACATATCGACATCATTACAAAAATTAGCTTTATTATTAAGCATTATGACGCTGGAAACTGGATTTCTAACAAACCTTGCAGGTTTTCCCAATTTACAATGAGGGAAACAACCTATACAAGGTTTCAGCTTCTAGGCCTTGAACCTAAGTGATTGTTTTGATACAGCAGCCAAGGTTGAGGCTTCCAAAAACATGCTTCACGAAGTTTAAAGGGTACTCAAGATGATTCAATAACTTTCTTGGGACAGAAACAATGATGAAATATGCAAACCATCCTTCAAAAATGTTAGAACCTGCAGTATTTATTGGTGAAGTGTACAATGTATGGATTGTGTAATTTTTTTGTTTACATTGTATTTAATTTTTTAAGGGAAAAAAGTAAAAATGAAACTACATAAACCTAATCTGTCCTAGGCCTAACATACAATCTTAAGCTCATTTCAATACATATATGCACTATACTAGGCCTAGGAAAAGTTACACACACAGATCACGGCCCTTGTGGATTTGTTCTAGGAAAAGTTCGTTTGGTTGTTGCCCAATTTATTAGGCCCTCTACAAAATTAATATCACAAAATGTGGACTCTGGGTGTAGCCGTTCATATTTTGTACTTTCATCCATAGTAACAGTGTGAACATTCTTAAGCGGCAGGTTAGGAAAATGAGTAAACCAAGGTGTTACTGCCATCATAAAACACAAGAACAAAGCCAGGTACAGCACGAGAGGCTAGGATAATAAGACAAGAGGGAGGCCAAGCTAGGAGTTGAAACCACGTAATTAAAAATCTAGACTGAAGAATCTAAAGATGATAGATGTTGGCTAGGACTCAGTATGGTGGGGAAAGTCTATCAGACACAATGACATCAACATCCTCTGACTAATACACCAACACTAAACATGCCAACACCAAATATGAAAAAAAATGTCACAAAGAGCCGGTTGGACAGCACGCTGGACTTGTGATCCTGTGGTCCTGGGTTCGATCCCAGGCGCCGACGAGAAACAATGGGCACAGTTTTTCACCCTATGCCCCTGTTACCTAGCAGTAAAATAGGTACCTGGGTGTTAGTCAGCTGTCACGGGCTGCTTCCTGGGGGTGGAGGCCTGGTCGAGGACCGGGCCGCGGGGACACTAAAAGCCTCGAAATCATCTCAAGATAACCTCAAGAAGAGAGCTCAAGCTCTGAGTATATGATCCATAAGGTAAATGACTACACTTGGAGGAGGGAGGTGTTAATACCTTGGGGGTCATGAGTCTGTGAGGGACGCAGGTGCCGGTAACACTGAGACAATCTTGGTGGTAGTGTTGTGGGGCCAGCATGTGTACCAGCCACACCCAGTGGACGTCCTCAGGGGGAGCAATGCCACTACTCTCCCCATGGCCAACCAGCGGCAACCAGCACTCCTCATACCTGCCAATATACATTGTCATCAAGAAATAATAACACAGATGAACATAAACTTTTCCATTTCCTTACTTTAACCAGAACAACTTTAACAGGTCTTCTATGTGGCATTGAAGTTAATTGGGATGTAATTAAAATTTCAAGCATTCAAAAATGTGAGAAGTTGACTCGCCTGCGAAGTGCTTGGGTGACAAGAGGACCCCGGTAGAGGGCTGGCTGACTATTCACACTAGCCAGGAACGACAACAACCTCCTGGCCGCACGCACCAAATTCACACCCACACGGACCTCCCGCACCTTGGGCTGGACCAGGGCACGAATGCCTCTGTTCTCATTCATCCTTTGGCTCGACGGCGAGAGGAAATTTTCCGAATATGGGGGCAAGTCAGGAGCACTTGGACCATAGGTGTAGATGGCGCCGTCAATGGTATCCACTGCTGCTTCAGATGGCACCAGTTCTTCTACAAATTGAGGACTGCTAACAACAGCTGACTTGGGTAGATTGTGGGGGTCATTGTGGTCAGCAGAGTTCATGGGTGACCCTTGAGATCCTGGTGTGGTGCCACCAAGGTCCTCTTCCTCGGCTATGGGTGCACTTGGGGCCAGCTGAGATGTCACCGGCTGTAATAAAACTATCCCATGACTAGAGTGTGTGTTGAAACCTGCATCGTCACCTATAATAGATTCTACAGGATCACTACTACTGGTGGTGGTGGTGGTGGTGGTGCTGCTAAACTCTGAAGGCTCGCAATCTACGGGGTCGCTGGTGGTGCAACTTTGCATCACTTCCCTCACTTCCGTCATTGATGCAGGGGGCGTCACAGCGGCCGCCGGGGCAGTCACAGGGGCCGTCACAGCAGCCGCCGGAGCCGTAACAGCAGCCGCCGGGGCCGCCACAAGGGGCGCCAGAGCGGCCGTCACAGGGGCCGTCACAGGGGGCGCCACAGGGGGCGCCACAGGGGGCGCCACAGGGGCCGCCACAGGGGCCGCCACAGGGGCCGCCACAGGGGCCGCCACAGGGGCCGCCGGGGTCACAATAGCGGACATATTGCAAGGTGGGGGAAGTGTTTGGGAGGGTCCATTGGTGGGGGTGGGGAGACTGCAGCAGATTGGGTTAATGGGCCGCATCAGTGACGACGTTCAAGGACCATGAGGTGATTGTCTACTGCACGGGACGTAAACACGGCGAGAAGAGGTCACAGCTCGGGTGCAGAGACTTGGGAGAGTAACCAAAAATATGTGGCGTCAACCTTCACATAATAACCAGGATCAGACGGGGCAAGCCTGTGTAAACACAAGGTCTGGGGTCGAGGCTCCAGCAGCTACAGTAGTCTCTGCCCAAATGCCGTCTCTTGGTGCATTTAGAGTGCGTAGCAAGCCTCTTCTATGGTAAACAAAACCAAAAGTATTTTGTCAAAAAGCAACGCACTTTCCGAGGATAAATCAGCATATAAACACAGCTAGCTCAAGGTACGAGACAACCAGCATCAACCATTGGTGCACATTATTGTAGCTCTTGATGAAAGTGAAGTGTGCTCGCGGAAGCAAAACTGTGCCAGTAGTGAAGAGATTAGTGCGCCTAGCGTCACATCCGTAATTGTGTATGTAGGTACAATACCAGGAGGAGGAGGAGGAGGTGATTCAGACGGAACAGGCAGACACCGACGACGCCTGGCACTGAAGAGGACGGAACCTGCAAGAAACCAGATCAGTTAACCACGGTACCAAGATACTGTAACTTTTATTCTAACTTCCAATTGAAAACAAAGTTCATTCATAGATGTTCATAATACAACTACTAAGTAACACCGACAATAATACTCACTTATTTTATTACAAGACAATTCAGTAATAAAATTAATTAGCAAAAAAGTCAAAATAAAGTAGCCAGAGTTTGATACATGGGAATTAGATGGAGACTTTTCGCCATTTTATTTATACAGAAAAAGATTTTTTGAAAAAACATAGTGGATGAAGCACTTAGCCCATGGAATATTACATAGATATTCATATAATTAAACTGACATTTTGTATTCACTGGCTTACACTAATACTCGTTTCATAAGTCTACTCTCTTAATCAAACTTAAATTTACATAATTTTATTGAAATTCATTACATCATTTTCCTCTACAATCTAAAGGAAAACGTTTGAAAATGCTTCAACAAAATATAAAAGATCAGATTGGGCATGTTGCGATTACGTCTTTAATAGATGCAAGATTAACTCCATACCTCCCCATCCATTTTAAGTCTAGAAAAAATAAATTTTAATATCATTTCCAGAGCAAGGAATTCAGAGAGCAGCCTAGTGTGGAAAGACTGTGAAAAGGTTATAACATCCCCAAGAGTCACCAGAGCACACAGAAATCACAATAGCGTGATGCATCAAATGAACAATTCCACAAGGGTTCGGACGTAGGTTCGAAGCCTCGTCACGGCCCTTGTGGATCTGTTCAGTCACCAGAGTATTTGTGCGGCGACTCTTCAAGACCTACATCAACCTGGCGGCTTAGTTTAGTAAACAATTTAAGAGCTTGGAAACATTACGAGGTCGTGCTTTACCCAAGGTTGCTATTGTAATAGACAACCTCTCAGTGCTTCTGAACTCGTAAACTGTTTACTAAATGCAGACTAACATTAGCATCACCGTACACCACCAACCCCCTCCCCATATACACTCTACATCCCCCACCACTCACTGCTCCTACTGATTTCCCCATTCATACATCAATGTGGTTTCATTGTGCATTTAAAAAGCGTTGGAGGTGAAAATCCTGGGGAGGGCAATGCATGAAACCGTGTTTGGGCGTCAGTGGAAGGCTCAGTACCCCTAGAAGATTCTGGCGAATCCCAGGTTGCATTCCTTTTGAACTTGTGGTGGTGTAGTGGTGTAGTGGTCTAGGGCGTATCCTTCAGAGTACCAAGTGCGCGGGTTCGAATCTTCTTCGCGGACCCTACTCATTTTTCTCAAAATAGCTAGACCTCAACTCCCAGTAGTTACCGATAGGCTAGTACTAAAACACCGCCCGCCCGCCCCACTTTATGACGGAAGCCTCATCGCCCGCCGACTCCCTAGCCGCCCACATCCGCCTCAGCCTTCCTGACACGAAGATAAACATTTGTGCTAGAGCAGTTCAGTGGCCAAGGCAACTGTTGGCTTCTTGGACAGAAGAGCAGAGCCACAATTTGTGGGAGCAGAATATCATACACTTCTTTACTGTTCATTAAAAAACCTTCAATATTACAAATCCTCCTTAGAACATCAATTGCACATAAGTGAGTTGAAATAAAGGCATGACATGCTTCAGTAAGCCTACCTACGTACTGATCAAGGGATATTGACTGGCGTTCATATGTGGAAATGGCAAACGAGGTTTGCCATTTATATATTTATGGAACTATAGTGCCATATAGTTCCTAGAGTACTGCCCTGCCCGAAACGCTTTGCGTAATAGTAGCTTTAGGCATTGTATGTACTTGTTCTATCTATAAATCCATCAACTTTTGTATTTCACCTTGTATGTATGTACTTTACCTGAATAAATATTTGTATTTGTAGTAGAGGCGGCATATCCAACTAGCGAGTAATATGGGCAAACCTTCATGTTAAATTTATTGCTCCAAAACAACGTGAGCTCATACACAGCCCTGCTCCTGTGCCAGGTAAGTCCACTACGGGCTCACCATAGCCCGTGCTACTTAGAACTTTTGTTCTGAGTAGCTGAATCTAAAAAACAACAACGCGAGGTATTGAAACGCCATATTCATAAGACCTTCCCTACAAATGATAGCTTGTTGATCTTGGGCATTAAGGACAATAGCTGTGACCAATGTACTGAATTAAGAATATGCATATATTTTATTTCAATAAGCAGAAAGTTGTTCTTGTAAACTGGATTACAGAAACTTAAGAGCTTTATGTGGACCAAGTATTAGAGTCGAGTTAATGAGGTTTTTAATCTTTCATTGACATAAAATGCAATAAAATTAAAAATATATTAATTATGCTACTTTCTGATTGTAATTTTGTGTGTGTGGATAGGCAGGCAGGAGGGTTACTCGGTACACAGTATTGAAGTTCTTGCGAGACAGGATCGGGTATAACATTTGGGGTTTACGGCTCATGCTCGGTGATACGAAAAATTGGTTTACCGAGAATTTTATAAAATATATAAATGTAGTATTTTCCCTTGTAAATTTATGTAAATATGATCTTTATATTGTATGTTACTTAATAAAGAAAAAAATCACATCTCAATTACTCAACCACTCATTCAGCATCTTAACCTAAACGTTACGAACGTATTTGTCAATGGTGTTATTTGGTGGTGGTTTCAGATTTAGCTACTCAGGACGAAGTGTCCATGTAGCACGGGCTATGGCGAGCCCGTAAGTGGAGGCTCTTTGGAGCCATTATCTGTATCAGTGGCTGATACTAGAGATTTGGCGATGGATGGGGGTCTTCATGATGGTTTTCAGCCTGGAGGGCTGGCTATACCAGTTATGGAGCTGGTGGGGTTAGTGTAGACCTCTAGGTTTTCCGTTTTTTCTTTGCGCCATTTGGTAGTTCCCCTCTTCTTTCTAGCCCCGTCCCTCCCGACGGAGCCTCTCCACATCACCATCGATCCCCAGAAGAGCCCCCCCCCCCCACGACAGATCCACTCAACAGGCTACCTTTCAGTCTCCCACAAGAGGAGAGGACGGACACTCAACACTTCCCCGAAGTCTGGGGTCCTCTACCACGGCGCTACTCCACCTACTTAACACTTGGGCCTTGATAACCTGCATTTTAAATACAGACAACCGTCAAAATCCTAAAAGAACGGCAAAAATTTGGACATTGTTACGCTCTCAAGTCGGCTGGCCCACCGACTTGCTTCTTTCTACAATCATAATCAAATTTCAAGAAAAAAAATAAACTTCCGATTCAAAAAAAAGTGTCTTATCTTGCGAATATTTTGGGGCTCAATGTCTCCGCGGCCCGGTCCTCGACTAGGCCTCCTGGTTGCTGGACTGGTTACATTTACTGACGAAATTTATCTGGTGCAGTAACGAGACAATTTGGGCTGCATCAACACCTATCTTGAGTTATACCGCCATTTTCTAGTACGACGATTTTTGGCCTTAAGAGTACGTCGAAATGCGAGGCTGTGTTAGGAGGACGGGTTGACGCCTGACAGCCACGGTAATGTAACCAATAAAAATACCCCCTCCCCTCGTCACCAGCACACCAGCCTGCCCTCGTGACCATTTCCAGCGACGCTCCACCCACACAAGCAGAGAATGACGGCTCAATAACGCCGGCAACGCCCAAGCACAATGCTTAAACTATTTTAAACTACAGAAAAGGATCAACCGAAATGATATACGTACGAACAACAATAATAAATTATACACAATATATTTCACAATTGAAGCATACAAATAATGTTATGAACAGAAGTTAAATCATTTTGAAAACACGGTAGCCTAACTTCCGGAGAGAGAATTAAGGAGAAGCCGTAGGAGGAGGAGGATTCGAACCTGCACACTGGGTACTTCTAAGCACACGCCTTAGACCACTTCGCCACGACAGTAAAAAAAACATTGCAACCTGGGATTCAACTGAATCTTGAGGCTAATGTTGAGGCTTCCACTGACGCCCAATTAGGGTTTCATATATTGACATGTCCAGAATCCGATTCATTTATGTATTATACCCCCCCATACCCATCCCGTGGGTGGTGGTGGAAAGTGTACCAGAGGCACATAATGGGTTCAGAAACTGAACCCAATCGTTTAGCCAAGCAAGTGAATCCTGTGTAGTTACACAATTGTTAATATTCATACATAAATACATAAATAAATGTACACAAATACATAAATAGTCTTATATCAAGTGATTCAGCAAAAGAATAAACTGTCTATCCAACTTCCAGAATTGCTACTATCAAGATAAAACGTTTTAAAAGTTCAAAATATTGACAGAAAACAAAAGTACTATTAAACTATATAACCAAATAGATGCGTGAACTAAACAAATCTACATCTTCTAAAAACACAACACAAACCAAGTTTCCCGCCAACAAGATAAAAGAAAACAAGTGAGCATCCATAATTTTTCCCGCGCTTTCCCCACAGAGGATCGTGTCGCGGCCATTAGTCCCCGACAAAATTCAAGAAAACAGGTATATGTTACGCCTGGCAGCCCTGTTGATAGCGGCGACGGCCATATATCTAACCGTTGAGGTGCCGGGAGCCCGGTAAATATGGCCTTGGGATATTTACCGAGTATAGGATACATATGGCAAACTCTGAGGGATGTGGAGTTTGTGTTATGGATGCGAGGGGGAATAATCTAGATGCAAGATACTTGGTACAAGGCCAGATCGAACATATATTTTTACCATTTCGGACAAAACCTCCCTTCCCTCTCTTCAGAGGGAAAGACAGCTGTGGGAAAAGTGTGTGAAATATGAAAGAATGCCTGGTCGAGGACCGGGCCGCGGGGACACTAAAGCCCCGAAATCATCTCAAGATGACCTCAAGGGTGCTAGAGCAAGACAGCGAACCAGAGAGGAAGACAAAGAGCAAGAGTCGTCTATCAAAACCTGTCTTTACCCATGGAAGAGAAATAATGTCACAAACGGTATAGAGCAGCACATCACAAATGTGAAAACGAAGCTTTGCAAATTAATCACAAAGTTCTTGAATGGGTTGACCACTATTATGTTATCGGGTAATAGATGTGGGATCACTATTGTTTCAAGCGTAGGGAACGCATATATAACTGACTTTGGGTGGATATAATTGAGAGCTGAACAAATCCACAAGAGCCGTGACGAGGATTCGAACCTACGTCCGAGATGAGCCCATTATTATTATTATTACCATCTTTATTGACAAAATTAATTACAATTTTGCCTAATCTGAGGATTTTGATAGTCTTATTAAATTGAGGATAATGCTAGTATTCAATGTCACGCAGGACAGAGGGTCATACATAAGACAATAGGTCTAAACTGTAGGCTGAAGTACATATATATCATGATTACAATCAATGTTTTAATGTGTGGATATGTGAAAACAACTTTCTATTGTGCACTGCCACACAAGGACAGGGATGGGTTTATAAGTGATACAGCTTAGAATATAAATAAAAATTGTTCTTCATTCTTTAAAATGGACAAGCAAATTTTGGGTAAATTGTTAGGATGTCGTCCAGAACACCTGAGTCAATAAAATAGTTACACAGTTGGTGGTACAATAGGCCAGGAGGTCTAAAGTCCTTTACGGTTTCACATTCATCAATATAGTGTTCTAGTGAATGCATTAAAGGTTTATCAGAGTTTACAATCTGAATATTCTGGTAGTGGCTCAGCCTCACTAACCTGCCAGATGTGTGTATAGCCAAGGCGAATTCGCGCAATTACTACATCACATTGCCTGGTCCGATTACTGTGCTGACCATACAAATACCTATTATTACAGAACTTGACATAACTTTTAATACTGCAGCTTTCAGGTCTCTGTGCATTTCTTAGTTCTTCTAAATCTGAATTAATTTCTTTAATTTGTATGTTTCTAATAACTGCATTAGATAGTCCAAAGTCATAATCAATGTTTTCTTTCCTGCAAGCCTCATTGGCCAATTGATCTACAAAGTCATGTTTTTCAACTCCAACATGGAGATGAGCCCAGACACTGCCTTAATCGACTGAGCTACGCTCATTGATGCATCACGCTATTGTGATTTCTGTGTGTAATTGAGAGCCGCTTCGTTTACGCCATAAGGCACGCTACAGTTGCCTGAATTCTTAAGTACCTTTGGGCTACTGTTGATTCGTGTAAGGAAACCAATTTACAGAGACGTGGAAACCTCGTGCCTCGCAGGAAACGTGGTGGACCTCTGTGCCCAGAGCACCATGACCTGCAATGGTAATGTCATCCATGCACGTACTAAAAATGGTGTTCCACAGCATTACCGATCTTACAGTCTCCGTGGTGTAGTGGCAAGACACTTGCCTGGCGTTCCGCGAGCGCTTTGTCATGGGTTCGTATCCTGACCGGGGAGGATTTACTGGCCGCAATTCCTTAACTGTAGCCTCCGTTTAACTCAACAGTAAAATGTGTACTTGGATGAAAAAACGATTCTTCGCGGCAGGGGATCGTATTCCAGGGACCTGCCCGAAACGCTACGCGTACTAGTGGCTGTACAAGAATGTAACAACTCTTGTATATCTCAAAAATTGTCTGGTCCGTCCCAGACCATGCTGCCGAGCAACAACTTGGGGCGTGTCAAGATCACCAGCAAGTAACAATGCTAGCCATGCTGTTTACATTGCTATTTGAAGTGATAAATGCGTCTGTGGGGTTGGCCGCTCCATTGACGAGCCTAGTTGTGTGTAAAGTGAATTCAATTCATAAACAGGGGTTTTGGCGGCTGGATTACCAAACATTTAGCCACTGTTTGAGGCCAGGCTGTTGACCTCATGAAGCTCCTGCTTACGTGGGCTGCAATTTAACCTTTGTTTATACAAAAGATGAAGACCGGGCTGAGGCGCTGTTGTGCTCGATAACCAAGAAACTAAAACAAATCCAACATACAAAAAAAAAAAAAATAACCCGCCAGGGATACAGTATCAAATTGTATAGATCCGTTAATAGAATGCCTCCTTCCCCTCCCATAAGAACTGAAGAATAAGCGAGCTTACGGAAAGAAAAAAGTATAAAAAAAAAAAAAGTTTAATTTAATTAACATATGATTAAAGTGGTCAAGACAAGCAGGTCTTTACTATTACAGATCCTCAATGGCAATGGTTCAATGGCCTAATTGGCTCCCATTACCCTCTTCGCCAGACTAGACGTAATCACCAGTCCTATTAAGTACCGGTCACCTGGTTTTGCTGTACATGTAGATGCCCAGCAACAGAACAGTTTAAAAAAATCATTTATTTATCGACAGATACAAATCAGCTACCTACATCCGTTGAGAATGATGCCATTTAAAATTTAAAATTATTTAAATTTAACTAATAACTTATAAGATTTAAAATAAAATAAGCAAATAAAATACTTAAAATAAATCCGATTTAAAATAAGCACAAAGAAATATAAACATACCTTGTAAAATTGCAGTACACATGTAAAACAAATAAAAAGCCCTTAAGGTCCGCACAGAGAATCTGCTAGAATCATCACCGACTTCACATTACACACATTGCCGTTTAAAATAATTTAAAATTATTTCTCTCCCAACCTCAACCCCCGCAAATCCAACTAGGTGAATACACAACGGTAGCCTAATCACAGGACGAGTGACGCTCCCCAATAATATGCCTCGGAACAAAAGTCAAATTAACTTGTGGTAGGATTCTGGTGGACCCAGGGCGTGCGAGGGCGGGTCAGGGGCAAGGAACAACACACAGGGTAAACACATCTATTGATTGTTGAGTAAATACACACACACACACACACACTAATGTCCCCTTGCTACACTACATTTTCTCACTATTACTTTATTCGCTCTGGCTCGCTCGCGCACCCACTGGTTCCACCATATCCTCTTGTGTACCCTCTTAAAACTTCAGTCATCTGGTCGCCCTTAAAAATCTTCCTCAATCAATACCCCCATTCTTGACCTCCTTCCTCCAACCCAACCCAACCCAACCCCCCCACCTTCCTCACCATCGCCCTCGTTACTTTATATTCTCCTATCCCTCCCAGGCATCACCACTTATCTCTACCCGGCAGTGCCCGGGACACTTCCCCTCTATCCCCCCCTCCATTCCACCCGTCTTCCCACTCCTCCTTCCCTCATCTCCCCTCCAACCTCGAACATATAGAAGGTGTACCAACATGCACCCGGTTCTCTTCCCTACTCTTTTATAACTATCTGCGGGCTTACCATAGCCCGTGTTACTTGGAACTTTTTGTTCCAGGTAGCGAATCTTTAACAACAACAACAACCCTACTCTTCACCCCATCTCTTAACTCCCATGTCCCCAGACTACTTGTGGTTGACCCACTGTTGATGTGACTATGTCCATTGAATTTTTAACTAGGTCATCAAGACTAAGTGATTTGGCCAAATTAATTTTTGGGTTCGGTCCCTGAGCCCATTGTGTGCCTCTAGCATGGAGTCCATACCGTGTCAAGCACAAGAAGCTGGAGAGAATTCAAAGGTACGTCACTAGACTACTCCCAGAACTAATAGGCACGAGTTACGAGGAAAGGCTACATGTATTGCACCTTACGTCGCTGGAAGACGAGAGTTCGGAGACATGCTCACTACATACAAAATTCTAAGGAGTTGGCAGGGTAGGTAGAGACATTATTTACCACGTGTGGCACTCACAAGGGGGAACAGGTGGAAGAAGAGTTCCCAAATGAGCCATAGACATTAGAAAGAACCTTTTCAGTGTCACAGTTAAGAAATAAAATGCATTAGGAAGTGATGTGGCGGAGTCTGACTCCATACAGTTTGAAATATAGATATGATAGAGTTCAATAAGCTCAGGAACCTGTACACCAGTAGATTGACAGTCGAGAGACGGGAACAGAGTCGAAACTCAACCCCCGCAAGTACAACTAGCTGACTACAACTCTACGAGTACTCAAATTCCCCGCCACCGCCTACTTTTATTTTTTTAAAGAAAAGGAAATCCGCTGGGTTGTTCATACTGTCACTTGTGCCTAATATCTACATGCAACAGTTTTCCTAGTTCAATGTGGAGTTTATTGTTCTACACATTTCTAATAACTTAGATGTTCACATTCTCTCAGGTAGTGGTCAAGGCCGTGTCCATCACTCACTACAGATTCTACAACGCTTCTGCTCTACTGTTTCCATTCAAAATCTCCATGGATATATTTTTATCCAAGACGATTCTCGCTCTTACCGTTTCTCTCCCCCGGCCACCACAACCTCGTCCAGTGACTTATGCCAGCAGTAATCATACTCTACCACCTCCAGGCAATGATAAACTTAAGACATGTTCGTTATAACAAGAGGTTCACACATTCTACTACCAATCCAGTCAATCCTCTAAGCTTAGCAGCATGTATAACCACGTTAAATCACTCACAAAGTTTCCCTGTATGACAAAAATCGGTAATCACTCACAAAACTTGTTCCTTACCTTTTAAGTTGCCTATACTTCGTCAGCCACTCGAGATTTATAAGCTGATAGTCTCTGAACTAGTAAGGAAGGCTTGCACGTCCTAGAGGGGCTTGTATAATGTTTGTTTACATGGAGTGTGCAGACCACACCTAGCCAGCTGAGTGAGGCACAGCTGGGAGGGAGCCAGCTGGACCAGACGTCACCCCACCTCGACCTCTACCGTCAAGCTGCCAGTTGCTGCCCTGCTCCACCCCTCGACCCCCCGCCACACTTGCCACACATTTCCTTCATCCCAACTATTCATATCTATACCTCCACCTGGCTCATTCACATCAATTTCCACAATATTTTACATTACCTATGTCATATTTCCACCCGTTTATATGTGTATAATCAGGGAGTAGACGAATAATTTACACCAAGCATAAATAATAATACTAAATTGGCATGCCTTCATAGTGGAGTTGCCACCGAATATTATTTTTCCCACAATATAGTGAATACCTTAAAGGTATTTAAGGTACACAAGCTCAGTGACTTGTCAATCATAATTATTAACAACCTAAATTAACACCCAGGAAACTATCGTACAGTGGCAAGTTGTTATAGAAAGAACCGTTAAAATTATGTAGCGTAACTCTTGCCAAATACTAAATTTAAATTCTTGCATTTTCGCGTTATAATATTTCATCACATGCTTCAATACATACATCAGTATACTTGTACAACACCGTGACCTGACAATGGGTATACTGGGTACTGGGTATACTGGCACTAGCACAGGTAGGCACAGTAAGTGGCGGTCAAAAGGCACAGGGGGACATATGTCAGTTTTGACAGCTCACTGACAGGAACCTTGACAGCCCACTGACAGGAACCTTGACAGCCCACTGACAGGAAGCTTGACAGCCCACTGACAGGAAGCTTGACAGCCCACTAACAGGAAGCTTGACAGCCCACTGACAGGAAGCTTGACAGCCCACTGACAGGAACCTTGACAGCCCACTGACAGGAAGCTTGACAGCCCACTGACAGGAGGCTTGACAGCCCACTGACAGGAAGCTTGACAGCCCACTGACAGGAAGCTTGACAGCCCACTGTCAGGAAGCTTGACAGCCCACTAACAGGAAGCTTGACAGCCCACTGACAGGAAGCTTGACAGCCTACTGACAGGAAACTATATACAGCTGTTGACAAACGTTTTATAGATGAAAAAGAGAGCGGAAAATACGTATAAAAGCCAGATATTGTACATTATGAACAGTCTGAAAGTTATCAAAAACTCTACAGGCTCAAAGTTCACCAGATAACAGTGATTCATACACAGTATACAAAATCCTTCATAAAACCTATAACTGTGGGATCATTGAATAATGTATACACATGTCATGAATAATATAAGCCAGCCCAGCTCTACATTTAAGTTAAAGACATTATATAACTAGCGAAATACTATTAACTGCGGTGCAATTAACTATTGTCAGAGGGAGATAGTGAAGCTGTCTTCTGATTGGTCGCTCACCCCTCGTCACGCGTGTAATAATAAAAATAACTAGTAATAAAAGTAATAATAGAATAATATTATTATTATCAATACTAATGATAATAATAATAAAAACTATTAATAATAATAATTTATTTGTATGATAAACAAATGACCAAATTTAACAATTTAACACAAAAAAATGTGTTAAATTAGGACGTAATTAATGCTATATATATATATATATATATATATATATATATATATATATATATATATATATATATATATATATATATATAACCAGTACTAGAACATATAAGTCTGCCAATACACTCTACACTGTATTGCTTAAAAACAATACACTGTAACCTCCTCTGCTCATGTCCTCTATATGGTCCTTCGGCTCACAACCGCGAGGTCCAGGGTTCGATCCCCGGACAGGACAGAGACAGTTAGGTACGCTGATGCCTGTCTTCACCTATCAGTAAAATAGTTATCTGGGAGTCAAACAACTGTTGTGGGTTGTATCCTGCGGGGTAAGGTCAGTAGTTGACCTAAGGGGGGGGGAGGACCTTGATAAGCCTAACTAGCTTTTTATCCCCCACTATGGGAAACCAAAATATTTTATCAATGGAAAAAAAATGCATAATTCAATACGTTAAAATGTGTATTCCTTCACACTTTTGCAAGAATTTTAAATTGAATTCCACAAAATGCTATAAATAGTCTTTAATGGGGAGTGTATGGGATGTAATAAACATATAACGCGAGCATCGAACCCAGGCACCAAGTGTTATATAGCCTCGCGCTCAGGGCATTCCACACCTCGTATGGCAAGATTACCCCACGACGAAGCGAAAGTTGGAAATATATGGTGGACATGCTAATGGAAGAGTGAGAATCACAATGACTGCAGAGGTGGGGCGAGGTCATCCCCTAGTGGGTCTGCCGATGACCCCGGATGACCCCACTAAACGAAGAACAGACGAAATCAGTCTGTTTCGCCAATATTGGTCTATCACCAGTGGACCCCAGGTGGCCGACGACCCCACTCGTGAATAACTCAAGTTCAAGTATGTTTATTGAGACAAGAATGAAATACATCTGAAAGGGATAGAGTAGCTTAGGCTATTTCTAACAGCTGTCTAACTCCCAGGAACTCTCATGGGTATATCCAACATATATGCCTAAATATTTATATATATTAACTCTCTCTATATTTTTATCGTTTATTTTCAAAACAATGGGGCTCCGACTTCTACATTCAAACTTAGTTTTGTTTTCATTAACCACCAATCCCATATGGTGACACAGGTTTCCGAAATTGTCCAACACTGTTTGAACCTTTGAAATATCTTTGCCCTGAAACAAAATATCATCGACATATATGATCGGAGTTACCCCATTTGAGTATCTCTCAGATGCTATCTTATTCATTAGTACATTAAACAGGGTGGGACTCAACACTCCTCCCTGAGGTGTGCCGAGTTCAAAAGACCTCACACCTGACATACAACCTTGATACCACACCTGAGCCTTCCTTTCGTAAAGATAATCCCCTATCCAGCGCAATAATTTCCCTTTAACTCCAAGACTAGCTAATTCATATAAAATAACCTCTTTGTTGGCTTTATCAAAAGCTCCTTGTAAATCAATGAAAATTCTATAATAATCATTTTCATTAGCTAGACATTTAATAATACAATCAGAGGTACTTGTTCCTTTGAGGAACCCGAACAAATTACTAGACAGCTGATCACCTATTATATATAAAAGTCTATTTAAAATGATCCTCTCCATCATTTTACAAAAACACGAGGTTAAAGACACAGGTCTATACTCTCCATTGGCTTTAGGGATAGGGATGATCATAGCTTTTTTCCATTTACTGGGAATACTGCCCTCTTTATAACTAATATTAAAGAGGTCTAAAAGTGGGCTTTTCGTCATAGTGGCAAGTTCATTAAGTATTTCATAAGTTACTCCATCCTCCCCAGGTGCGGTAGATTTCCCAACTTTAATCGCCGTTATTAGTTCTTCTCTGGTAATACCTGTGCAAGTGACATCACCACTGTTACCTGTTATAAGTATAAAATCCTTTCTTAGATCTTTCCAAGAATCTAATGACTCTCTCGTTACAGCGGGTAATGAACTAAGTTTGGCAGCTTCCGCCCATTTATTTACGAGCCCATTTGCAATTCCTTGCGGGTCTGGATGTGCAACAAAATTGTGCTTTTTACCCCTTATTTTATTTACGTCTTGCCAGATTTCCTTCAAGTTTCTGTTACTCCCAACTTTCTCTGCAAATTCCTGCCAATACTTGCTCCTAATTTCCTTTCTCTTCTCCCCACACAGCCTAGCAACTGCCAGTAAAGCATTCTTCCCTTCCTCAGTCCTACCATTCCTATTCCAATCCCTGTGAGCTCTTCTCATTGTTAATGTCCACCCCTTAAGCATCTTGTCATGTGTATAATTTTCTTTTCTGGGGGGATGCCTTTTTATACTAGATGGTTGACTTCGGCAGGTAGGCGGTTCCATGGGTTTATAACCCTGTGGGTAAGAAAGTGTCTCCTCCTCACACGGGAGACATCTCCCGTCAATCAGTGTGCAGTCGCACCTCCACAGATCTCCAGTATGACACTGGTAATGGCTCAAAAGGGCCACCACTTACGGGCTATTCATGCCGGTGCCACTTTTTGAGTGGCTTAATCTTCATCAATCAATCAATCATCCAAGCGTCTCCTGTTGTCAGTCTTACACCGTGGCTTGATGAGCTTGAAACAGCTGCTCCTTGTCTGCGTTATATCTCACTTTCTGAGGAAGTTGTCTGGATCACCGTCCTCCAAATTGTTCAGTAATAGTGAAATTTTGTACGTTTGACCAAATGGTTGCTATAAGCACTATCTTTTAGTGAGACGGGCTGCAGAATGTCTATCATTAGCTCGACGCTATGTATATCCTGCTGCACGATCTTTCCTTCCTTCGAGGATACATCTATCCTGCTTGTAGGACCCGTCCTAGTCTCTCTCAGATGAGGCTTCATGGGGCATAGATAGGAACCAGCATTGTGGCTGCTGCAACAAACTGGGACGATTTTTTCACTTTTTTCAATCTTGACTCTACACTCTCGCGAGTCGTGTTTCTTACCACAATACCGACACCTGGGGTCAAACTGGCATTTCTATGCCATATGTCCCCAACGTGAACACTTCATGCATAATATGGGCTCCTCAATGTATTTTGCAACTTTCCTGTAGCTTAGTCCTTGCACAAAAATTCTTTCCGGCGCCTCACCCTTTACCAAGGCAACAACCTGGCTTTGTTTGTCACCACGAACACTGTTCCTCTTTACCCATACAACACTATCATTGTTGAGAAGAAGACAATCAGGATCCAAATAAGTTGGATACTTAAAAACTATGATCTTTGTGTGCACCATACCTTCTTCCGGAGTAACCAACACAATGTTCTGAAAACCAACCGTCGTGAGGCGTTCCACGGCCTTTTCTGTCCCAACTGTTATGCAGGGCCGGTGAAAACCCTCCTTGAAGAGTGGTTCATATTCCATACACTCCTTAGCCAGACGTACCGTCCACTCCAGCTTTTGGTGGAAGTTCAGTCGGCATGTTGTAGGGAACAACAGCCTCTTCCTTCTATTAAATTGCTTCTCCTGAGTCTTGCTGAGTAGGGTTTCATTTTTTGGTCTCTTTGTTATTTCATCTTCACTCTCACTGTCTCTCTGTGAATATTTCTGCTCATTACTACATCAAACGGCCTGTTATTATCTTATCTGCCCTCCTCACTATATGGAAACAAATGTAAACTGTGTCAACAAAATTATTCGCACACCCTCCGTCACTATGTGATGGAGTGCGAAAAGATACGTGAATTTAGAGACAATTCTATAACCAATGTTCCAACGATGTGTAAATATTTCATTCAAAATGATCTGCTACCAGAAATTTTGGCCAAATATCCCCAGTTTGCTAACTGTAGGTAGTAACTAAGTGATTGTAATCTATCTACCGCTGCCCACTGGATGGGGGGCGGTGTGCAGGACAAACATATCAATTTTGACACTACCTTTCCATATGTCAGTTGCGTAATTTAGAAACTGTACTTGTGGTCGATCTCGAACCCATTGTTGATGAGACGACTTATATTGAATTTTGTAACTAGCACATCAAGATTGTTGCTTGCTTAGCTAAATAAATTGTGGGGTTCAGTCCCTGAGCCCATTATGTGCCTCTGTAACCCTTTCCACTACTGCCCACAAGATGGGTATGGGGTGCATAATAAATGAACTAAACCAGCCTGCCTTAACATCTTTATATTATGATAATCACATCAACATAACAGCATTAAGATCAGTGTGAAATTCCTGTTTTGGCCAGAATGTCTACCAATCAGCATGAGTGAACTTTTTAATGTTTTTTTTCGGCAGCATTATTTCCTCAGTTTCTGAACTAGTTTCTTTAGCTTCTATGTTATAATAAACTATTCCAACATTTACAGTTGTTCTTCCTTGTGAAGATTTAACAAAAAATTGTGCTTGTAAGGCTGATAAAGTTCAGCCCCGGCAGCACCCAGTCTTACTCCATAGTTCCATCTTTGTGGGACCTTGGTATAAGCCTAACATGTATGTATAGACTGGCTGCCTGTCCCCTACAAAAGGATTTATTATTAACTGTTATATACAGTATACCTGGCTAAAGCGAACACAGTACAGTTTCGTCATAAGAGATTCCTAGATTGGAATTTATTACCAAATTTCAATATATCAAAGTATTTTTAGTGTGAAATGCTGATATTTTATGCATCATTTGTTGTTTTAATAATATTTCGGCCATCTCAACAGAGAACAGTACATCCTAAGCAGACGTTATATAATAATATTCTTAACAGCAGATAAAAGAAGAGTAATTGTTACCTAATACCAGAATAGAATAAAATTTAACATAAGCTATGGGATTTGCGGATCAGTGTTTAAAAGGAATTCGGAAGTAATAATGATACAGCTGATGCCATCTGTCGGCAAAAGAGAACACTAACAACTAGCTGGTCAATAGTAGCCATAAGATACAGCTTACGCCATCTGTTGACATCAAATTACACTTATAACAAATTACTCCACAAAATACAACTAGCGCCATCTCTTTTTTTTCCAACGCACTATAAATATCCAAACAGCAACCCATAAGGCGGGTTGTTGTGCTCGGGTAGGAGGGGTAGAAATTCTTTGGTCAATAGTAGCCATAAGATACAGCTTACGCCATCTGTTGACATCAAATTACACTTATAACAAATTACTCCACAAAATACAACTAGCGCCATCTCTTTTTTTTCCAACGCACTATAAATATCCAAACAGCAACCCATAAGGCGGGTTGTTGTGCTCGGGTAGGAGGGGTAGAAATTCTTTGTTGACATTCGCACAACAGCCAATCACAGGAAGGGATCACCTAAAGGCTCCATCCACTTAATAAATCATCTTTATTCAGCACACCATCCTTGCTTATGATATTCAGTTTCAACTTTAATCGACCAAAAAAGTGAAGGGTTAAGTATTTATAAGCATTAATAATGTGATAATTAAATACTGCAGGATGTAACGGCTGTTACAGAAACATGGGCTAGCTACCTGACTTGTGACGTCATCAGTGAGGGTTGCCTTACGCAATTAATATCGATGATACAATGCTCCGTTCTCTTATTGAACTCGATTATTCAGTTAGATGGAAATTTCTGTCTTGTACATAACCAAGAGGTTGTGTTTGAAATAAAGAGATTGTTGTGCAAAAAGACTTATCTCTTAGTTTGCATATAATTTATAGAAAGAGTGTTGGCATTCTCAGCAACAGCCAATCACAGGAAGGTATTTGCTAAAAGTTCGTCTCCTTGTTGACGTCCTCAGGAGCGACACACAGATCTAGCTTATGGCTTGATGTTTCATCTCTTGTATATAAAAAATATGAATATTTCGATTACTATGATTATTAAATGTATGAGATTATAACAGTTGTTACACAAAATGGCTAAATTTTGCCATTAAAAAGAGCTCATAGTGGATTTTGTAATAGAGTTTTATGGAAAGGGAGTTAGTTATACAATTTTTCTAAATATCTTCTGATATGGGTGTTGACTTCTCAAGTTCAAGTATGTTTATTGAGACAAGAAAAAATACATCTCAAAGGGATAGAGTAGCTTAGGCTATTTCTGCCCCCTTCTTCTTCAAGTCCGTCAAGGAACTCACAAATTCAGTGAATACAAATACACAAATCACAGTACAAGAATCCCATTTAACATTGCAAAAATAATATATTTTAGGAGTAAATCCTTGTCTATGTTAATATTTATTAAACAGTTAATGGTGATGACTTCTCAATTTGTGTAGCTAACACAATTGAAGGCTTCTCTCCAGTTCCTTGTAGATTTTATACCAGTCAGTACAATGAGTAAGGGCTCTGAGTATAATTGCGTTTATTACACTACTCTTATACCTGTCTGACCATTCATACACATTCCAGTGTTGGTGGGTTTAGTATAACTTTCTGTGGTGAAAGTTGTATTAGGTTCTCACGTAGACATGGAGGAAAGAGAGTGTACCATCGAAGCCTAGTTCATGAGTAAAGTTAACTCGGATAAGTAGATCCTTTAATAGCGACAATTCTAGTAGTTTTTTTTCACAAATACGTATATATTCTCGATGTATCTGCAGTAGATGCGAAGTTTCCCTGTGGTATTGAGGGTTTTCTAGTGTTCATATTTAGAGTACCAATGGGTTTTATTTATATTTCTGACCAGGGGGAGAAAGATACTGGCAGTATGGGGCGTTAAAGTTTATTGAAGATTAAATTCTGCAGAACATGTAAATATATAAAGTTCACATAAAGTAAGTAATTATATAAAGTTTATATTAAACACGGTTTATATTATAGACTTAACAAAGTTGATATTATATAAAACTTAATATTGAACATGTAAATATACAAAGTTTCAAATATAATTTAAGGAATATATAACGTTTATATTAAAATATATAAAGTAAATATATAAAGTAAATATATAAAGTAAGAATTAACAGTAACAATTCCAAGGACTAGATTTAACTTAAAAGGTACACCCGTAGTAAGTATGAGACCTTAGCCTATAGTGACATGGAAACTAATTCTGCAGAAACCTAAAGGTTAACTGGTACTAGAATTAAGGCCGAGTGCAAATGTGTAGTAATTATATAACACTAGGATATAACAGGCAGGACACAAAGAATAACTAATAAGTGAGAGACCACATAACACGTAATGTACCCGGCCAAGAGGCCGTAAAAGACCTAATGGATAAGGAGAAGGGGGTGTGACTACAAGTAGGGCTTACTAGCACCTAGACTGGGCAAAGTATTAGCTGCGGACAGCGGGACACTTGGGGACCGGCGCTGCACCCCCCTTCCCACATGCAGTGGGGAGACAATCGGGACAACTGTGCAAAGCATGACGGGGGTACAAAATCAGCCGCTTGCAAAAGGGGGGGAGGGTGGGGTTTTGCGAGGGCAGCGGCGAGGGCAGGCGGAGTGAGGCGGAGCCCCGTTGTGCGCCCGTATTTATACGGCCCCAAACTGCCCGCGCAACGCCGCGGGACGCGCTGCGCAATTGTTTCTTTCTCCCCCGCCAGAAACATCCCCGCTTGTGATGCAAGCAGTGACCATTTTCTGACCAGGGGGAGAAAGATACTGGCAGTATGGGGCGTTAAAGTTTATTGAAGATTAAATTCTGCAGAACATGTAAATATATAAAGTTCACATAAAGTAAGTAATTATATAAAGTTTATATTAAACACGGTTTATATTATAGACTTAACAAAGTTGATATTATATAAAACTTAATATTGAACATGTAAATATACAAAGTTTCAAATATAATTTAAGGAATATATAACGTTTATATTAAAATATATAAAGTAAATATATAAAGTAAGAATTAACAGTAACAATTCCAAGGACTAGATTTAACTTAAAAGGTACACCCGTAGTAAGTATGAGACCTTAGCCTATAGTGACATGGAAACTAATTCTGCAGAAACCTAAAGGTTAACTGGTACTAGAATTAAGGCCGAGTGCAAATGTGTAGTAATTATATAACACTAGGATATAACAGGCAGGACACAAAGAATAACTAATAAGTGAGAGACCACATAACACGTAATGTACCCGGCCAAGAGGCCGTAAAAGACCTAATGGATAAGGAGAAGGGGATGTGACTACAAGTAGGGCTTACTAGCACCTAGACTGGGCAAAGTATTAGCTGCGGACAGCGGGACACTTGGGGACCGGCGCTGCACCCCCACCGCAGGCCAGCGGCCGGACCCCCCCCCCCCCGAAGGGCGAGTGCCAGCTGGCCGCGTGAGGCACTCAATGTAGCAGAGCAACAACGTCCCGTCTGACGTAGGATGTGAGCACTACTCTTCCGCCTGCCGTTTGCCATTATTTCTGATGTGGCGAGCCCGTCCCGAGACAGCTGGGTGCGGAGCGTAGTCATCTGAAGTCAAGCCTAGCGCCGAGAGGGCAGCGCGTAGGATCCTGGAGAAATCTCGCCTGGTGACAGGAGCGCTTGTAGGATCTGTGCTTGTAGGATCCGAAGAGTGTTG
Source organism: Procambarus clarkii (assembly GCF_040958095.1). Classification (NCBI taxonomy): domain Eukaryota; kingdom Metazoa; phylum Arthropoda; class Malacostraca; order Decapoda; family Cambaridae; genus Procambarus; species Procambarus clarkii. The sequence continues at coordinate 24,760,996 of NC_091224.1, forward strand.
ATTCCTGACCATGTAAGCGATACCTGGTCCAGTCGGAGCGTGCGTCGATTTTTTGTCGCGTAGCTCACCTCCCCCGGGCTGAAAGATATAAGGCAGTAAGGGTGGGCAGAAGCGGCGTGCAGTGTTATCGTGACAGGCAAGAGCACAGACGAGAGGGAAACCCTAGCTGAATCAATACGGAGACGAAAAACGGGGGAGGGAGCCCGGCAGCAGGAATTAAGAGAAACCTTAATTAACAATCCTGGATGAATAAAGAGCATCCGAATAATTATACTGAGCAATGAAGGGGGGCTAACAAATCTAAGAATCTTCCAGCAAACGGAAGGGGGAAGTACCTTTGCTAAGAGCAAAGGTGGGAGAAAACCGGTAGAACAGCAAGGAGGCACAAAGCAACTATAACAGGGTAAGACGAAACACTATAAATCTTGAATATAAACAATACATATACCAAGAAAGGGTATAACAACTAAGCAACATATACATAAACAATAAAATGGAATAAGAACCAATTCTTAAAGCCAAATCTATAACATGCTTGTGTCCTAATCGGATGTAGAATGTGAGCGGGGAACATTACCCTTGGTCTCTATCCCATCTCTGCCTCCAGACGGGTGATTGGGCTGGATAGAAGCCAAGGAGTCTGCCTTGAGTGGCCGCTGAGTGTAGTCTTGTGTTGTCAATGAGCGTCTGCGAGCCGCAGCTAGTACGCCGTGAACTTCGGCAACATCTTTAGAACAGGAGCAAAGTGAAATCGACGGCAGGGAGCTGCCATTCAGTAACTGTAATAAGGATAATAATAAGAATACAATGTCGTAAATAATCGTACAATGAAGAATACAATGTAATATCGTAAATAACAGATGACGGCAAGTGCCGCAGAATGGAAGAAATTAAGAAAGCAACGCCAAACCATAATAACAATTTATATTTTAATAAAATAATACTGGAATGACAGTAACGGTACGGAATAATATTAATACTGCCATATAGCCCAGCAAATAAAGAGAAGATAATAGTATTAACGTAGGCCCTGGGCGGCTGCATCCCGGCACCGCTGCGTGCGTTGATGGTGATCAGAGGAATATCCGGCTCGCGTTCTCTTCCTCGCCGCAGTAGGGTGTGAAGGGGGGGGGGGGTTCCGGCTTGTCGTGGCTGCGAATAAAGGGAACAGAAGAAACCGGCATTGAGCGCCAAGCGGGCAGAGCGCAGTGGAAGGAATAGCGGTTGGAGGTAAGGGGCCCCTAACCTAATGATAGATGAGGTAAAATTAAATAGAATACTATTACGTAGTAGGAAACAACAATGGCGAAGGAACAAGAAGAGTAAAATAGCCCAGAAGGCCGGATGGCCAAAGAACGTTAGCGACCTATGGCCAACAGCATGCTGGCTGCGCTGGCCAACCACAAGCTGGCCGACGTCATGCTAACTGACTGGCTTGAGCTTGCCGAAAGGAAGGCCGAATGGCCAGTTTTTTGCATGACACCGTGCGCGAGGCCATGCTAAACTTCTCGGTAGCATCCAAATGTAACTTAATGTACTGTCGATACGATGAAGAATGGGTGGTCAGATATAATGCACAAAATTCAGAATAGAATATATAATGAGGGAAACGAGTGTAATAGGACGAAATAACCGGAGGAGAAAAAAAATTGTGGGGGGGAGGGGGGGGGCCACCCGAATGCACTGCAACTAGCGTACCTTAGCTGAAAATAACTTAAAGGCACAGAGGCAAAGCAATAGATTAATACAAATCCTAATTGATAGTCCCTTAATAACAAATTGAACGTGAAACTTAAACAAAGAGTAAATTGCGGGAGAAAAATTTTTCCGTAATAAATACAAATCAAATTGCGAGTCCAACAATAACAAAATTAACAGACACGCAGACGTAGGAGGAACCGATAAGCCGCGGCTCGCGCACCGCTAGCCATACCTAAACATACCTAGACAGGAAGGGGAGAAGCATAAAGGTAGCCCAGCAAAAGACTAGTAATTAGTAATTAGTAACTCTGCAAATAGCACATCCTGGCTGACTTAATAATTTACTTAGTAACTCTGCAAATAGCACATCCTGGCTGACTTCTTAATAATTTACTTAGTAACTCTGCAAATAGCACATCCTGGCTGACTTTACTTAATAATTTACTTAGTAACTCTGCAAATAGCACATCCTGGCTGACTTTACTTAATAATTTACTTAGGAACTCTGCGAATAGCACATCCTGGCTGACTTTACTTAATAATTTACTTAGTAACTCTGCAACTAGCACTGCCTGTCTGACTTTACTTAATAATTTAATTAGTAACTCTGCAAATAGCACATCCTGGCTGTCTTTACTTGATGACGTAAGGCAGGGTAAAAGTGGGCAAGCATACTGGACACAGCAACGCAAAAATAAACATGCGACATGAGCAACGCATCAACTGTCGGAGTAAATTAAGGAGGCTGATTGGGAAAGAAAGTCCGAGGTAACCTGAAACAGGAGGCATGTTAGCGCCGAGATGTAGAACATAATTATGAATAGGGCAAGGCATGGCACGTGGTATCTGCAAGTACAAAATAAGGGTATACAATCGGCGTGGATATATAGCCATATTACATTAAGGGAACGGAGGAGATGCATAACATAAATATAACCAAATAAGCGACGTGAATAACTGCAAGAGCCAAACGAAATTACTGTAACTACTGAGGAAACTAGGCAAACTGTGCTATTATAACATAATTACAATTAATACAAACATAAATAATTATAAATTGCAAAACAAAGTATGCTCAAAATAAAGCTGGACTATAATTCGTTAGAGAAACGGGATTAACACTTGTAAGTTTCCACAGTCGGTGGCTGTGGAAACGTTCCGGGCTACACCGGCAGATGAAACGTCTGGATAAACCAGCGGCCTGGGGGGGGGGGGCCCACTGTGACTTCCGGGCTACCAGGCAGACAACACGTCTGGATAAACCAGCGGCCTGAAAGACCACATATTTATATGGCCAATGTAAATAAGATACCTGAATAACATCGCCAGCTTAACTCACCACAGGAAGAACGTCGGCTGGACATGAACCCCCGAGCGCAGACAGCGAAGACGGCAGCGGCTATGACAACCTTCGTGGCTACATTAGGCAGACAAAACGTCTGGAGAAACCAGCGGCCTGGGGGGCCGCAGTAGATTCCGGGCTACACCGGCAGACAACACGTCTGGATAAACCCGCGGCCAGAAAGGCCGTGTATTTATATGACCAATATAAATATAATACCTGTAGAACATCGTCGGCTTAACTCATCGCAGGAAGGACGTCGGCTTAACTCATCGCAGGAAGGACGTCGGCTTAACTCATCGCAGGAAGGACGTCGGCTTAACTCATCGCAGGAAGGACGTCGGCTTAACTCATCGCAGGAAGGACGTCGGCTTAACTCATCGATCGATGAGAGTGTACTCATCGATGCTGCACGATCTTTCCTTCCTTCGAGGATACATCTATCCTGCTTGTAGGACCCGTCCTAGTCTCTCTCAGATGAGGCTTCATGGGGCATAGATAGGAACCAGCATTGTGGCTGCTGCAACAAACTGGGACGATTTTTTCACTTTTTTCAATCTTGACTCTACACTCTCGCGAGTCGTGTTTCTTACCACAATACCGACACCTGGGGTCAAACTGGCATTTCTATGCCATATGTCCCCAACGTGAACACTTCATGCATAATATGGGCTCCTCAATGTATTTTGCAACTTTCCTGTAGCTTAGTCCTTGCACAAAAATTCTTTCCGGCGCCTCACCCTTTACCAAGGCAACAACCTGGCTTTGTTTGTCACCACGAACACTGTTCCTCTTTACCCATACAACACTATCATTGTTGAGAAGAAGACAATCAGGATCCAAATAAGTTGGATACTTAAAAACTATGATCTTTGTGTGCACCATACCTTCTTCCGGAGTAACCAACACAATGTTCTGAAAACCAACCGTCGTGAGGCGTTCCACGGCCTTTTCTGTCCCAACTGTTATGCAGGGCCGGTGAAAACCCTCCTTGAAGAGTGGTTCATATTCCATACACTCCTTAGCCAGACGTACCGTCCACTCCAGCTTTTGGTGGAAGTTCAGTCGGCATGTTGTAGGGAACAACAGCCTCTTCCTTCTATTAAATTGCTTCTCTTGAGTCTTGCTGAGTAGGGTTTCATTTTTTGGTCTCTTTGTTATTTCATCTTCACTCTCACTGTCTCTCTGTCTGTGAATATTTCTGCTCATTACTACATCAAACGGCCTGTTATTATCTTATCTGCCCTCCTCACTATATGGAAACAAATGTAAACTGTGTCAACAAAATTATTCGCACACCCTCCGTCACTATGTGATGGAGTGCGAAAAGATACGTGAATTTAGAGACAATTCTATAACCAATGTTCCAACGATGTGTAAATATTTCATTCAAAATGATCTGCTACCAGAAATTTTAGCCAAATATCCCCAGTTTGCTAACTGTAGGTAGTAACTAAGTGATTGTAATCTATCTACCGCTGCCCACTGGATGGGGGGCGGTGTGCAGGACAAACATATCAATTTTGACACTACCTTTCCATATGTCAGTTGCGTAATTTAGAAACTGTACTTGTGGTCGATCTCGAACCCATTGTTGATGAGACGACTTATATTGAATTTTGTAACTAGCACATCAAGATTGTTGCTTGCTTAGCTAAATAAATTGTGGGGTTCAGTCCCTGAGCCCATTATGTGCCTCTGTAACCCTTTCCACTACTGCCCACAAGATGGGTATGGGGTGCATAATAAATGAACTAAACCAGCCTGCCTTAACATCTTTATATTATGATAATCACATCAACATAACAGCATTAAGATCAGTGTGAAATTCCTGTTTTGGCCAGAATGTCTACCAATCAGCATGAGTGAACTTTTTAATGTTTTTTTTCGGCAGCATTATTTCCTCAGTTTCTGAACTAGTTTCTTTAGCTTCTATGTTATAATAAACTATTCCAACATTTACAGTTGTTCTTCCTTGTGAAGATTTAACAAAAAATTGTGCTTGTAAGGCTGATAAAGTTCAGCCCCGGCAGCACCCAGTCTTACTCCAGTGAAGAGCAGAGGTGCCATGGGCACAATCAGAGAACACTGTATGAACATCAGAGGTCCACGGTTGTTCAACGTCCTACCAGCGAGCATCAGAAATATTACAGGAACAACCGTGGACATCTTCAGGAGGAAACTAGATTATTTTCTTCAAGGAGTGCCGGACCAACCGGGCTGTGGTGGGTATGTGGGCCTGCGGGCCGCTCCAAGCAACAGCCTGTTGGACCAAACTCTCACAAGTCAAGTCTGGCCCCGGCCGGGCTATACACTGGCTGCCTGTCCCCTACAAAATGATTTATTATTATATTAACTACTATATACAGTATACCCGGCTAAAGCGAACACAGTACAGTTTCGTCATAAGAGATTCCTAGATTGGAATTTATTACCAAATTTCAATATATCAAAGTATTTTTAGTGTGAAATGCTGTTATTTTATGCATCATTTGTTGTTTTAATAATATTTCGGCCATCTCAACAGAGAACAGTTCATCCTAAGCAGACGTTATATAATAATATTCTCAACGGCAGATAAAAGAAAAGTAATTGTTACTTAATACCAGAATAGAATAAAATTTAACATAAGCTATGGGATTTGCGGATCAGTGTTTAAAAGGAATTCGGAAGTAATAATGATACAGCTGATGCCATCTGTCGGCAAAACAGAACACTATCAACTGGCTGGTCAATAGTAGCCATAAGATACAGCTTACGCCATCTGTTGACATCAAATTACACTTATAACAAATTACTCCACAAAATACAACTAGCGCCATCTCTTTTTTTTCCAACGCACTATAAATATCCAAACAGCAACCCATAAGGCGGGTTGTTGTGCTCGGGTAGGAGGGGTAGAAATTCTTTGGTCAATAGTAGCCATAAGATACAGCTTACGCCATCTGTTGACATCAAATTACACTTATAACAAATTACTCCACAAAATACAACTAGCGCCATCTCTTTTTTTTCCAACGCACTATAAATATCCAAACAGCAACCCATAAGGCGGGTTGTTGTGCTCGGGTAGGAGGGGTAGAAATTCTTTGTTGACATTCGCACAACAGCCAATCACAGGAAGGGATCACCTAAAGGCTCCATCCACTTAATAAATCATCTTTATTCAGCACACCATCCTTGCTTATGATATTCAGTTTCAACTTTAATCGACCAAAAAAGTGAAGGGTTAAGTATTTATAAGCATTAATAATGTGATAATTAAATACTGCAGGATGTAACGGCTGTTACAGAAACATGGGCTAGCTACCTGACTTGTGACGTCATCAGTGAGGGTTGCCTTACGCAATTAATATCGATGATACAATGCTCCGTTCTCTTATTGAACTCGATTATTCAGTTAGATGGAAATTTCTGTCTTGTACATAACCAAGAGGTTGTGTTTGAAATAAAGAGATTGTTGTGCAAAAAGACTTATCTCTTAGTTTGCATATAATTTATAGAAAGAGTGTTGGCATTCTCAGCAACAGCCAATCACAGGAAGGTATTTGCTAAAAGTTCGTCTCCTTGTTGACGTCCTCAGGAGCGACACACAGATCTAGCTTATGGCTTGATGTTTCATCTCTTGTATATAAAAAATATGAATATTTCGATTACTATGATTATTAAATGTATGAGATTATAACAGTTGTTACACAAAATGGCTAAATTTTGCCATTAAAAAGAGCTCATAGTGGATTTTGTAATAGAGTTTTATGGAAAGGGAGTTAGTTATACAATTTTTCTAAATATCTTCTGATATGGGTGTTGACTTCTCAAGTTCAAGTATGTTTATTGAGACAAGAAAAAATACATCTCAAAGGGATAGAGTAGCTTAGGCTATTTCTGCCCCCTTCTTCTTCAAGTCCGTCAAGGAACTCACAAATTCAGTGAATACAAATACACAAATCACAGTACAAGAATCCCATTTAACATTGCAAAAATAATATATTTTAGGAGTAAATCCTTGTCTATGTTAATATTTATTAAACAGTTAATGGTGATGACTTCTCAATTTGTGTAGCTAACACAATTGAAGGCTTCTCTCCAGTTCCTTGTAGATTTTATACCAGTCAGTACAATGAGTAAGGGCTCTGAGTATAATTGCGTTTATTACACTACTCTTATACCTGTCTGACCATTCATACACATTCCAGTGTTGGTGGGTTTAGTATAACTTTCTGTGGTGAAAGTTGTATTAGGTTCTCACGTAGACATGGAGGAAAGAGAGTGTACCATCGAAGCCTAGTTCATGAGTAAAGTTAACTCGGATAAGTAGATCCTTTAATAGCGACAATTCTAGTAGTTTTTTTTCACAAATACGTATATATTCTCGATGTATCTGCAGTAGATGCGAAGTTTCCCTGTGGTATTGAGGGTTTTCTAGTGTTCATATTTAGAGTACCAATGGGTTTTATTTATATTTTTAATACAACAAAAAATAATTACTATAATGATTCGATTATTTCTGAGGGCCATTATTTCTGAGTGGGCTCAAAAATTTATTCCCCTAATAAATGCACATTGTTATCATTATGATTGACCAAATCTAGTTCTTGAAGGCGAGATCAGTTGTGAACGCCAGCTAGCGCACAAGTACAAGAGCGCCCAAAATTAACACATAAGACATGGAGAGACAGGCGTGTAGCTTCTGACTTTGTTTTTATTAATTAATATTACATGTTAAGCGTTTACTCTTAATACATATTATTATATATAAGTATAACTATCACACAGTACATGTAATAGGAGTCTACCCAAAAACTAACTCTGCTTTCAGACAACACTCAGCTCCCTTGTTTAAATCCCTAAACTTGCTTGAACTTGAACCTAAACTTGCTAAATATTAACTCCCTCCACACATTCTCTTGTGTCAACTACATTTACAAAACCCTGTTCTTAAATGCAAACCATGCTCTGAAACTCTCCCTGGACAGATGTAATAGGACCCATTATCACCACACCAGAAATAAATATCTCTTTGATATCCCCAGGGTCAAACTTAATCTGTGTAAACACTCTATGCAAATTAAGGGACCTAGTCTATGGAACTCACTCCCTAGTGAATTGAAAAACTGTAAAACTTTTGCCTTATTTAAAAGCAAAACCAAAAAGTACCTAACTTCATCTTCTTAGTTTCGTACACTGAGCTTTAAATTTGCTCTGTACCTAGTGTTACCCAATCTCCTAATTTTTATGTAATATCAAACAACCTTATCATTGTGTTCATTGCTGTCTTCTTTTATGTGCTAGCCATATGCTGTATTGTGACTACCAATTTTTGTCAACTACCATTCAAGCTGTCATTGCAATCAATCTTATATTGTTTCTGCTGTATTGTGCCTAACAATTTTTTTATCAACTACCATTCAAGCTGTCATTGCAATCAATCTTAGCTACCTATGTGCTTTAATATACTGTACCTACAATTTTCTCTCAGCTTTTTTTTCATTTCATGTAATGTTTCATTTTTTTTTGTCTATAATTTTTGCAAGTATTTACCTCCTTAAAATTTTCTTAGATTAAGGACCTGCCCGAAACGCTGCGCGTGCTAGTGGCTTTACAAGACTGTAATTACCATATTTGTATCCTCACATTCCTTATGTACATTCTTGTATATGCATAAATAAATAAATAAATAAATAAAACTGTCCACAGTGAAGTGTTTTGTGCGTTCGACCATGTTTGTGGGCCTTCAGATACTAAGTGTAAACACTGGCGGGCGTCGTTCTTATGAAGCCAAGATTATGTCCATCACATCACTCAACTTCATTTAATAACTATATGCCTGTTAACTAGAAGATTTTAACTGTTAATAGTCTTACATTAGGGTTGTAATATTGAGTAAGTATATATATATATATATATATATATATATATATATATATATATATATATATATATATATATATATATACCCTTATCTATCCATATTTCAACTATGGTATTTGTGCTTGGGGCTCTACTACCCAAAATCACTTACGTCCTCTAATTACTCAACACAAAGCTGCTATTAGGACAATATCCAACTCTGGCCCCAGACATCACTCGGTACCCCTACTCAAATCTCTGAATATGTTAGACATTAAGTCACTGCACATTCTCTCATGTGTATTATACATATATAAAACGCTAAACTATAATGCCAATCCTGATCTCAAAAGCTTCATAGAAGGTTGTAACAGAACCCATGAGCATCACACCAGAAATAAATACAGTTTTGATATTCCTAGAGTACGACTTAATCAAACTAGAAATGCTCTACAATCAAGGGGCCCAGAATGTGGAATGACCTTCCTAACCATGTTAAAGACTGTACCTCTCTCAACCAGTTTAAGTTAAAAACGAAGCTATACCTAATAAATTCCCTGTAACCTACTTTACCCTTCTATTGTCAACCAATGTCTGTTTTTCTTTAAAGAGCGCTGTTTGTCGACATAATTGTATTTGTGCTGCTTTTTCATCTATGTTTTCATTTCTTGTTTTCATTCTACTCATTATGCTCAATTAGTATTAAGCTTGTCATTTAAGTTTATCATGCCCGAAACGCTTTGCGTAATAGTGGCTTTAGGCATTGTATGTACTAGCCCTATCTATAAGTCCAACAATCTTTGTAAAATTTTCTTGTATGTATGTACCTTACCTAAATAAACATTTATTTATTTATTATTTATTTATTTAATGTCAATTATGTCAATTATGTCAATATTATGTCAATTATGTCAATATTATGTCAATATTATGTCAATATTATGTCAATATTATGTCAATTATGTCAATATTATGCCAATATTATGTCAATTATGTCAATATTATGCCAATATTATGTCAATTATGTCAATATTATGTCACTAAACAAAATATTGGGCTACTTTTATCACCAATTCGCTACTTTTAGTCCTTCAAATAGCTACTTTGAGGATGTCGGATGTGGCAACGGTGATGGAGACGGTCAGTAGTGTGTAGTAGTGTGAGAGCTTGGTGACGTGTTGGGTAGTTGTGCTGCACTCTGCACCAGTCCTCACCCACACTTGTCTCCTCACGGGTATAAGGGAAGGTGTACAAGGTCAGCAGCCTTCCTCTCCATCTTGGTGTGGTATCTTGTGTTGTGAGGCGTCTGACCATAGCAACCATGGGCAACAAGAGCAGTCTGATGCTGCAGGAGCAAGATATCAAGGATATCCAGGCAGAGACAGGATGTGAGTACTCTATAACTATATACGCTATTATTTTTTTAATTTAATTTTGCCCTGAAGGGCTAGTTTATTGGGCAGAGCCATTCACCCTGAATGACCATACCGGCATTATTAGTCTGCTTGATATAATCTACTCAGCCCTTGACAAAACTGAGTTCATTGACCTGAGAAAGGTCTTTGATAATGTCAACATTAACTACCTTTTACTTAAACTTCACCACTATGGAATCCGAAGCCTTGATCTGAACTATACTCCATCATACATACTGAACTATACTCTGTGACAGACACCAATATATTGCCACCAATGACATAACCTCCATCCACTCTACCACTAACCGTTCAGTGCCACAGGGCAGTATTTTAAGACCTCTCCTTTCTTATAATTATAATAATTCATTTTGTTGGGACAGGCAATCAACCAGACAGCCAAAGTGTATTCATACACGTTCGGTTTATATTGAGGCCGCCCCCTCCCCCCCCAGATCGAATTACTGACCCTTCCCAAGATGCAACCCCACAAGAAGCTGACTAACTCTTACTGCGAAGTGAATAGAGCATTAGGTGATAGGAAATACGCCCAACCATTTGTCTCTTCGCTCGATTCGAACCTGGAATTCTCAATTGTGAGTCGAAGAACAAACCTGACTGTACTATTGGGACCCTATAATCATCTTATAGATGTCACTTGTATACCAAATATGTGTAACCTTTGAGCCTATACTATTTGCTGATTATATTCCCATTATTTAGACCCCAACCCATACACACTAAATAATATTGTAAATAACGAATTAAATAAGGTCCATTCGTGGATGTCAACCAATAAACTCGCACTAAACAAAGAAAAGACTTACTATATTTTATTTGGAAGTAAATCATCAAACCAAATTTAACTTCAGATAGATAATGTTAACATCAGCATTAAAAATGAGGGAAAGTTCCTTGGCTTGTACATAGACAAGAGACTAAACTTTAGCACCTACATACAACACATAGTCAACAAGTCTCAAAAACTGAACTCAAAACAAGTCTCAAATAAAATAAAATATTATGTTATCCACACTGCTCTCCTTTCACTTGTAGTGAGTGTATTATGTTAATGTACTCGCTCCAAACTCTCATTAGCTTAATGAAATGGGTTTGCTAAGTCTACTTAATCCACAAATGACAGATCATACATCTTCCCTAATTACAGTTAACACTCATCTCAGCCTATTAGGTGAGGTGTGGTCCGATTATGTAAGCAATCGAGAATGGAGTATATCTACATTATGGGCTATTCATGCTCGTGCCATGAATAGGTGGGTGGGTGGCTCAATCTTCATCAATCGATTAATCTACAGATACAGCCCCGCTCCTGTGCCAGGTAAGTCCACTACGGGCTCACCATGGCTCATGCTACTTGAAACATTTTGTTCTGAATAGCTGAATCCTAAACAACAGCGAGTAATCAGCAGTATAATTTCAACAGTGGTTCAGTTAACTTCAGTACAGATGCTTGAGAGTTACCGCACAAAAAAGTCAGTAGTTTCAAAGCGTTATATGACAGAGTGCTGGGAAGACGGGACACCACGAGCGTAGTTCTCATCCTGTAACTACATTTAGGTAATTACACTTGGGTAATTACACATTTAACCTCAAGAATGTGGGCCTGCAGACCACTGAAAGCAACAGCCAAGTTGAAACTCTAGTTTTAGAGATAATTGAAAGTTGAAGTTATCGACAATGAATAAGGTAGTTCTAATTCATTAATATTCTTGTATGTTTTTATTAACATTGTTTAGCATTCGCACTCGAATATGTAAAAGTTGAGTCAATATGTGTTGAAATGAAGTAAAGAAAAAATAACCCCCAAAAAACAAAATAAAGGAATAATTCTGATAATTATAATGATTTAATTCGAATCCCTTTACTTCTTATGGGAAAAATAATTCCGACTTACGATATTTCAACTTGCGATACGTCTCTGGGAGCGGATTACCATCATAAATCGAAAGCCCCACTGTATGTAATTATATACAGTATTTATATATACAATTATATATATGTAAACACCGGTATTATATGAAAAAATTTAATTCTATACACTATATTTAATTCTAAAACTTAGCAAGTATTTTATTCTTTGATTTACTTGGTCTACAAGATTTTGAGCTACTCTAACTCTTTTTCAAGTTTTTCTTTTTCATTTTAACAGTTTTGCCAAGTCAAATAGAACGACTCTACAGTCGTTTCACAAGTTTGGATAAAGGGGACAATGGCTCGTTGTCTCGTGAAGATTTCCTCCGCATTCCTGAGTTAGCAATTAACCCTCTTGGTGACCGCATTGTTCATGCTTTCTTTAAGGCAAGTAATTTTGTTTTTGTTTTATATAAATTAGATATTCAGAGTGTAAATAAAGCTTCATATGAATATGAAAGGCACATTTCAGAGCAGAATTATTAAGTTATTCCCCAAGATAAGTATCCAGTGTCATTAAACCAGAAATGTGTACAGTATAGTCAGGCAAAATGACATTCTGCACTGGCACTGCAGGGAACTGATTTATAATATAATATACATGTCACATATATGAGCCCCATAATTTTGAGCATAGCGATGTTCCACACATTGAACTATATCAATTCCACAAACTACACACTTTTAAATAATATTACAGCAAAAAACAGAGAAGAAACGAATGAGAAACGTCAAAATAATTGTGAAACATTATATTCGTGCCAACTGCCACCCCACGGGATGGCGGGGCCTAGAGACCTTGAGTGCTCCACTGCTCATAATTTGCTCAACTTCCCAACTCCATTGGGGCTAAAGGATGTCACATACAATATTTTTTTTTTAGTTTCCCATGATCAGAGACTGCATTTTAACAATATAAGAAAATATTTTTTTGGAAAGAATTTATTTTTGACGCACCACGGGTGTATCGTATTTTAATGCAGAGCAGTGCAGTGGTTAACCCTTAAACAGTGCAAAACATATATGTATGTTGGGAGTAACTGTCACGGAATGGTGCACATCATATATTATTGATTTGCATATTTAAAATAGTCCTGCACATACATAGAGCTTGCATTTGCTTCCTCAGACCACCAGTAACCATCCCCTGTCTTGAAAAAAAATCTTGTCCCCTCACTTTCCTTCTAGGGCCTTAATAAGAAAATGATGACCATTGCCAAGTGCTCCAGGTAATACATTCACCTTCCTTGACGCTCGTGTGCTGTGATTACAACTGTATTATAACCAACAGTATTCTGCTTTCATATTATCAATGTAAACTTCATATTTTCAGAGAAAAAGATAATAGCATTGTATAACTTTAGCTAAACAGTACAGTACTAGTGTTATATTGGTAGTGGATCTATTACGTATAGTTATTTTAGATTAGTTATTTTTTTTTCATAAACTCCTACATTTCGTGCAATATAATGTTAAAGTTCAGTATTGTAAAAATGTATAATGTAAAAATATTATGTTAAAGTATTTTTACTTCATATATATCTCAAATACTTTACTATGCTCCAAGTAATACATTGTAAAGTATTTGAGATATATATGAAGTAAAAATACTTAAAACATAATATTTTTTACATTATACATTTTAACAATACTGTACTTTAACATTATATTGCACGAACAGTAGGAGTGTATGGAAAAAAAATAACTTAAATCTAAAATAACTATACCTAATACAGTAATATCCACAGCTAATATGACACTAGTACTGTAATGTTTAGCTAAAGTTATACAATGATATTATGTTTTTCTCTGAAAATATGAAGTTTACATTGATAATATGAAAGTGGAATACTGTGTGTTGGTTATAGTACAGTTGTAATCACAGCACATGAGTGTCAAGGAAGGTGAATGATAAGATAATATATCAGCTAACTTTATCTAATATTAAATATGGTCTCTTTAGGACTGGCATTAAATACTTTTTCAATGTACCAGTAGTTCTGTATATTATTTTTAACATTTTTATTTGTTTATTTTTTGGCACACTGTATTTTTAAGATTATCAGATTTTATTGCTATATTGTATGTATAGTACAGGTATTACCTCTGATAAGTGTTAAACCTTTCCACCCACTCTCTATACAGAATGTACTAAAGGTGTGCCCTGCTCAATAAATTGGTCTTTTGATCATATTAATTTGCCAATTCTTGTGCATTCATAGTTCCTGATTAATTTGTTTTTAACTCACAGTTCACTCTTAAAAGTACAGTGCAATATGCAGTATCTGGCAAGTGAGCCCTGCATGGGATGGTGAGAGTACTAGTAACATGTGGCAAGTTATTTATGGTATGTACACGGGTTGCAAAGGGTTACATCTGCTAGCAATAAATGGCTCTGTTTATCAAATAAGCTACTGAAATATTTTGTTGATCTGTGTAACAAGTAACCATAATGGATAACCAATTAAAAGTAACAACCAAAAAAATATAGTGATTTCCAATACAGTATTAGAGAATAAAACTACTGTAAGTAAAATCATAGAGATACTGCACAGATATATCTGTGTACAGACAACCCTCAATTTGCTGAGTATTAGAGATTGCCAAAACACTAATGCAAGTAAGCATTTTTAAACAAAGTATTGAAATACACAGGTGAATTTTGCCAGTTTTCTAAGTGGATTCAGTGCTGATTTGCTAGTATCACCTGTGCAAATTTGCTAGTCAACTGCATTCTTATCATTGTGTAGGGTTACCATACATACAGTACTATGTTCTTGTATTTAATCATATGTCTTGATCATTGGATATACAGTATTCCAATGGTCTGAATATATTTTTGTATCATTGTACTGTATATCCCAAATATGATGGACTTCACTTAATTGTGTATTATATTTTTGCTGAAAAGTGTAGAACACATTTAATTTACAATATAACTTACAAGTTTTGATGGTATATAAAATGCAATTTGAATTTCTTTTTCAGGAAAGTGATGATGATCATGTGAACTTTCGTCAGTTTGTGCGGGTCTTAGCTCGCTTCCGGCCAATTAAACGCAACCAAGACAATAAGCTTAATGCCAGAGAAGAAAAGCTGCGATGTAAGTAATGATTTATAATATAACTTTTAGCCTGTAAAATTAAAAAGGTAACATGCATACACAAGTGTTTTTGCAGAGTGGTAGACGGTTGGAACAAGTTAACCCCTGCACTGCGCATCTTTTATAATGACATTCCCAGTAATACAGTTGTTTGTTCTCAACACACAATTGAGAATTCCAGGTTCAAATCCTGAGCAGGACAAATGCTTGGGCACATTTCCTTTCACTTAATGTACCTGTTCACCTAGTAGCAAGTAAAGTAGGGGTACTCAGGAGTTAGTCAGCTTGTTGTGGGGTTGCATCCTGGGCGGGGTCGGTAATTCAACTCTTGGGGGAAAGGGGGGAAACCTCGATAAAACCCTAAAGTGTATGAATACACTCTGGCTTCCTGTTCCCAACAGTGAATTATAAATTATTCCTGTGGTGCGCCAAAAATAAACTGTTCTAAAAACATTATTTGTTGCTTTGATATTGTTAATTAGCACCTAGGAAGCACAAAAATTCAAATAAAAAAATCTATATCTCTTGTAGTTTAGCTATAGTGGCCTTCAGAAGTTGCAGATTTTTTATTGGAGAAGTTGTCTCCAACTTCTGGAGTTGTCCTGAAGTTGGGACAACTCTGTCCCAGCTGCTTGAGCTCCTGCATCTTGTAAGGTACAAGATTGAAAACCGTACCCTAGAGTACTTATAAAACCACCCTCTCTTACTCTCCTATAAATAATGGGAGGAATATATATGTACAGTATACATATGTTATTGGCAAAATCGCTGGAGCGAAAATAACCAGCTCTGCATGGGACAAGAATTACACCTTTCGGGGTACAATTTTACATGGTTTTATTTAACAATACAAGATTATTTTACATTGGATTGTGTACACTATTGTTATTGTCTTTACACTACCCTTTCTTCCCCCCTCCCCACTGGAGGGTAGCACTAACAAACGTGATTGCTAGTTGCATGGAGTTTTGCTTGTTTGGTTTCTTTCTCGGGGAGTTATTTTGATCTTTTACGTTGTAGATTGTACAGGTTAGCCAGACAGTGGTCTATTTTAATTTATCTACCTTTTTGGGTCTTTTTCCTGGTCGATGGCAAGTATGACATACAGTACAGTACTTTAAATGTAAAGTGCTCATAGGCCATTGCTCTCTGCACCTCTTTGATGGGGCCAGGTTTTGGCTCGTGGGCCCCATTAGGCATAAGGATTCCTGTGACTAATGACCCCAACCTCGTATAGCACACATCAGTTTGGTTAGCTTCGGGGAACCTCCGGGGCTCGCCTAGAAAAGGGCATTCCATTACATACAACGCTCCTTTTTTTCTAGTTTTCTGTGATCATAGAACTCATTTTAACAAAATATAAGAAAAATAAAATTTGGAGGGAATACTTTAATTTTGGCGCAGCACAGCTTTGTCACAATTAAGGCGGTGCAGTGCTGAGGTTAAGAAATATATTTTGTTTTGTTTTTTGCAAAAAGTGATTTATCATATCTGCATGCTGTTGATACTGGTACCTTGCTTGAAAGGATCATCATGGAACATAACCAAATTGTACATCCTAAAGATCCTGTATATGCTTGAAAACACACTAAAATAAAATATAATTTATGAATACACCTGTATAAAATGTCTTAATATTTTGGTTAGCATAAACAAACATAAAAGATGTTAAATTTTGGCTTCATTTATTCATTGTAAGACGACTTCAGTTAGTCAACATTTAATAATTGTTCGGTATATTCAGATTTTTTGACAGTTTTTAAGTTATTATCCAATGCTATACTGTAGTTTCCCTTTTTCTCTTTCCTAAAGTGTCAATTACCTTTAGCCTATCCATATGTTCATATTTTAAAATAGATGTATGTACAACTGTATGAGAATTCTAGGACTATCCCAGTCACCTGGCAGTGACTGGGATAGTCTGTATCTCCTCCCCATCCTTCCCCCTCCCCTCCCTCTTTCCCACCCACTTTCTATTTCCCTAGCCTACCCACTCTCCCATTTGACTCTGACAGTCAGACATTTCCATTTACATAGAAGGGATACCCAGCTGTACCCAGGTCTCTTTCCCCTGTTGGTCCTTGCACTCATACACCCCTGTCCTTTTTCATGGTTTCTTCACCACTCCTCACCACATTCCCTTGGTCTTCCCCCCTGTTTTCCTCCCTCAAGCAGCACTGAAACAGCTGTATGGGTCTTGAATGGCATTTTTC
Organism: Procambarus clarkii; assembly: GCF_040958095.1. Lineage (NCBI taxonomy): Eukaryota > Metazoa > Arthropoda > Malacostraca > Decapoda > Cambaridae > Procambarus > Procambarus clarkii. The sequence goes on from NC_091224.1 coordinate 24,778,552, forward strand.
TTTTTTTTTTTTTTCTTTTCTTATAATCATTATTAAAATTACACATTAATCACACTACATATATCACATTTGATTCCATGAAAATGGCATGGTAGTGTTTATAATTGCAAATATTTCTTAAAGCATTTAACTTTGGCCTACTCCAACCAGCTATGTCTGTCTCTTACCCAAAACCATTCCCCTCTGCAAATTTGGGTGAAGTATTTGACCTCCCACTTTGGATACGAGACAGACAATATCTCTTATAGATTTATGTGCTTTTAGATGTATTATGTTTTGAGAATTGCAATACTGTATGTATTTTATACTGTATGTATTAATGTTTTTGGAGCACTCCTCCAGTTGCCTTCAAAATGTATGATCTTGATGACGATGAGCGCATCTCTCGGGAAGAACTTCTTGCTGTTCTCCATATGATGGTTGGAGAGAACATTAGGTATGTAAGAAAGTTTTTGTTGCCCTTCTGCAGTGTGTTCATGTATATATTAGCTCCATTAGTATTGTACTGTATATAGTATCCATAATGATAGCCAATAGTCTCAAATTATGTGGACCTGTGGATTTGATATTTACAATAAGTTGAAACACACTTAAATATAATGTTTTAAGTTTCTTATTTTTCTTGGTCTTTTTGTATTAAATCTGTCGACTACAGATACCTGACAAAATCATTTTCCCGGGTCAAATGAATGTGGACAGGAGGAAACAATTTGTACCCTTGCAGCTATCTGTATCCAATTTTTTTTTTTTTTTTTTTTTTTTTTTTTTTTTTTTCTCCCACATTGCACCTATAAAATCCTGATTCACAAGGTAACTATGCTTTTCACTTTGAAAAAATTAAGTGATGGGACAATTAATTGGAATTGAGAATCTGAAAAATCTGAATTTTTCAGTAACAGAAATCTAGAGAAATTTATAATGATTTCTAATTCTTAATGATTCTTTAACATTTAATAAAAAAATTAATTTTTAGTTTTGGGTAAATAATTAAATTGTTTAAATTATCATTAACAATCAAGTATTACACTCTTCAAGTTGTATTTTGTTCACTAAAAGTTAAGAATAAATTTATTTTGTATTGCTTTTATGACTGGGGCAACCCTGCAAGTAACTACATGGTTAGCGCTATTGTGTTGCCAGCTCTGGGACAGAGCAGGTAGTGCGCTCCACTGCTGCTGGATCAGGTGAGTTGTATCACTTGTGTAAACATACAGACTACACCCTGCAATCATTTTAGGTTTTGTTTCACATTGTCATCAATAGAGTAAATACAGTATAACAACTAGATGAAATAGGGAAGTTATATCATGTAAACATTTTTCTGACTTTTCCTCATTAAATTTAGTTAATATGAAGCACTTTTTACTGTAGAATTATTTACCATAACAATTTAATATATAAATATACATAGCCTAATATTACTGTAGTATGATTATATTGTATTTGTTTTTATAATTATAATACAGTATAGTATTATATTTTTCTTTATTTTCAGAACCCAGCTATGGCAAGTGATTCTGGTCTCGAGCATAAAAGCTTAGCACAGAAGTTATTCAAAATTGCAGATAACAACCCATCTAAGGCAATATGTCAACTGTGACTTAACAATATCCAGAGGACCAAAGTTGGTTACTTTACAACAACTAATACAGTCTGCTCTAAAACACTTTAGTATAAATCATAGCAAAGAAGTACGAGTAAAAAGAAAATAACACTGCAGTACAGTACTTCCAAATTTTTCTAATACACTTTTCTAATATTAACTAATGCCCCAAAAAAAGTTGTCATAGAATTTTCTAAGGAACTGACTTTAAAAAGATGTCGTTAATAAACGTCAAATTTTGGGATATGAATGACCACGGAGCACACAAAATTCATGAATCTATTGGAGAAATGATAGTAGACTTGCGACCTTTCTCTATTGCGAAAGATATTGGGTTTATAAGACTTGTGAACTGTACCTGCTCCAATTGTCAAATTCTTTTCAGACAGTATTAATAGAATATATTGTGCAGGATATATATACTGAATGAGCATTAGAAAAAAAAAGATACAGAAGGAAATAGATAATTTTTAAGCCTAACAGCTCATTGGATCACTAGTAACTATGAACTAAGGAGTGCTAATCTGAGAGACTCGCCATTTAACGTTTTATATGGCACACAATATTAAGCAAATGCCTGAAAGACACCATGAATCGATTTAATATTCCTTATACATAATAAGAACCATGTTATTTTAAGAGGTAATACAGCTAATATTGCTGCAGGAGTTGCACAAGCTGAATATGACTCATTACGTTGTTTTCTGTACATCTTGCAATTAACCCTTATTGATGTCATGTATACCTTTTGATGGTGATCACTGTCCCTGTTGCCTGGTCTCTGACTAGATTTATGCAAAAAGTCTCCTCCAACTAATGCAATTAATCCTAAAGGCCATCAGTAAGGATTAATTGCAAAGTGTGTAGAAAATAAGGTAATGTTTTCTACATAACCTTGAACAATAGGCCTCCTGCATCGAACAGCCGGGTTGCTAGTCAACCTGGCCATTCGACATCGCTGCTCGCAACCTGATATTTGAGCCACAGCCTAGTTGATTAGATATCCTTTGTAGGCGTTTATAAACTTATCTTTTGAATACTGTGAGAGGTTGGCTAGTTATGCTTCATATGTGTAGAAGGGAGTGTTGAAAAGCATTCTCACAATTAATCTCTTGCCTTTCTATATTTCAATGGAATAGGTGATAGATGAGAACTCCTTCCTGTGAATTTGAGAGCTGGTCAGTCAACTGCAGTCAATTTCCCAACAATTTGGGCAAACTTGGCCTGTTTGCCCAAGTGCGGATCCAGTGGCTTTCTATCTTTGAGAGGTGTTATTTTTGGATTGTGTGGCATTTAAGGAAGGCTTATTTTAACTTGCCTTGGGGTGGTTGACTTCTCTCTTCTTCTTCCCATGGGCTAGCTTCCTCCTGTGTTGAAGTACTTTGTGGGCCATGTCATCATTTTAGCTTCCATATGAGTGCTTCTGCCAAGTTCCAGCCCTTCTCAATTGTCCTGGCCCCTTCTTCCCCAAGGACTTGCATCTTCCTATTGATATTGCCTTTCTAGGGGGAACCCCTTGTAGCTCCCTGAAGCTATCACATACTGACAGTGTACCATCCACTAGATTATATCAGCCACAGAATTCCATTGGCCGACCAGAGACTAGCACCAGAACCTGGCCTCATAATGAAATGCCAATTTCTGGGCGAGCCCCCAGAGGCTCCCTGACACCCTCCCTACGGTTGGCGTTTTTTTTTTTTTTTTTTTTTTTCATTCAAGAACTTGTTGATGACGGCCCAGCTCTCCTGGGCCAGCTCCCCCTCAATGAAAGGGGAGGTGGAGCTAACTAGCATGGGGCTGGTTGGACAATATTTTGGTCATTTGTTTTCTTGTTGGAGGGGTTCTTTTGATATTTTGAGGGCATTGGTTGCATTTTTTAACCATGCAGTACTATTTTGATTTGCTTACTTTTCTGGGTGCTTCCTTGGTCAATGGCATGATGATAAACTTTACATTTAAAGTGTTCATGAGCCATTGCTCCCTGTGCCCCTTTGAGGGGGGTCAGGTTCTGACTCGTGGTCCCCAGTAGGCAACAAGAACTCTGCAACTGATGACTCTAACTAATATGGCACTTATAATCAGTAAGCTAGCTTCAGGGAGCAATGGGAGACTCGCTCAGAAATTAGTGATTAATTGCAATCAATGCTGGTTTTTTATGACATTGATTAACTTTCACTACAGTATTTTTATTTACTTTTCGTGTCATGGAAAAAGAATTCCTTGAAACATTTTGAAAGTATTGTCACCCTGTTCCACAGTTTGTTATACAATCCTTCTACAAATTAAATGAATATGTAATACAGTACAATGCTGTACTGTGTTTTGTACTGTAACATTTATTTGATACAATAAAGTTTTATTTGTGTTACAGTGATGAACAACTCAACAGCATTGCAGAACGTACTATTATCGAGGCTGATCGTGATGGTGACCAGATGATAAGCTTTGAAGAATTTTGTGATGCATTGGAGCGTACGGATGTTGAACAGAAGATGTCCATAAAGTTCCTTAAATAAGAAGCAAATGCCTTTCAATTAACTTTTTAATGTTCAAGCTCTCTCCAAAAATAGTTAGTACTAATTGCTAAAAGGTAATTATGAAAAGGATTCATTGGTAATTTAAAATTGATTATAATCGAGAAGAATTTTTTTCTCTGTGATACTTTCTGAAATAAGTATAGTACTACTATTTAGTTATTTAAAAGTTTGCTCAGCTGCAGTTCTAAAATTTCATGGGGTATTTGAACATCGATAACTAATTTTGTGAGGGGATGCAGTTTCTTACTTTTCAGAGGCTTATTTTCTTAAAAGCAATCACAATGCAAGGTGGCTAGATTTAGATGAGTGGAACAAATCTGGAGAAATCAAGCACTTGTTGTAAAGTTGTTTGTAAGTTCCAGTGTAAGTTACATAGCAGCTGAAACTGCTACACAGTATTTATAGCAAAGCTGTCTTAATTTAGTACTTTGGTATTAATTTCTTTTCATATATGTACCTAAAAATACAATGCTATATAGTAAAAATATATTCAGTTTTCTGTATTTTGCAGGTAAACATTTAAATTCAAACATTTCACTCGAGTCCATGATATCAATGTGATAACTTGCAAGGCTGTCCTAAATCTGCAAATACAGAACTTCATTCTGTTGGGGTGAGGGTTTAGACATTTAATTGCTCTTAGTAGTAAAGTGATGCCATGATATATGCCATTCCATATACAATAATAATGAAATGTTTCATGTTTAATACTATGTTAAAATCGGTATTTTTTTTTCATATTTTACTTAATCAGTGGTTTGGGAGCGACGTTCAAAGTTCGCTTAATATTTAAGCCTTGGAACAGGTAGTGTTTATTTATGCCATACTAAATAAAAAGTGATCCTGCTGTATATCTTTTTATAGATGCTGAAAGCTATTCTTGGAATTTAAAGTATTACAAAATATCATGGCTTTAATCTGGTCTTTGAAAAAAAAAGTCAACTGCAGATGTGTATTGTATATTAGAGTTCAGATAAAATCTACATGGCTCACTATAAATATGAGCAATGACTTAAATTGTTATATGTTCTGATAGAATATACTTTGTTATACATTTTGATATACTGTACTATAATGTATTGTTTAGAATTACTGTATTCACCGTTTCATGCATTGCCTACTACCAGCTTATGTGGTGAGAATTTATTGTTTGTTCACCTATTTTAAACCCTCTTAATATCTCTCAAACCTAAATTTAAATACACAAGGGAAAAATCTTGGAAATTTAGCATTTAAACTGTGCTAATTTATAAGGCCAAAAGGAAATAATTTTGTTGTGATAAGATGGAGAGAAGGCATGTGTGTAATATTATGTGTGGTGGATAATACAATATTTCCTAGTCAGGTACCTTGTGATAACCTCAGCATCAGTTGCCCATTATCAAGCAACTGAATGAGCATGTAGTAGAACTGTAAAGGGTTAGTGTATAAATTGTTTTTAATTTACCCTTTTGTCTAGCATTATTGCTGTGACATCAGCAATAATCTCCAACATCAGCTTCAACTTGTGATTGATGCCATGTCATCCTGGGCCACTAATAATGGTTTCAAATTCTCTTTGACTAAGACCTGTGCTATGACTTAATCAGAACCAGGTCATTCTTCGTCCCCTTTGTCGCTCTATGGTAGTCCCCTTTCGTATAAAGATTCTGCTAAGCTTTTGGGAGTTAATCTTTGACACTCATTTGTCTTGGTTGCCCCATATCTCTTACCTCCAAGTTAAATGCTCTAAACCGCTTACCCTTATTTAATCTTTGTTTCGTACTTCCTGAGGAGTTGGTAGATGCACACACTATTTACACTCTTCTCTTGTACTATCTAAACTGGATTATGGCTGCCCTGCCTACTTCTCTGCCTCTCCTTCGGTTCTTTATCATCTTGATGCTTTGCACCGTGTTGGGTTTCACCTCAGTTCTTGTGATTTAAATTCGTCCCCCTATCCAGAGCATGTATATTGAAATAGATGCCTTGTCGCTCCAGGATTGTCAAGATCGTTACTGCCTTCATTACCTCGCTAGGTCTCTGCAGCACTCTCATTCTCACTTTTGCCATGCTTTGGCTGTTGCCCTTCCAGTGCATAGTGTTCCATTTCACCACCTTCCTTTTTCTGTTCAGATGTCTCGCTTAAAAGCCTTCCTTTCAGTTTGTGTTAGCAATGTCTCTCCTAGTGTCATTCCATCCTGACCTCCTTGGCAGGTTCCCACTTGTGAACTTTTGCAAGTCTTTGACCTATGTGATAAAGGCTTCCAACCCTCCTCTTGTTCTGAAATGTGTTTTCCTTTAACATTTTACTTCGCACTCTCATTGTGCGAGGGATCCTATGCTACACTTTCTAACTTCAGAATTGCTTTTAAATACATGGATGGCGAAATACTGTACTAAAGAAATTGTTCACGACTTTTGTTAGACCAAAGCTGAAATATGCAGTGGTTGTATGGTGCCCATATCTAAAGAAGCACATCAACAAACTGGAAAAGGTGCAAAGACATGTTACTAAGTGGTTCCCAGAACTGAAGGACAAGAGCTACGTGAAGAGGTTAGAGGCATTAAATATTGTATGCCAAAAATAGAAGATAGAAGAAAAAGAGGTGATATGATCCTATATATAAAATAGTAACTGGAATTTATAAAAATTAATAGGGATGATTTCCCGAGACCTGGAACTTCAAGAACAAGAGGTCATAGATTTAAACTAACTAAACAAAGATGCTGAAGAAATATAAGAAAATTCACTTTTCCAAACAGAGTGGTAGATGGTTGGAAAGAATTAGGCGAGAAGGTGGAGGAGGCCAAAACCATCAGTAGTTTCAAAGCGTTATATGACAAAGCGTGCTGGGAAGACGGGACACCACAAGCGTATCTCTCTCATCCTGTAACTACACTTAGGTATTTACTGCTGGGTGAACAGAGGCTACAGTTAAGGACTGGCACCCAGTCAATCCTCCCCGCAAAGATACAAACCCAGGTCAAAGCGCCGGGCGAGTGTTTTACCACTGCACCACAGGGACTGTTAGGATCCTTGTAAAATCGACAACATGGGTTTGCTAAAAATAGTTCCTGCCTTACACACTTGCTCACATTTTTGGAAACAGTAACTAGCTACTCAGAGAAAGGACTTCTAGTTGATGTAGTATACATGAATTTTGATAAAGCCTTTGATATGTAACATATGAAAGACTAGCAAGGAAATTACAAGCACATGGAATAAATGGAAGAATAATAGAATGGGGGTAAAACAATGGTTAAAACAAGGAAAGCAAAGGGTCGTGCTAAACGGGAATGAATCTGACTGGAGAAATGTGGTAAGTTGGGTGCCACAGAGTACCATTTTGGGGCCAACCCTCTTTGTCATATACATCAATGACATAGATGAGAATATCACAAACCACATCATCAGATTTGCAGATGACACAAAGATTTATGGTAAAGTGGGAAATGAAAATGATATTAAAGCCTTACAAAGAGATCTATATGTACTCCACAAATGATCATAAGACTGGCAAATGTAAAACATGTAACCTTACATGTTGGGCATAGCAACTCGCATCACAACTACCAAATTAATAACATTACATTGCAACAGATTGATTAAGAAAAGGACCTTAGAGTCAAAATCCACCATTCACTGAAAGTTGCATAGTAGGAGCAGCTGTCAAAAAAAGCTAACCAAACCCTTGGAATAATCAAACATACCTTTCACTATATACTGTACTTTCTAAAATTAGGTATTATGTTCCCCACTCTGCTCTCCTCTCATTCTACTATGTGCTAAGGTATCCCTATCTTACATACGGTATCTGTGCATGGGGTTCAACCACTGCAAATTACCTCAAACCCATCATCACTCGGCAAAAAATCTGCTATCAGAACTATAACAAACTGTCCTCAGACAACACACTGCCCCTCTGTTTAAAGCCCTAAACATGCTAAACAAATTCACTCCACACATTCTCTTGTGCTATTTACATGTACAAAACCTTGTTCCTAAATACTAATCTTGATCTGAAATTTTTCCTTGATTGATGTAACAGACCCCATGAGCACCACACCAGAAATAAATATATCTTTAATATCCCCAAAGTCAAACTAAGTCTGTACAAACACTCCATGCAAATAAAAGGACCCAGTCTATGGAACTCACTCCCTAATGAATTAACAAAATTATCCAACCTATGCCTGGGTGATACCTGGTTGATACCTGGTTGATGGGGTTCTGGGAGTTCTTCTACTCCCCAAGCCCGGCCCGAGGCCAGGCTCGACTTGTGAGAGTTTGGTCCACCAGGCTGTTGCTTGGAGCGGCCCGCAGGCCCACATACCCACCACAGCCTGGTTGGTCCGGCACTCCTTGGAGGAATAAATCTAGTTTCCTCTTGAAAATGTCCACGGTTGTTCCGGCAATATTTCTTATGCTTGCTGGGAGGACGTTGAACAACCGCGGACCTCTGATGTTTATACAGTGTTCTCTGATTGTGCCTATGGCACCTCTGCTCTTCACTGGTTCTATTCTACATTTTCTTCCATGTCGTTCATTCCAGTACGTTGTTATTTTACTGTGTAGATTTGGTACTTGGCCCTCCAGTATCTTCCAGGTGTATATTATTTGATATCTCTCTCGTCTTCTTTCTAGTGAGTACATTTGGAGGGCTTTGAGACGATCCCAATAATTTAGGTGCTTTATTGCGTCTATGCGTGCCGTATATGTTCTCTGTATTCCCTCTATTTCAGTAATCTCTCCTGCTCTGAAGGGGGAAGTGAGTACTGAGCAGTACTCAAGACGGGACAACACAAGTGACTTGAAGAGTACAACCATTGTGATGGGATCCCTGGATTTGAAAGTTCTCGTAATCCATCCTATCATTTTTCTGGCTGTCACAATATTTGCTTGGTTATGCTCCTTAAACGTTAGGTCGTCAGACATTATTATTCCCAAATCCTTTACATGCTGTTTTCCTACTATGGGTACATTTGATTGTGTTTTGTACTCTGTATTATGTTTAAGGTCCTCATTTTTACCGTACCTGAGTACCTGGAATTTATCACTGTTAAACATCATGTTATTTTCTGATGCCCAGTCGAAAACTTTATTAATATCAGCTTGAAGTTTTTCAATGTCCTCAGCCGAGGTAATTTTCATATTGATTTTTGTGTCATCTGCAAAGGATGATACGAAGCTGTGACTTGTATTTTTGTCTATATCTGATATGAGAATAAGGAAAAGCAGCGGTGCAAGGACTGCACCGCTGCCTTATTCAAAAGTAAAACCAAAAATTACCCAATTTCATAAAAATTGCCATCTACACTTCGATGGAAATAAACATTCAATTCACCTGGATTGTATGAGTCTCGACCCGTGGAGCCCACGTGTGAGGCCATAGCTCTATCGACTGGGCTATGAGCCATTTTAATAAGGCAAGTTTCCAGAAGTAGCATCCTGCTGTCAAACTGGAATTTTTTACTTTTCCCTGACTACTACTGAAGTTAGTTTCTTAGTTTAGTTCATTTATTATGCACCCCATACCCATCTTGTGGGCGGTAGTGGAAAGGGTTACAGAGGCACATAATGGGCTTAGGGACTGAACCACACAATTCATTTAGTTAAGCAATTTACAATCTTGATGAGCTAGTTACAAAATTCAATACACATCATCAATATGTTCGAGACCGACCACAAGTATAGTTTATAAATTAAGCAACTGACATATGTGGAGAGCTAGTGTCACAATTGATATGTTTGCCCTGCAAACTGCCCCCCCCATCCAATGGGCAGCAGTGGATAGGTTACAATCACTTAGTTACTATCTACAGTTAGCAAACTGGGGATATTTGGCTAAGATTTCTGGTAACATGATCATTTTGAATTACATATTTACACATCTCTGGAACATTTATTACTAGAATTGACTCTGAATTCATGTATCTTTTTACACTCCATTGCACAGTGATGGAGGGTGTGTGAATAATTTTTTGAACACAGTTTACATTTGGTCAGATGTACATCAGCAGATAATGAGAATTCCCAGATACTTGTAATTGAGTCTAAGCAAGTACTAGCCAATGATATTCCATTATACAGTATCTGTACCCCAAAATACAAGTGTCTTATAAGTCCATCAGCAAAAAGAGCAAGGAAAACCCAGCACTCCTAAAAGCAACAACACTTGAAACAATAGATTCCTTTATAAATAACTAACGGCCTCATGAGCACTATGCTTATACTGATGGGTCTGTACAAATGTTAACAGGTCACACTGCAGCAGCCTGTAAAATATACAAAGACAACATATGTACACAGACTACAAGTGTGACTGAATAATTGGCTTAGCTCCACACATTACATCTTAGCTCCACGACATCTTACCATGTCGTGGCGCAATTGATTAAGGCGCGTCTGGGATCATCTCGGAACGTAGGTTCGGACCCTCATCATGGCCCTTGTGGATTTGTTCATTCATATTTTACAAAGCAGTTGGTCCAGATGGAGTTTCACCATGGGTTCTGAGAGAATGTGCAACTGAGCTCAGCATTCCACTTCAACTGATTTTTCAGGCATCCCTGTGTACAGGAGTTGTAGCTGATGTGTGGAAAAAGGCTAACAGTTCCACTCTACAAAAGTGGCAGCAGGGAAGACCCCCTCAATTATAGACCTGTATCATTGACAAGTGTAATAGTCAAAATATTGGAAAAAACAATTAAAACTAAATGCGTAGAACACCTGGAGAAAAACGATATAATAACAAATAGTCAGTATGGGTTTCGAGCTGGAAGATCCTGTGTAATGAATTTACTTAGTTTCTATGATCGAGCCACAGAGATTTTACAGGAAAGAGATGGTTGGGTTGACAGCATCTATCTGAACCTAAAAATGGCTTTTGACAGAGTTCCACATAAGAGATTGTTCTGGAAACTGGAACATGTTGGAGGGGTGACAGGTAAGCTTCTAACATGGATGAAAAAGCTTCTAACATGGATGAAAAATTTCCTAACAGAAAATGAGGGCCGTAATCAGAGGCAATGTGTCGGACTGGAGGAATGTCAAGAGTGCAGTACCACAGAGTTCAGTTCTTGCACTGGTAATTTTCAATGTCTACATAAATGATCTTCCGTGTGGAATACAGAATTATATGAACATGTTTGCTGATGATGCTATAATAATAGGGAAGATAAGAAACTTAGATGATTGTCATGCCCTTCAAGAAGACCTGGACAAAATAAGTATATGGAGCACCACTTGGCAAATGGAATTTAATGTGAATAAATGCCATGTTATGGAATGTGGAATTGGAGAGCATAGACCCCACAACTTATAAATTATGTGAGAAATCTTTAAAGAATTCTAACAAAGAAAGGTCTAGGGGTGGTTCTAGATAGAAAACTGTCACCTGAGGACCACATTAAGAACATTGTGCGAGGAGCCTATGTTACAGTTTCTAACTTTAGAATTGCTTTTAAATATATGGATGGAGAAATACTAAAGAAATTGTTCACGACTTTTGTTAGACCAAAGCTGGGATATGCAGTGGTTGTATGATGCCCATATCTTAAGAAGCACATCAACAAACTGGAAAAGGTGCTAAGACATGCCACTAAGTGGCTCCCAGAACTGAAGGGCAAGAGCTACGAGGAGAGGTTAGAGGCATTAAATATGCAAAAACTAGAAGATGGAAGAAAAAGAGGCGATATGATCACTACGTACAAAATAGTAACAGGAATCGATAAAATTGATAGGGAAGAATTCCTGAGACCCGGAACTTCAAGAACAAGAGGTCATAGATTTAAACTAATGAAACAAAGCTGCTGGAGAAATATAAGAAAATTCACTTTTGTAAACAGAGTGGTAGACAGCTGGATAAAGTTAGGTGAGAAGGTGGTGGAGGCCAAAACCGTCAGTAATTTCAAAGCGTTATATGACAAAGAGTGCTGGGGAGACGGGACACCACGAGCGTAGCTCTCATCCTGTAACTACACTTAGGTAATTACTGTACATGCAAAATTAGGTGCACTACAACTTGCCACTAATACACTGAAGAACAGTGGAGGAGTAATTTTTTATGATTAAAAGTCAGCTCTTCAGGCCCTTAAAACCCCAACATGCAAAATAGACACTAGGAATGTTGTAACATCCATTATAAACGACATTATTAATGCAAAGAGCAAGAGTTTCAGTCTCATTTGTATGGGTACCATCTCTCATAGGCGTTGTCCAGCATGACGACACAGACAAGGCAGCTAAAACTGCATGTGATAAGCTTAAAATTGAGTTGGATATGAGCATTCCAATCTCTGCTGTGAAAGCCGCAATATTTCAGGAAATTAGGGAAGACAGAGGAGCAGTCACTGACTTACAAAGGCCAGAAAGAACGAGGATAAAGAGCTATGACATGTTTAGAACTGAGAATTACATGTATAGGCAGCATAAAACATCCACTAGACAGTGCGACATTGTAATTGCCAGAATTAGGCTGGGGTATCGATATCTACGACAGGTGGCTGCAGGCAATGAATCCCCTAATGGTGAACATTCCAATTGTAAACTATGTGAATAAGAGCTGGGACATACTCTCCAACACTATATCTGTGATTGCCCTGTTATAAGTGACTTCAGACCAAATGGTATGAGGTACTTTGAGCTCTGCAATCACTTCATATACTCAGGAATATTGGAAGATATTCTTGTGCTGTACTCAGATTTTTCTAGTGGAGGCTAATAGATCAGCCTTACATTTTATGTTCTCACCCGATTTTTAGTCAAGAGCTGGTTTGTTTTTGTATCGAGGCAGGTATTTTCTCTCCTGATTCCATGAATGACTAACCATCTTGTGAGATGGGAATATTAGATGAACTTATAGCTAGTTTTTTATCTACACTGTAATCTTTCATATAGAATAGGGTAGCAGCACATTGCTGTGTATACCTAAGCTTGTTAAAAAAAAAAGTAAATTCAGCAGTAGTGACATCTATTATTTTATTTATATTTATTTATATACAAGAAGGTACATTGGGTTTATGAGAGTACATAGCATTGATGTTTTTACCTTCTTGTAAAGCCACAAGCACACATAGCGATTTGGGCTATGCATGTATAATTAAGGATTAATTATCTTTAATCTAACAGATAATTTTAAGTAGGTAATTTCTAGCAAAATTGAAAAAAATGTTTACAGGTACATTGCAAGAAAATTTGATAAAGATTAGTAGGTACATTAAATAAGAAGTCAACATTAATTATTTTAGTGTTTAGCTAATTTTTCCCTCTAATTAATTCTGTCAATTAACTCTCATTACATGTTATGTTTTGGAAGTTTCCCTGTGGTTCTCCACTTCCATTCTGAATTAAAGATGTCCCCCGATTCTCAGTAAGTAAACTATAAAGAGTTTTATAGCAAAAAACTTAGGATTGGCCTAGTTAAAAGGAAGTACTGTACTGTAGTTAAGAGGTACCCATCAATGCTTACTAGTATAATAAGAAAAGCAAAACTTTCCTATTATGAGAGAAGATTCAAAGAAGCAAAATGCAACATAAAAAGCACATGGAAAGCCATCTCTAACATCCTAGGAACTAAACAACACTCACATAATCAGATAAAACTCTCCATGGATGGTTATACACCTGCAACTGATTTAGAAAAATGTGAACAAATGTTCACATTGCAAATGTGAACAGAGAGGGAATTTTGCAAACAAGTTATCCTTACAGGGAAAAGGAAAGTGGCAAGAGTGGGAAAGTGACATGGGGGTTAACAGTCAAAGAGTAGCATAAGAGTATGTGGCATAGCCCTAGCTTGAGAGGTAGCAAGGGCAGTCAGGATAACAATTGCGACGATCATGTAGAAAAAGAATGCCGTTTTCAACATATAAGCTCTGGGTGGGGGACGAAATAAAGGCACCAGGGCTAAGGCTGAACCTAAACAGGTGTGAAACATCACCAAACGTTTAGCAATATCTTTATACAGAAGGGAATTACCATAAGTGACAATGGGGGGATGAGGAATGACACTTTCACGTAAAAGTTATATCAAGTCTTACACATAAACCATGATTGCTGGCCCACTACAACACCTCAAGGCGGTCCTCGGGGACTAATGTCTCCCAAATATGGTTACGTATATATATTCAGCAAATACTGAAAGGCAGGTTGCCTTGCTTTGATTCCGGGGGTAAAGATCCCACTGCCCTGTATCTGATCAGGGCTCCTGGTTGATGGACTGGTCAACTAGGGTGACGTATGACTCACAGCCTGGTTGATCCGGTATCCTTTGGAAGCTTATCAACCTTTAACCCCTTGAACGTGCTTGAACCTTCTTGAACCCCTTGGATGTGCTTGACGGCTTGAACCCCTCACAGTGTTCAAGCCGTCTCGAACACTGAGGGGTCGGCCAGTTATACCCCTTATGTGTAGTGGAAGCGTGTTGAACAGTCTCGGGCCTCTGATGTTGATAGAGTTTTCTCAGAGTACCTGTTGCGCCTCTGCTTTTCAACAGGGGTATTCTGCACATCCTGCCATGCCTTCTGGTCTCATGTGATGTTATTTCTGTGTGCAGGTTTGGGAATCAGCCCCTCTACTATTTTCCACGTGTAAATTATTATGTATCTCTCCCGCCTGCGCTCAAGAGAATACAGATTTAGGCATTTTAGCCTGTCCCAATAAGTTAGATGGTTTATTGAGTGGATTCTAGCAGTAAATGATCTCTGCATGCTCTCTAGCAGATCAGCAATTTATTCAGCTTTGAAAGGGGCTGTCATTGAGCAACAGAATTCCACCCTAGAAACCGATAGCGTCTTGAAAAGTATCATCACTGGTACAGTATCTCTTGTTTGAAAGGTTCTTGTTATCTAACCTGTAATTTTTCTTGCAGTTGTAACGGATATTTTACTGTGTTCTTTATTGTGTTATTGTACTCTATGCCGCAGGAGGTATAGACGAACAGTGTGCAGGACAGCGTTTATAACGTGCTATTAAAAAAGTATCTCTCTCTCTCTCTCTCTAGAGAGAGAGAGAGAGAGACTTTACAGTGGTGTTCAGCAGCAGAAGGAGAAGTAGCATCTGGCATTTATTATACTTAATTAAAACATTTCAACACTATCCAACACACAAGAAACATGTCCATTTATACACAATGAATCAGAAGGACCTGATGCGTCTATAGAAAATATAGAGAAAAGCTGTACAACTTTTGCCTTATTCAAAAACAAAAATTGCCTAATTTCATCTTCATTGTTTCCTACCCAGTGCTCTAAACTCGCACTGTATCTAGTGCTGCCCAATCCCCCAATATATGCACCTAAGCCATTCAACTTTACCATTGTGATCATTACTGTCATCTTTTATATGCTATCAATATGCTTTATTGTGCCTACTAATCTTTCAAATTATCAATCTAGCCATCAATGCTATCAAAGTTATCAATGTGCTTTAATATACCCACTAATCTCTCTCAAAGTTTTCTTACAATGCATCTGTTAACGTTTTATAAATTTTGCTACAATTTACCTACTTAATATTATCTGTTAGATTAAGGACCTGCCGGAAACGCTGTGCGTACTAGTGGCTCCACAAGATTCAAATTCAGAATGTAAACACATCACACTATATACTCTCACAAACCCAATGTACCTTCTTATATATATATATATATATATATATATATATATATATATATATATATATATATATATATATATATATATAATATACATAGTTATACTTAAGCATACTTAGGTATACCTGTGGGTAATCTGGTGTACCTGTGGGGAGTCTGGTGTACCTGTGGGGAGTCACATGTTTCAAAGAATACACACGTGATAGAAGACACATGGCCAGCCCTACATATGAATACAGTACCCAGGAAACATGTATCTGTGGTTTTACAAATAAAAGTACACATACATACATACAAAGACAGCCAGACACGACTACATGTATGATCCACACACACACACACACACACACACACACACACACACACACACACACACACACACACACACACACACACACACACACACACACGAAACAGGAATATATCTACAAGTTTGATAGATATATTCAGCAGGCAATGAAATGTATGTCTACATAAGACGTGAAGAATACATCTGTAAATAAAAATAGACAGATATACACGATATATATACAAATATTGTACCTTGAAAAGAGACTGGTAATCGCAGTGTAAAAAATGAATGTCCACCGAGACACACACATGCTGTAACTTATACAAGTAAATAATACGACATGAAATGTACACACCACAATATATACACAATATACACCATGTGAAATACATATGCTGTTATAAATACGTATTTTAATACAAAATACTTGCGCTGAAAAACATACACAGGATAAACCGGGACTAAATTACTTTTAAATTGCAGAATCATACAATTCTTGACACAACTGTACAATAATATATATATATATATATATATATATATATATATATATATATATATATATATATATATATATATATATATATATATAAGTGTGTGTGTACATTCATATACACGTATGTATGTTAGGACTTTGAGTGAACTACGGTTAAAAAATACAACTCAGCAAAATTGTATCCAACATGATAAGATATACACCTGCTGTGGTGAATTTATAAAGAAATTACACTAACAATTAATTATCTATTATTTGTACACACTGTTCTTTAAATTCCCCTTCAAACATATACAAAACTTGTACGTAGGTAAATTATAAAGAAATACAATAGTGACCATTAATACACACACACACACACACACACACACACACACACACACACACACACACACACACACACACACACACACACACACTTCATACACAGTTTCAAATGTAGATATGATAGAGCCCAGTAGTCTCAGGAACCTGTACATCAGTTGATTGACTGTTGAGAACCGGGACCAAAGAGCCAGAGCTCAACCCCCGCAAACATAAATAGGTGAGTACACACACACACACACCAGTGACAAAACTTGCTTCTGAAATTGTACATAATATATTTTTCTTGATTTCTGTCACATATTACAGTATATTTATATTTAAGGTGAGAAGAGTTGTGTGACTACATAGTCACCAGAAAGACTATGGCAGCAGTCACTATGGCGAGGAGCCTTCGGTCTCTGATCAGGGCTTTGGGACCTGTAGGGAGAGAGAGACAATGTTAGGCTTGGTTAAACTGCCATTAGCAATGGTGATGGTCTGGATGGACCAGGTGTGGTCTGGGTGGACCAGGTGTGGTCTGGAGGGACCAGGTGTGGTCTGGGTGAACCAGGTGTGGTCTGGAGGGACCAGGTGTGGTCTGGAGGGACCAGGTGTGGTCTGGAGGGACCAGGTGTGGTCTGGAGGGACCAGGTGTGGTCTGGGTGGACCAGGTGTGGTCTGGGTGGACCAGGTGTGGTCTGGGTGGACCAGGTGTGGTCTGGAGGGACCAGGTGTGGTCTGGGTGGACCAGGTGTGGTCTGGAGGGACCAGGTGTGGTCTGGAGGGACCAGGTGTGGTCTGGTGGGACCAGGTGTGGTCTGGAGGGACCAGGTGTGGTCTGGGTGGACCAGGTGTGGTCTGGAGGGACCAGGTGTGGTCTGGAGGGACCAGGTGTGGTCTGGGTGGACCAGGTGTGGTCTGGAGGGACCAGGTGTGGTCTGGAGGGACCAGGTGTGGTCTGGAGGGACCAGGTGTGGTCTGGAGGGACCAGAGCATACTTCTCCCCTGCAAAGTGTGGGGGAGATCCGGGCCCCTACCCCCCCCCCCCCCCCCCCGCCCTATATAGCGTGGTGTGGTGGTGTGGGAGGAGGAGGGGGGAGGTCAGGTCCATTACCCCCCCCCCCTCCTCTCCAAGCAGTCTACAGTGTACATGTTTACACAGACAGGTGCGGTATACCCCCAGACTACCGGGAACTAACCAGACATTTGCATAATTGTTGACTGTTTACCTTCTTTTGGGGAGCAGATAAGGGATGCTTCGGTGCAAGAATGGCACGTCTCGTATGACCAGCCTCCTTGCACATACCGACAGTCACTCAGTACTAAACCTATTTAGGCTCAGAATTACCTAAGATCACTAACAAAACCGCTAATTAGAAGCATCATCACTCAATGATGTTAGTTCAATGAGTGACATCAGTTGCTGTAAATACTGACTTTACTAGTGGCATTGTGTGGGCTAGGCGATCACACACTACGTCAGTCAGCCCAGAGCTGCTTCATGATGATGGGCCGACGTCGGTGGTGGTGCTGGCACCGCCACCGTGGGACCCGGTCGGCCGAGCGGACAGCACGCTGGACTTGTGATCCTGTGGTCCTGGGTTCGATCCCAGGCGCCGGCGAGAAACAATGGGCAGAGTTTCTCTCACCCTATGCCCCTGTTACCTAGCAGTAAAATAGGTACCTGGGTGTTAGTCAGCTGTCACGGGCTGCTTCCTGGGGGTGGAGGCCTGGTCGAGGACCGGGCCGCGGGGACTCTAAAAAAAAAGCCCCGAAATCATCTCAAGATCTCTCAAGATAGCCACGGCACTCAACGTGGGGCGACTCTGTAGTCTTTCCCGAGTGGCTGGGGGCGCACGCTCGACAATGTGATTGGCTGCCTTGATACGCTTGACACACACTGGAGTTGTGAGTAGGTTTAATGCGCTACACAGATGACACCGGATCAGAGGAAGTTCATTTCATTCACAGCTTCAAACGTAGACATAAGCCGTCGGGTGAAGTCTTACCCCACACCTTAAAGACGGGTCCCAGGAGCTTGACATCAGCCCCCATACACACAGGAAATTCTGTTCTCTCTTTTATAGATTTGTTGTAAAGACCGTGAGATTGGCTCTGGCGGAGGTCAGGGAATGGATGGGACGAAAACTTGACCTCTCACTTGACTCCACAGGAACCACAGTGTCTCCTCTAAAGACTTCACTGGTAAAATGAGTCTTCCTCCAACACCACCTCCTCCTCCTCCTCCACCACCTCCAACACCTCCTCCTCCACCACCTCCAACACACTAACCTCGCCACAACATAACAATATTGAAAATCTATCGTTCTCGGCGCCAGCACTGATGTGGCCACCTAAGGGAGCCCGCGTGCAGGCATGGGATGAGTACACTGAGTTATGAGGCCAGGAGGTGAGTCAACACTCACTGGCCAGGAGGTGAGTCAGCACTCACTGGCCAGGTGGTGGGTCAGCACTCACTGCTTGGCTGCCAACTGGCCACAGACTGGCAGTAACTCTATAAAGAGTGAGCAGACTTGCCATTGAAATAACATTAACTGGAAGAGAGGGAACAGTTACCTGGTGGAGACACCCCCCCCCCCACACCCCCACCATCTACACCACTCACAACCCCTGAGAACAACCACTCACCTGCAGAATGGTAGTTGTCGACGTAGGATATCATTCTGACCCTGACACGAAGAGTCTTGAAGGTGCTGGTGTGGTGGGGCCCCAGACTAAGGCGACACTCCGCCTCCACACTCCCGCCAGCAGACGCTACCTGAGGAGTGGTGGACACTTTAGTACAAGCAGACTGTTGTACTCCACCACCCGCACACCTCCACCACCACCAGCAGTAGAAGCAGCAGCAGGAACAGTGGTGATAATACCTGCAAGAGAAGTATAAAATAAACAATTACTAAAACAAGTGTATGGGAAGAAAGGGCAGACATTCCAGAACTAGAAGTCACAAGCTAAAATTTTATCTGCTGTCAACACCTGGCTAATGTCTCTCGTACCTGTCCATCACCTGTCTGTCCTATTGTGACGTGACCTGTCTTACCTCTTGGTGTGAGCTGTGTGTGATGGAGCCCCCTGTCTGTCTGAGAGAAAGGGGGGGGAGGGGGTAGTCTGGTCTGTTCTTTCCATTAACCTCCATTCTCTCGGTCTGTGTCTAAGTTTAACACACACACACACAATGGAGTACAGGGACCAAAGGGTGGTTGAGAGGCGGGACCAAAGAGCCAGAGCTCAACCCCCCCCCCCCACCGCAAGCACAACTAGGTGAGTATACACATACTCAGGGATGGCAAATCATGCCTCACAGGATTAATTTAATTCTACGACCAGGCAACAAAAATCAGGCAAGAAAGAGAGGGGTGGGCAGACTGCATATTTTTGGATTGCCAGAAAGCCTTTGACACAGTACCACATAAGATACTAATGCACAAGCTGGAGATGCAGGCAGGAGTGAAAGGGAAGGTACTCCACTGGATAAGGGAGTACCTAAGCAACAGAAGACAGCGAGTCACTGTGAGGGGTGAGGTCTAGGAGTGTCGAGGCGTCACCAGTGGAGTCCCATAGGGATCAGTCCTTGGACCTATACTGTTTCTGATATATGTAAATGATCTCCCAGAGAGAATAGGCTCGTTCTATTCTCTCGAATCTTTTTAAAATAATTGGGATCGGGTGTGCTCAACAGATGGCGCCGACACTGTCACACGACCTCCCTCACACCCACACCCACACCTACACCCACACCTACACCCACACCCACACCTACACCCACACCTACACCTACACCCACACCTACACCCACCTCCCCCACACACAACAGATGGAAATATAACCAGTTGAAATTTATGCAGGAGCTCTCAGCTCCGGTGCTCCGTCCCGGGGATTATCCCAGGTATTCATGAAGGATTTTATCCCGTGCTTGAGACCAGGGCTAGGAGGCTAGGAGCAACCTGCTAGCAGGCTAGGAGGAACCTGCCAGGAGGCTAGGAGGAACCTGCTAGGAGGCTAGGAGGAACCTGCTAGCAGGCTAGGAGGAACCTGCCAGGAGGCTAGGAGGAACCTGCTAGCAGGCTAGGAGGAACCTGCTAGGAGGCTAGGAGGAACCTGCTAGCATGCTAGGAGGAACCTGCCAGGAGGCTAGTAGGAACTGCAGGTCAAGACCTGCAGGTGTGGCACACCACCAATAAGATGGCTGTCTCTTCCTCTATACATTCCTTCAACTCAATATCTACTTTTATAAATATTTACTATTTAATTATTAATAAGATTCATTCATTCTAAGTTAATATTAATTGTACGTTTTTATGCTTATATGTTTTATTGATTTATATATATTATATATTCTTGTACATAATTATAGTAATAACGAGAGTGTTATTACTAATACATTAGTCTTGCTTTAAGTTCGATATAACATCCCGTTTTCTTCGATATAAGAGTAAAGATTCCCATTTTCGTTACAGACATCAGAGTCTCAAGATAAGGTTCACTGTCCCGTTTTCTTCTAGCGGATTTCCTCACTTTACTTCCCAGGAAGAACTTTGTCACACCAAAAATCATGACATTTCACAAACTTCTCACCTGCGTATCTTCCCCAGGAGGGCCTAAAACTGTGCCACAATGAACATGATGACATTATATACTTCGCCCACAACATGTTATCTCTTATTTTCCTTAAGTTAGGTTAGATTTGTTTCATAGAGTAGTGACGACGTAAAGGGTATATACTTTTCTCCAAACCGTTCTCGCACTTGCTTATAGTCAATATTGGCTTATTTAATAAGTGCATATGTGACTGTGCATGTGTGCCTGGTCGACGACCGGGCCGCGGGGACGCTAAGCCCCGGAAACACCTCAAGGTAACCTCAATGTAAGGCGACATACTAATTGATTGTGAATATTTTAGTTTACCTTGAAAAGCTTCATAGAAAACACCGACGTCAGGTCGTAACCCATATTCAACTATTTGCTCCGGCCGGATGCAATCAGCTGAGTGTGTTGCTATCGTGGAAATAATACCACGGGTAAATTACCACGAGACGAGACAAAAGGCGGTCAATGACGGACACCTTCACAGGCCGCCAGTCTCTACGGGACCCGAGGGATGGATACCAAAACGCCATTCAAATGAAATTGATTTGTGTGGCGTTGTGGGTATGATAGTTTGGGCGAGAGAGGGAGGAGGTACAGACAGGCCCGAGTAGGAGCCCGGGGCCAACTTACACTCTCAACCACTTCGGTATTTGTTCTATATAATTATTTTTATAGAGTTGACTGAGCAAGAGAGAAGAGCGGCTTGAAGAAAACACCAATATTTTACTTCGTCTCATTGGTCAGATTGTGATAGAAATGTTGTGTAGTTTTGTTATAATAATAATTTATTATGTCGGGGGACAGGCAGCCAGTGTATATTTTATACCTTAGGCTTATATAGATTTCCCCTCTCCCCCCCCCCCAAGGTCATATTACAGACTCCAGGATACAGCCCCACAACAAGGTGACTATATATACCTGTTGGGTACCTATATTTGCTACAAGGTGAACAGGTGCATTATGTAATAGAAACGTGCCCAATCATTTCTGTTCCGCTCGGGATTCGAACCCGGAATTCACAATTATGAGTCGAGAACGAAGGCGACTGCACCACGGGGAGCCTAAAACATGGTTATGGTGACATTAGAATATAAGTTAGTAATTAGAATGTCATTACATAAGTAATTACGTAAGTGATGTAATTAGAATGTACGGTACAAGACTGTAAGAACTCTTGTATGTATAAATGAAATTAACAAAAGCAATATAATACATTATTAAAGATAACATTAGTCAAGAGGGCCAGGGAGAAGTGGATGGACCGGTTCAATTTCTTTATTATGCACCCCATACCCATCCCGTGAGCGGTGGTGTAAAGGTTTACAGAGGCACATAACCGGGAAGGTCCCAGCACAAGTGCTGCACATTTGTACAACTGTTGTGTTGGAGGGTGAACCAAACCTTTGTAAACAGTAAGTTGTTGTACACATACTGGAGCCGGTCAGCCCATACCCGGGCTGTGGTGGGCCTGCGGGCCGCTCCAAGCAACAGCCTGGTGGACCAAACTCTCACAAGTCAAGTCTGGCCTCGGGCCGGGCTTGGGGAGTAGAAGAACTCCCAGAACCCCATCAACCAGGTATCAACCAGGTAACCAGCCCCTTCTCTTCATCTGCCACAACCAGCACAAAGTGCTAATGTAACCATAAACGTCAGAACCCAAGCCACCCACCTAACCTAACGGACCATGCATAGAAAACGTAGATATTTGTTAGCTGACTCACCAGGGACCATAGTGACTCACCTGCTGGCCCGGGACATGGAGAGACAGACCATAGTGGCCCCCGTGGTGTGAGGCGCCATACGGCTTGGTCCACTGAGGTCCCACCTGTAGGGAGAGACACACGTTACCTGACTGGCTGCCACTGAGTACACGTGCCGGGGAACCCTTACTTCCCGGGGCCCAGTCCCTATAGTGCTGCACTCGCTCAGGTCTATGGAGCGCCTGGCCCTCAAGGATCACCCAGACCTACCTTAGTACCCTCAAGGACCACCCAGACCTACCTTAGTGCCCTCAAGGGTCACCCAGACCTGCCTTACTGCCCTCAAGGGTCACCCAGACCTACCTTACTGCCCTCAAGGGTCACCCAGACCTACCTTAGTGCCCTCAAGGGTCACCCAGACCTACCTTAATGCCCTCAAGGACCACCCAGACCTACCTTACTGCCCTCAAGGACCACCCAGACCTGCCTTACTGCCCTCAAGGACCACCCAGACCTACCTTAGTACCCTCAAGGACCACCCAGACCTACCTTACTGCCCTCGAGGAACCACTGGAGAGTAGGCTTATGGTGGTCGAGGAAGGGCCGTCGAGGCTGACAACCGATCTTGATGAGCTCTGAGGGTTCGTAGATCTCCCTCCCGCCCATCAGGAGGGGCGGGGACAGGGCCTCTCCTGCCGGGGACAAGAACACCAAGGACAACATTAGCAGGACAGGTGATTCACGTCAGACCTCAGCACTCTAATGACGTCGTCTTTTTATTCATGAACTGTTCAAAAATGTTGGAAATTGTGAACCTGA